>NW_025335589.1:1372398-1576280 GCF_004798865.1 Varanus komodoensis
AGGGAGAGAGAGAGAGAGAGAGAGAGAGAGAGAGAGAGAGAGAGAGAGAGAGAGAGAGAGAGAGAGAGTGTGTGTGTGAGAAGGAACCTAGTTTCTATGGAAATCAGCAAGTGAGAAAAAAATACTGTTCTGATTGGCTAAGAGCAGAAATGAAGATCTGAAATTGTGTGTGTGTATGTCAGAGAAAGTGTGTGTGTAGCTGTGAAGCAGGCAGTGGATTGGGATTGCTCAAAGTCCAAAGAAAGAAGTCAATATAGAAGACCCATACTCTTGGGACGAACCAACTGAGCTGAAAGCTGAACTGTCAACGTTTAAAAGCAAGCTGGAAGAAAACACTTTAAAGCTTTGCTTTAACTAGGCAAAGAGTCTAGACCAGGGGTCTCAAACTCGCGGCCCGCAGGCCAATTGCCGAGACTGGCGGGGCACGGGGGAGGGGCCCTGTGGCCTTCAAAGCACCTACGGCGCCCAGGCCGGCCGCGGGATGAGCGGCCCATCCCCACCGTGGTGGTGGAATACTTGATGTGTCCCAGCCTCACCCGGACTCTACTTCCAGTGGCCCCCAGGTAAGTTGAGTTTCAGACCTCTGGTCTAGACAAAAGTTAGATGGATGCATTATTTCATGTTATCTTCAAGGGCTGTTATAGCAAAGGGCTAAAATAGTTTAAAATTGGTCTTGCCAAGTATCATTCCAATAAACTATTTTAGATTGATCTATTGGCAGTAATAACGACTGCACACAGGCAGGGTCTAAGGGGTTTGCTTGCCTCCCCTTTCTCATGGTACAGGCTGCAGCCTAATTTGTAACAATCCCATTGATAACTTTAGAAAACTGATACTTGAATGTCAAATTATGCACACTTTGATAGAGGCAATTATCTTCTTCCTTTTCCTTTAGTGTGGATGTCACCATATATGGTCTCATTTATTTCTGTGTTTATTGAATTTACTTGAGAGCCATATCACACTCATTTATGTTAACATATAGCTTAAATATGATTTCTTCAATTTAGTTTTGTAAGCAGCTTTGAGCATTTCTGGGGGGAAAATCCCCATACATACATACATATGGATTTTTTTCTTGCAAAAAGTAGCTTGATCAGCAGATAGTACATAGAAGTAGTTTGATTAGTAATACTAATGCTTTGAATGGTATTAATGCCAATACTTTAGAAAGCTGTCTTAACAATTCTTTGACTCTGGGCATGTCGTGATCGGAGCCGGCTGGAGTCAGGGGTCAGACTAGATGGCCCGGGAGACCCTTCTGACTCGCTCTGTTTCTATGTTTCTATGTATCAGCGATGGGAATATGTTTGTTTGGATCAAATTTTAATGTAACCAAATATGTGAATCAAGATGCAACTCCATGGCTCAAAAATCTAATTTTCTTGAATTTTGCAATGCACTTCTTCAATTTTAAAAATACAGCATACTACATACCAAAGGAAAATAGCATATAGAACCATTATATTAGTGTGAATTGCCTTAAAACATTAATATCAGGATAAATTACTTAACATGTACATATTAGAATCAGTGTTGTATAGTGGTTATAGTCTTAGATTCAGGAGTTCTGGATTCTAGTACCCAAGCAGCCATGAAGATTCCTGGGCGACTCTGGGCCAGTCAGAGAGTTGTACTCTAATCAACCTTACAGGGAAGTTGAAGATAAAAGGGAAGGGATAAGAATCTTGTAAAGATGCTTTGGGTTCTGTTCAAGATGAAAATAAGTGACATATCATCATCTTCATCATCATCATCAAAATAGTATAAAATGATGTGTATATTAGAAGAAATGGAAATGCATATGCATTTTAATAGGATTTAAACAACAACAGAATTCTCATCCTGATAAAAAATAGGGGAAACAACTTGAGATTGGAAAAATCTGAAACTGAAAGAAACCCAAATAAACCCAGTATTTCATGTGGTCATGAAATAGTCACCACATGGGAATGATTTTAGAACTGTAGCCACTGCAGCCATTTGTAGCTGGTGACCCTCAGTCAGCAGCACCCTAGCACACGCATTGGTGTTGGTGGCAGTGAGATCTGTCCATACTTCTACAGATATCAAAGATGGCTTCTAGTTGCTTCAGAAAATCCCCAGTTTCACATCACAAGCCACTACTCATGAATGACTTTCCACACAAAGTAATCCCACACAGGTAGACTGGACATGTAGTGACTGATATCTGTGCACTAGCAATTAATTATCCTGTTTTCCTAGTTAGCTTAGTGTGTGCATGTGACTATGTGCATGCATTAACCTCCTCTTAACATCTGACTAGCTATAGTATGCATATTTCAAAATAAAATAAAATAAAATTAAAAAGCCCCAACTAGCTCAGTCTGAAATGCAGGGATATTATGTTTAATAGCTACATTAGAAAGTCTATTATGCGGAGAAACATTAATAAGTGAAATAGCTGAGATGGCTTTCTGCTTTTAGGTTATCTCACTGTTTCTGACTCTAAAATGTGTTCTCTCTCTCTTTCATGATTGAAGATGGCAGTATTAAACCCAACTGTGCATGCAGACAGATGAATTAATAATGGAATGCAATTAGGTTTGACCAGACTAGTAGGGGAAGTTCATAGGTGTCTGTCCACTCATAATAATACTAAATATGTGTCTGGTAGATAGATGACAGCTTTTCAAGTTCATGTGTTGGGAAAACACATTTATTCCTCTTGGCGGCTATAACACTAACACTACTTTCTTCAAAACAGTCTGTTCGAAACTGGAATCCATTACCTGTGAAATAATTTATTATGATTCAAGAATGAAGAATCAATTTCATTGTGCACTTTAAATGTTTTTTTTTAATCAGCAAGATCCAGAAAGACTAATGATCTTCAGATTGTTTAGAAATACAATCCTATATGTATTTATTTAGAATGCATCTCACTGAACTCAGTGGGACTCTCACCCAGATAAGGGAATCAGCGACAGGACTGCATGCTAAATCATTTATTCTGATGTCTGAAACTGAGTTGTCACATAATAATCTTTTTGTATTGTATACTACAGACTACATGGGATTGTTTATTACTGCTTAGAAATGTCCTTGGCTGTTATACATCACTTGGATAAGGCTATTTGGTTGTGTCAAAGAGTGCTAGCCTAGGTTCTGAGGAAGGACTTAGGCATTTAGAAAAACCCACCTTCCATTCTCCAAGAGCTTTATAAACCTATAGTGATTTTCTGTAAAATTGAGGTGTAATCCGTCCTTCCGTCCTTCCTTCCTTCCTTCCTTCCTTCCTTCCTTCCTTCCTTCCTTGGTTAGAATGAACAAACAATGCCTCACTACTGCCTTACTTATACCTTCATGCCCTCTAAAGGTGTAATCCCATAGCCTCCTGACATTGCCTGGGAGGAAAGGGGCATAGGATTATTCAGAGACACAGTTCCAAGAAACCGCAATTATGGTACTGGGAAGTCTGAGCTCCTTCTCCACCCCAGCAACTCACCACGTATGTGAAAAGGCGGCTGACTCCCCCAAGATCAACTGTGCACCAGCGCAGCAAGAAAAAGCAGGACACTAAGGGGACTGGGGTACAGGATTTACAGTGATTCCTATCAGCATCACATCTTCCTTCCTTCCCCAGTCCTGATGTTTTATCTGAACTGCTGAAAAGAACCATCTAGCCAAAAATCAGGTGTGAAGATTATCACTGCTACAGGTCATTCAGTGTATAGGATGCAAGTAATCCTCACAGTTCAGGGACATTTATGAATCAAGGCAGGGGGTGGGTGGGTAGAACTGTTCCTAAGTCAGAATGAATAGGGTGATTTTAGGAGGCACTAGATAATGAGAAGAAATAAGCAAGCCTCCATTTTCCACAATAGATCTTTCCCTTTCCACTATATCACCAATAGGTTCAGTCCAGAGCAGCTTCATAAGATCTGATCCTCATGTAATGACTTGCTTTGAGACAGTGTCTTGTTACAGGGTGGTAGGAGTTGCTTTATTGCAAGAAAAAGCTACACTGAAAAGGAATTAAATGAAAAAAGGGCAAAAGGGAGTAACTCCACCAATTTTTAAGAACTAAATAATTAAAAGGGCTTAAATGAAAACCTTTGCCCAAGATGACTTTTTGCTTACTTCCATGCAAAAGAAGCTTGCTAAATAAATCAATCAATAAATAAATAAAATAAAAGCTAGTCTATCATGCTTAATCCAAAGACATGTGGTGAACGTCCTTTAGCCTTTTTGGGCAAAAATTCCATGATACATTGTCATGAGTCTCTGAACTCAGATGCTTATGAGCATCCAGTGTTGGGAGGGAGGTGTGACTGCAGCAATCTCCACAGCCACAGCACTTCATGCCTTGCATGTATTCTAGAAGGCTATTTTTGGCCATCTAGATTTAGCGCTGAGAAGGAGGATGGGACACTGATTGAAATAAGCATAAATCCATAGTGTTATCCTCCTCCCTTCTGGCATTCCTTCCATCTAGCCCTCAAGCAGCAGGAACAACTCTGAGGATTGAGTTAGAGTCCCTGAATGGAAGAGAAAGAAGGGATGTTTCAGTTAAGATTCAACTCTCTGCATGGGAAGATGCACCTCCCACATCCCAAAGAAGACATAACTTTGATTAATGTAACAGTAACAACTGTAACAATGGTACAACTGTTGTGTAGCTCTTGAACCATAGAAGCATCAATAAAGGATGGTGGTTCTAAGGTTTTTACTAAGTCTGCAGAAGAGGGAAAGGGGAAGATGTGCTCACAACAGAAATTGTTCCCCTTGGTAGCAGTTGAAGAGGGACAACTTAAAATATCTCCCCAATCCTTACACAACTTCATTCAGGTGTCTTGACTCATATGTTCTATCCCAGTCTGCCCCACTTGGTGTCCTTCAGGTGATTTGGACTATCATTCACAGCCAGCACAGCCATTTCCTAACACATTTGGAAGGCACAAAGTTGGGAAAGGCTGATGTATCCAAAGCTGTTCTTGTATCCTATGTATCAGAAATATGACCATGCACAATCAAATCTACTGAGCTGATGTATCTCTAAGTTATGTTACTGGGCTGTTGATCAAGTTACTTGATTGTAATAGAAATCTTCATGCTAATTATAAAACATAATGCTTGAAGTATTGATTATACTGAACTAATCAGCTTGTTAATTAATTTTTTACATGTTTATCTACTTCCATATTTGCAATGCTAACATTGGTACAAAGAGGTCTGCCAATTTAATGCAATGTCAATGGATGGACAATTTGTATGAAAACGTAATGAACTTATGAAATTTACAACTTCTGTTATCATCAACTCATTTTACTAATTTGCATTAGTTTGTTCCAATGTAATTTATTAAGCATCTGTTAATATCATACTTATATGCAAAATGTCACTGAGTCTTATTTTAATTGGCTCCAAACCAAACAATTTCTCTAAGTCATGTTGAAATGATCATGGAAGTATTAAGCAAGTTGCTTAATTTAAAGTGTTATTGAGTGTCTAGTTTAATAAACAAAATCTGTACCCTGGTACATGTGCATCTTCAGGAAAGATAAATATTCCCTAGTAAGTCACTAACAGTCTGAACAGAAATTCGAAGCTGGAAACTATCCTGTTTCCAATCTCTCTTGAAGTGTATCATTTTCTAGAATCTGGACTGTATTAATTTTCACATGTGGCCTGTAAAAATAAAATATGAAATAAGAACTTAGTTACCAGTACAATATTGAATGCACTTCCATATGCAAACATTTTTGGGTCCCAAAATGCAGAGATCAATTACTGCACAGTACTGCACTTCAGCCATAGGCTGCCCACAGTGATATTTCCCATTGTGTGCAAAATAACTGGTAGGAGGAATGGTGAAATGGGCAGTGGATGGAAAAAGATGGTGGGAACAAAATCAAAAAAGGATTAGTTCTGGATAACATGTTCAGCAATTTAATATGTGGCAGCCAGTCCAGACTAGGTTGAATTCACATTCCAGTATGCATCATCATCATCATCATCATCATCATTAATTATTAATTATTAAAATGCTTGTACCCAATGCTATACATAAAAGTATCAGGGCTCTAATGCTTCTGTAGCATAAACACTTGGATTTTTTTTAAAAATAAAGTTTTTACATTTTTAAAGTTATGGATACCTGATAGCATCTCAGAAAATCACCCTCACAGTCTGGTTTTACATTATATGCTCATATGATTCCTGGGAAGTGGAGCTGTGGCAGTCCCAAGGTCTCCTATGGTTTCTTCTTCATCAGGGCAAAATATGACACCACTTTGCATATCCTAATTTGTATGTAAAGATGAATATTAATAAAATATTCTAATCTCAGAAGTAATATAGTATATCTCACCATAGTGTGGGAGACTGTGACAAGGAGGCTTGTGAGCCTTGCTCAATCTCCTACTTGCATGTTCTGACTTCACGGTCCAGTTGTTCCTTCTGATGGTTCTTTCTCTTTGCACTAGACTTCAACTCAACACTCCATCAAATAGAAGATGCTGCCAAAGTACAGGACAATCCCATGGCAAGCCCTCAACTAGAGGACCATTTTTGGTTAGAGATGACACATGGCTACAATAATAATGCATGAAGTATGTATGCGATCCAGATTTAGCAGCAAAACATCTGTTGGTGGCTGAAGTGGGTGGAAGCAAACTAAAATGTATATTGTGGACCTCACCATCCAACTGATGACCATAAGTGAGCTCAGACCTGCATTTTAAAAGATGGCAAAAAGTTTCATTAAAACAATTGGATTAGAATACAGTGTCAATGTTTGCAATAACAGAATAGCATAATAATAATAAAGTGCAAGACTGTGTAATAGAAACAAATGAAGTGGAAAATAAAATAATAGAAGTACATGACAAGCTAAATGCTTTCTGCAATGCAGTGTTCTTGGAATTGAGTACATCATAAACAAAGAATCCCCTTCACATTTTCTAATTTCATATAAGGAATATATCTAGTCTGTCAGTTACCTGTTTAATAATATTTCATTTTATCTAGTTTAACACATAATGCTTTTATCCCTAAAGCTTGAAGTTTTATTAACTGGGCAGTTTGGGTTGGAGTCAGAAAGCAACCCACAATTACGTGAATGAAAATATAAATCCATGTTTGCTTGAAAGCTATTCTACATGATATGCTTTCCCATTACAGCAGGTATGGACTTCTAGAAGTTTTGGACTGCAGCTCAGCCTTGGTTAGCATAGCCAAGCATTTGAAGAAAATGCATTTCTGTGTCTCTTCACAAACATAGAAATCATTCTAATATAGCAATCCTTTTGCTCCTTTGCAATGCAGAGTAGGAGCAAATTTAAGATTGCAGATACTTAGGCAGCAGAACAAAGTTACCAACCCAAGAAAGGATAGTGAGAAAGCTTAAAAACCAAACAAACAAATCTCCCATTATTCTTTGGGTCTCAAAAAACTGGTATTAAGATTTTGAGAAGAGGTAGTTTCTGCCTACAGTCCACTGTCCAAGTACCTCTTGGTTTCCCTTTTTTGCTTATGTCCTGCAACATCCTAACACTTTCAGTGTTTATCACCACAATATTTCTGCCACCATTAGCAAAGCTACTAGGGAATTTTAGACCTGGACTTATGGGGTGGGGTCTAGATAGTAGCATGTACTATTTCTGCTGTGAAATACACAGCTCACTTTTCTGTTCTCTTCCCAAGCAAACTACTACCACCAATCTATGCATTAGAAGTTGTTCTATATTCTTCACAGATAATATAAAGAACATAAATAAAGAACAAAATAACCAAAACAACTACCATTTTCCAACACTGATGAAAGAAAATACATATTATAGACTTGTGTCATTTCACATTTTAAATTCACTTAAATCATAGCACCCTCAGGACTACAGGTATAAAATAGAGCTTGTTTCTGATGCAAAACACTTTTACTTGAAAATAAATATGATTTTGTCGTAGAAAAGGGATCATATATTTTTCAAGTGACTCTCTGTAGCCATGTATATTTCCAGGCAGTTACCCCCTGACTATAAATATACTGCTAAAAATGAGAAGAAAAGATGAGAAAAGGACAAGCTTCAGCTGTTAGGGACCACCGGATGCTGAAGTCCCCACTCTGGTCCAGCCCTAGTGGCATCAACAGCAACTATACTGCCATGTTGGACTACATGTGGGGACTGTCTGTCAATGGTTTGCAGCAGGGGCAACAGACTGGGGCATCAATCTCTTTCCTACCACTTTTGGGGCAGGTCAGTAGGGACAGACAGGGTGGATCTTGGAACCACATCCATATGCAAGCACAGCTCTAGCATTCAGTGAGAGTTATGTGACGGGAATATTTGCTGACACTATTCTTGTAGAAGAGTAAATTATGGAAAGAAATAGGAAACACTTCTGTTTATGTGGACTGCAGAGTTGCCCTAGGGGCTAAGGGTCAGAGTTTCCTCAGGAGTTATATGTGCCAGCACACAGGCAGCTGAAATGGAGATCCTTCAGGTCCATGAGCAGAAGACCTTTTGTCACCTCCTTCAGGAAATCAAAGAAGCTATAGATCTTGCTTGCCTTTCACAGAGCTCTCCTGTGGCCACAGAAATTCCAGCATTTCTGATCCACTTATAGTTTGGCTGGTGCTCTGGGTAAGGCTATGGTAAGGGTTAGAGTTAGGATCTTGCTACTTGATGTTAAGGTGCCAACTTGGCCATATGTTTCTCTAAGAATTCCCTTGATTCTTGCCTGAAATGTACTGTACTCTACTTGAACATATTTCTACTTGCCAGCATACAGAAGCTAAAAGGAGTCAACAATACATTTCTGAAAAGCTTCATAGCAGTGACGGGTAATTTTTAAAACAAGGACAATTCAAATCTCAATGTAGTGTAGAAAATACAGTGTTATAATTGGGTGAGGAAACTGTGGGTTCCAATCCCTGTTCAGTCATGAAAAGCACTGGATAACCTTGGGGCAGTCACTTGTTCTCAGAATGTTCTAACTAATATTTCCAGTGAGGATCTTTCAATGAAAATCTAACAGTCCTTTTCATAGTTCTTTCAGATATGTGACATCTTTTATCTTCACTTGAACATGGGATGAACAAACTTTAAAATGGATCAGGGTGAGTGATGAAGTGTGTCTGATAGCAGAGAAAAAGGTGGAACCACTTTTCTTCCTGGTGAACTTAGGTGTTTAAACTTTTCCTTTGTATTGGCCACAATGGTAAAGGCATGTGGTAGGCAATCTGCATAACTAGCAGTAATTTCAAGCTAACAATAACAGGGAGCGACAGGATTGCTCTTGTTTGCATGTGCAGGAATTCTATTTAGATAAAATACCAGCCATATCTTTATCATTGTTCCTTCAACATACTTTTCACTTATTCTATTTTCCCCACCTTACTATAGGAATTCCTTAAGTCTCCCTTGTAGGCATTTCTCTTTATTCTTTATATCTTCATCCCATTATTCTACTCCATTCATTCATTCATCAGATGAGTGCCTATTTTCCAAACTTTATTCAAATGGATAGCTTTTCTACTTTATTTTCTCTTGTTCTTGGCAATATCATTTTGTGCTCCTCTCTATGTGTTCAAAGCATTGTAGTAGTTTTGCATGCTTGTGTTCCCTTTTCACCCTACCCCCAGGATCTTGCCAAATTTTCTCATTTAGAGGTGATCAATATATCTAGAATGTGTTATTCTATTTCCACAGACTGTATAAAACAATAATTCATAGTTCTGATGGAGTCCAGCATTGATTGCCAATCTCAAGAGGCTTCGCACAAGAGCCCTTCTGTGTTGCCTTGTACTGGTCCAGACCTGAGAGAAGGGATTAGAGTAGTGTGGGAAATCCATGGGCTGTCTGTGCCCCATCCAGACTTTTCTTTAGTCTCTGCCATCTGTAGGTTGCTATTACTATGAAATCGCTACTGAAGTGAGGGGAGAAAATCTTGTTTTCACTTAAAAACAAGAGGAAGAAGGTCTACAAAGTTATACTTTCCAGGGCCCTCTGAAAATGCCATCATGCATTGTAAAGAACAAAGCTCACCTTATTTGAAAGGGAGAGGTCTATTTGCTGCTTCCAAGTTGCTAATGAATGAGGGATTTGTTTAGTCAATGGGGGTGTATTTCTCACAGAGGTTTCCTGAATTGCAAATTTACCCATAGACCCCAAGAGGTTGCCTATTCCTGAACGCAGAAGGAGAAATTTCCTTCTCCCCTTTCACCATTCACAATTGTAGATCCTGTTTCTACTCATCTGATAAGTAAAGAGAAAGGAAAGTATATTTGGAAAATGGTGGATTGGCCAAGGGAGTGTTGGGTGAGACAGTCAGACTACGGGGTGAGAAGTCAGTGATGCATCTGAAGAATCTGTGGTCCTAAAATGATTGTCTCTTCTTTGGTTTGGATTTTTATGATCCTCCTCACCATCCAACCCTCCTCCAAACTTGTATTTGGAAAACTTCACTAAAATGCACACAAGTATACATTTGTGCCAGCAAAATATCAGAAAACAGGAAGATGAATGCTATCACTTTACGATCACATCAAAATGGCTTTTTGGCAAAGTGCTATCAGTGCTCATGTAAACATTGGTAGTGTTGAGGGTGGAATGCATAAGTGTACTGAAGGAACATCAGATTGCTTTTTTTTAATTAATGGTATTCATAAATCGCCAAGCAGCAAAAGGTTTGGGGGTGGCTTACAATAAAAGAAAGCACATAAAATTATAACACCACAAAGTCTAAATAAAGCATAAAACCCAGCAGTGGAGGATAAAACAAATCTAATAAAACTCACAGCAGCATCAGAAATTTCACAAATCTTAAACTCTAATGGCAGTGTGAAAGCTAAAGCAAAGTGAGCATGCAGAGTAAGCAAAGTGTATGGAATTCAGGAATAAATGGTATAATAGTGCATTGCTTCTGCTTCAGAAACTAGACCAGGTAACTGGGAATTCTAATGTCCAGTGGCAAATTCAGATGAGGAGAATAACAGAAGTATCCACATTATACTTTCTGTATCTCATGGGCATACCTTTCCTTTGTTGGTCCTTACCACAATAATGCCCTTCCATGTTACCCTCTGTTACTGTCATCAAGCATTTTCTTAAAATGTTTGCCTTTTTCTCTACTTTATTGTTCTCCCTAATGTTTCTTGTTTTCAATTTTCTACTGCGAACCTACAGAATGCATACGTTTTATTTTAATGGTTCTGCTGTTCCAAGAAGTGTGAGTAGTCTGTAGTGGTAGTACTAGCAGCAACAACAAGTAGAATCAGTAGTACAGAATCAAAAATGGGGGCTCTGAAGCCCCCTGCCTCATTTAGAATAGTATCAGGAACAATGACAAAACCCCCCCTTACTATGCACAATTTTTGTATAATATTCTATGCAGCTCCTTAGGGGAAATATCAGCTACAGTCCAGGCTGAAATATATTTCTGAGGAAAACTTTCAGGTAATTTGCAGAAATTTTGGCAGTTAAAAAAGGAAGGGAGGGAAGGATTGGCCAACTCGTTTTCTGTTTGTTTGGTGATACTAGCTGTCTTTTTTGGCATGTGGTAACAGCACCATGAGTTTCTTCTGGTACCTGCCAGATGGTGTCCCTCTGAAAGGGGGATTCTGAGAAAGTCATCCATGGCAGCTGCCATTCCCTTCCTGAGGAGATCCCCCCCATGATGCTACGCCATGAGGTAAGGGAGGTTAACATGTGAAACAATGTATGAATGGAATGCAGGCACATTCTGGGTTTGTCAGTCATATGTCATAGACATGCTTTCCCACTGCCAGTGCTGGAACTGGAAATGCTACCCTGCCATCCACATGCTTAGAGGGTGGAAAAAGGGATGTCAGCATATAATATAGATATATTATTATATCACTATGCATGCACAAAGCTTGTCCATGAAGAGCTGTTTCCCACACAATTTTATCACATGGGCAGCAGAGGAGAGTTTCCACTGGAGTTGTTGGCAGGAGAGAATGTGACTTTATCGTGCCTCAGTGGCCAAGGGCTTGGGCTGACCCAAATGGCTCCATACCCTGCCCCCTAAGCATTAAGCATATGTGGCAGTTATGTGTATCGACTACAATTGTGTGTAGAACCTTGGCTTAGGGCCAAATCCAGCCTTCTTGAAGTTTCACTTTGTGGTGCTGTGGAAGGTCATGTCCCCTTCCCTGGCCCCATCTCTTATGTCTGACCACCAGCCATTTCCCTGCTTTTATTCAGTTTTTCCCCATTCTAAAAGTTGAATCCTTCTCTTAAAGCTTAATCCTAGACTGTAAAAGCTTTATGCTAAAATATGCTAGGCTTTTGATCATGCTCTTTTTGCCTTTAGCCCCACCTGCCAGTGGAATGTGCTCATAAGACCTTTCTCAAAATGGAATTTAGTTCTTGGGTGAGTAGAGGTTGAACTTAGACCCATGATACCACATACAAGGGTACTTGAGTGAGGGAAGGAAGCATTGCCACTTGCCACTATTATTAAGATAAAGTAGGGCAAGGCTGATGTACCATCTCAGATTTCCTTAGATACACAAATATTCTGAACAGAACATCAAATAGTTTTGGTGTTCTAGAATTGGTTTGATCACTGATAAATATTTTCTTATGCTAATACAAAGTTCATTTCCACTGGAAGGCTCTCTCTCTCTCTCCCCCCCCCCACACCTGCCCCCTTGGCATATAAAACTGCAAGTCATAGTATATACAAAACAGCTTATTTCTTCCTAACACCCACAGGTAGTCATTTTAAAATAGCAAGATTTGATTGCTCATACTTGCATAACTGTGACTACTATTAAAGGCAATAAAGTTATTCAGCCTTTTCCTCACTTGTGCTATGGGCAAAGTAGATTATTCTCTGCAATCACCATTTACTTTTACCCATTTAACACTAGTGAAGCTACCCTAATAGCTTCATATGGCATTTTCTAAAGGCCAGACTTTAGATCAAATGAAAAGATGAACCTAAGTGGCAAAATGCAGCTTTCAAATCTTTATGAAGAAATAAGATTATCTGGTTTGTCATCACTGACTTTGGTAAATAAAACTCCATGGAAATTATACAGAGAAAATGAACTCTCTCTTTCCCCCTCTCTTTTTAATGTGAAGCCTAAAAACTCATTAATGTGTGTTGGAAATTAAAATGAATTTGCTTCTGGGACTCTAGGACTGAAAATCAGAGTGCTTTCTATTCCATTCAGCTCCTGACTAGTCCTATTTCAAAATAGTGCTTAGGATGAAATCTTATAGCCACATGTCTGGGAGTAAGCCCCATTGAACCGAATGGGACTTACTTTTAAATAGACAGGTATAGGTTATCAAACAGTGAAGTACCTTAACTGTATAAGCAGAGAGTCATGCTCATACCCATTCCTTGGACTCACCCCTTCCCCCAATCAATCAGCATGTGGTGATTGCCAGTTTTTATGCAGCTTTTCCCTAATTCTAAAAGACTTAAATATCCTTCCTAAAGCTTAACCATGGGCAGTAAAAGCTTTAACCTACAATATGCAAGCAATGCAACAATAACAAAGATGATGATGACGACAACGACAATAATTTATTTTTGTGATTTTGGGCCATCCCTTTTCTGATTGCTGCTACCTTTTTGCCTGCAGTTCTATCCACTATTGGACTGTATCTCCTAAGAGCTTTTCCAGACTAGAATTTGGCACTCAAGCTGAAAGAAGTTCCCTATATCTGCCTTGAGTTATATGAGATATAAGGTTAGCAAAAAACCAAAGTAAATGATGAACCTTAGTGAATTCTGGCTCAAGGATGAATTTTTCATTTCCTTCCTGGTGCTACAAAACTATGGAATAAGCAAACACATTTATCAAAACAGAATTTGTCTCTTGATGTTAACTAGGTCTAAAGGTTGCTCTGTATATGAATTGTATGAAAGAGTTCCATATGCACAAAAGGACAGGTTCCCCCTCCCTCCATTATACTATTCCTCAGAAATGTCTCTAACAGACATGTAACAATCTACAAGTGCAGACTTCCACATGATCTAGAACCCTGCATAATCAAGGTTCTAGATTCTATGACAGTCTGTGTGCATAAAGGTCACAGTTTTCACCTATGCTGAGGTCCATATTCAATATGTGGATATTGGCAGCAGGGCCAGGGAGGATGAGCAAGGATGAGACAATAACTGTGCCCCCACTGTTCCTTTGTACATGTGACACCAGCTCACATGATGAATGCACAATGAAGTTTGAGAAATTGAGTTTATAAACAAGGGAACTCCTGAGGCTCATGCCTTGCAAACAGGAAATTTATGACTAGATTACTCAGAGGAACAGCTAACACAACTGGTCAAAAGGCTGGATCCAAATTTAGTCATGCTTATAGACCGATCAAATTCTTTGAGTTAGTAGTGATCTCTTGCTTCATAGAATTTCATGGGTCCACTCTAAGAATGACTACCACTTGACATAACCTTTTGTGTAAAAATGTACCACAACTGAACAGTTACTTTAACTGCTCTTTCTATGAATTACTGAACATGGCTTGATGAAATATCCTACAAGATCAACACAAAACAAAATGTCCTGCAATGCAGTTTTTTAAATGGCCTTACATAAATGAATGAATAAAGGGATGGTGTTGGGTTACTTTAAAAAAATGTCTTTAAACTCCAGAATAGCATCAGTCTTGAAGCATCAGTATGAAGAATGCTACACATGGATAAAATGCACCTGATTTATGATGCATGGGAAATAATTTTGCTCCACTGACTGTTTTGCTATGGCACTTTACAGGAAAGCTTTATAAATCTACTATCTGCAGTGCTAAAACTGCTTTTCTAACTACTTGAGGACCCTCCTGCTAGCTATTATACACCTCATTATTTGTATCTGAGATCCAAGGCTTTTTCTCTATAATCTGTTCCCTTTTACACAATCAAGTAGCTGTAAGATTATAGACTCTCATACTATTTTCCCTGGGTACTTTCAAAATTTGCATACATACTTTGAAACTTAATTTCATAGGGCATTGAAAAAGTGAGAGTAGTTTACTGAAATACCAATAAATTGCTCTGATTTGGCTGATGGAAGCAAATTTATTCACAGATTCCATACATACAGATCATAATTTCAAGATTAAAACATTGTTGGCTTGTAGAGATTTATGATGTATGCATATCTAAAGTCCAAATATTGGAAATGAACACTGTGACGGAAATCTCTCTTTATGGAAAGAGTGGCATTGAGATGCAACCGTACACAGTGTAGTATTTAATCTAAGTCACCATTTTCAAAGCACAGCTGGTTTCAGTAGAAAAGTATTGAAAGCATTAAAATCTAAAATAATCCAGAGTGATTCCTGGGCATTCTAACAGTATTTCTCTCAATGATGCAAATGCAAAAGTATTCAAGTAAAGGCTATGGTTTAATAATATATTTAATCAAAAGTCAGTCTTGTATTGGGTGTATTGTATTGATTGCATTGTTTTGGGGTTTTTGAGTTCTTTTTCATATAGTATGGCTTCTTTGGGGAGGCTTCTGGAAATGCTTTCTTGTGGTAGTAACTACAAAAGGGACAAATTAAGACTAGAATCCCCTGGCTGTTAATCTGAGAGTAAGCCTCCATGAACTCACTAGGAGTTATGTCTGACATGTATAAGATGATGCCACAAATGTTTCCAAGCATTCATCACAAGACTCACATAGAGGGTCCCTCTGTTCCAGAAATGCATATTACTAGTAGGATCCCTTGGCATTATGATAGAGACACTGTAGGATTAGAAGGATCCATGTGAAGGAAGGCCTTCAAATGGTTTCCTTGCAGTGAACTGCTGCAACTCACTGGAAACTTTTCATTTGGATGGCCACCAGATTTGTTATCAGTTTTGTATTTGAAGTATTTGCATATAGAATATCCAGTTCTTTACTATGATGAGAATGAACATCATCCAAATTCTGGCCATATTGCATTTGATACTCTGATGTGCTGACCATCCTGTCTAGGGAGAGATTTCATCGAGTTTCATTTGGCAGATTTCCTGCTCCAAGCACTCGATTACCTGCCAGTAATCACAAATCAGAATAAACAGTTATTCTAATTGAAACCCTGTTGCTTGGTAAGCAGCTTTGAAAAAGTCTTATGTACTATGTGGGTTGTTAATGGTTATTGAATCATTAGAGTCTAATATGTCCCAAGGGGCTAGTTGTGCTGATTCACAAATAAAATACCCATTTCCAACATTTTGATAGTTTAGTCCAGAGGTGTCTTATTTCCCAAAAGACATCTGAAAATCTACACATGGTTAATGATGTCAGTTTCTATGTCTTAGAAGGAGCAAAAGCTATATTATAAGTTTTTCTTCCATTTAATGTTTATGACTTTTTAGAGTCAAATGGAAAAGACTGCCCCAAAATACCCTAGTTAAGAAACCATATGTGTGTGTAATTTCCTCAAACAAAATGATGTATTTAAACTAAGTGTGTATTTATTCAAGATCTTCCACCTCCTCTTTTCAGTTGTTGCTCAGTACATGCAAATTGTTTATCTGGTGAATTCCCTCTATATGCTTCTGGGATATGAAGTGTTACTTCAGGAACATCCAAGGTCTTCAGCATTCCTAGAGGAATTTGTAATTTATTTATTTTTTTAACTCAGCAACACATCTAAGTTACATGCCATAAAATGAATTTTAAAAAATGATTTGCATGTCTGTGAATGCTGATTGGTAAAGAATAATAGCTTGGGGGCTGGCTTGTTTGGAAAAATTGATCAAGCATTGTTAGCTCCAAATAATGTGGGACAGTGTTTGGAAACTTGGACTGGAACTTGGGAAATCAGGGTCCTAGTTCCTGCTTGGCTATGAAATTCGCTCTGTGTGTTTAACCCAGTCACTGACTCTTAGCCTGGCTTACCTCATAAGAATCTTGCATACCGTTGGCTTAGTGAATCAAATCTCTTGCCTACAGAAACCTCTCCAATCCTGTTCTCTCCTTTCACTGTTTGGGATAAGGGATGTTAACAAATGATCTAGGAGTGATTAAATGAAATCTGACATCCTGGCTGAGGGTTGTATGTGCATTTCTGTGGCAGAGACCCTGGAACAATAGGGCAGAAGGAGCTTAAGCCTGGCTAAGATTGGCTGTTAGGCTGAGCTTCCCACCCCACTTGAGCCCATGAAAACAAGCCAGCTGTTCTTGTCAAGGCATAAGCGGAACAGACAGGTGCAGAAACTCGCTGAAGACTCTTGCTTGCTGTTCCTTGGAAGCAGAGCTTAGCGATGGAAGGAGAAACCAAGCTGAGCTAAGCCAAGAGCTAATGAGAGGTGGGGGAAGGGGAAGAGAAGGGTTAGGGGAAGCTTCTAGTTCTTCTACCATGCAATTATATTCATACACTGTGTCTTCTCAATAGGGATCGTTCTTAAATTAATTTTTAATTTAATGCTAGACCAACTCGAGTATTCCTACCACTGCATCCTTGAAAACACTTCTGTGGTTCCTGTTGTGTGAAGTGATCCTAAGAAGCCAGTAGGTAATTCCCAGATGATCATATCATATTGATACAAGCCTGGCCCAGGCTAGCTGGGGCTAAGAGGAAGTGGCTGATGGTCAAAAGGGATGTTATTCTTCTCTCCCTATGTGATCCTCTCTCTGGATTACTATTTATTGTAATTTGTATAAAAGGGCTACAGAACAGTTATATTGTATTTTGCTGTTATTTCCTGGATGTTATGGTGGATTTCTGTCCACAATTTGTTTAGATCACTCTAATGCAATAGTAACACTGGTGGATGAATACAAAGCTTTTCAACGTGGCTAGTAGGACTAGATTTTAAATGATGTCAAAACAGCTGAACTAGGACTCTGAACATGGTTCTATCTGATTTTTATTGTTTTAGTTTAGCAGTATGGTTGGTTGCATTGGGATGATGATGAAGAGCACGACTGTTAGAAAAAGGGATCAGAAAAATCAAATAGATATTTTAAAAAATCTATGCTTAACATAACTTTTCTCAGACAGCCCAGATGTGTGGGTGAGTTCCAACTGAGCTGATGCTCCAACCTTCTTTAGAAATTTTCTAAAGCAGAACCAAGTAGCCTCTCTTGGCATTTTGCAGGCCAGTTAGTCCTTCCCCATCTGCTGCACATACAGCAGGAATGTCTGCAGGGAGGGAGCTTTCTCCATAAAGCTACAGGCAGGAACATTTCCAAGTGTCCTGGGACCCCAGTGGTTCTGTAAAGGGGCTGCGTGGAACAAGGAACATCAGGCTGGGGCTACTCAGCATGGCCCTAAACTCCTTTTATGGTTTGGTCTCTTGCATGAGGGAAGCATCTTAAGACATTGCCATTAATTGTGGCAAGGCTGAAAAAAGGGATTTAGACATTTGGGGTGGGGCAGCATGTGCAATATTTTGAACTTCACATAAGGTAAAAAGGTAAAGGTTTCCCCATGACATTAAAGTCCAGTCATGTCTGACTCTAGGGGGCAGTGCTCATCTCCATTTCCTAGCCGAGGGAGACAGCATTTGTCTGCAGACAGTGTCTGTGGTCATGTGGCCAGCATGACTAAACATCGACATGCATGGAATGCTATTACCTTCCCACTGCAGTGGTACCATTTATCTACTTGCATGTGCATGCTTTCGAATTGCAAGGCTGGCAGGAACTGGGACAGGGTACGGGAGCTCACCCCATCTGTGGATGCAAACTGTTGACCTTTCAATCAACCAGCCCAGCAGTTCAACAGTTTAAACCACTGCACCACCATAGGTTCTAATTTTTTGTTTAGGCCTGATATCCAAACAAGCCCAATATCCATCTTGTAATGCATTCTTTCTCCAAAAAGCATGTGACCTTGTGGAGATATAAAAATATAATTTCTCTAAAATACATTCACACACTATAATACAACGAACACATTTCCAGTGTTTTCATATTGATTGACGTAAGAACTTATTTTCTTCAAAGTAAATTGCTGACCTGAAACTGGCCTCATTCAATATTAATCATTTGGATCAATAAATCTGGATATTGAGACAGGCAGGAATCAATGTCTCCTGCTTTAGATACTGACCAAACCTATGACTAAAAATATATCAGTGGTATTTATTGAATACATCTACTTAGTAGATACCTCTTCTAAGGTTACAGAATCTGAGAACCTTCTTCATTTGTTGTATGATAATATGAAGCCACACACAGAATTAGTGCACTAAAGTGATTGTAGCAAACGTCTCAGGAGGTAGGGGAGGTCAATCAGAACTTAGTTGGTTTAGGAGATATTGCAACTATCAGGGATGAGGGACAGATTTATGTTCCCAGGCTTCTTACACAAGATGGGCTGAAGTACATCTGGTTGGAGGCATTGCCTTGGACAGTAACAGTGAAAATTACTGGCAGCTGGGAAGGTGACCTCCTGTCATGTACACTAACTCAGAAGAGTCTTTGGTGCACATGGAGAAGAAGGAGACTTCCTGTGGGAACCAGACTTCGTTGCAGGAAGATGTATATCTGGTGCCAGTGGTACAGACGCCCCCCCCCCCACTCCCTGATGAAGCTCTTCAAAGAGAAGAGGCTGCAGATGGAGTAGGATTCAGGGAGGAACTGAAAGCGAACAGCAGTTTGAGGTCAGTTAGGTGGTTGCCGAGGGAATGGTTAAGGCACCTAATGATAACAGTCTTGAGAACGCAGGAGTTAGCCTTGACCCAGAAGGGGAGTTAGCAAATGCGCACTCTTGTAGACGCATGCACAGATTGGGGCAATTGGAGATAAGACAGTTGGAACGATGAAGGGAGAGAAGTTTGTCAGACCTGGCCATTGAGGGACAGCCCAGGCGAGTTAAAAACATTCTGTGAACTGATCTCATTCATAAAGAGAGGACAACGTCATCATCATCATTAGTATCATCATCTCTCACAGTTGTATTCAATAAAGATTTTAGTAACAACAACTGGGTTCGTTGCTTTTGTTGGGAAGGAGCACCAGACACACGACACCCCCCCTCTGATTGGCTGGCCAACATCACTTTTTCTCCAGGAGAATGCGGCTAAACCACCCTGACTTTGGGGAGTCTTTGTCTGTGCTGAGACCTGATCTGGAGAGAGGTGTTATTCCCAGACTAACTGTCTTCACAGCAAGACAGTCTGTGTTAGGTAACACAAAGAGTAGGGCTAGCTTTATTGGTGCAACAAGAAATTCAGGTGCTTTAAGCATTCTGGGACATTAAGCATTCTTGAGGCTTTGTATTACTGCTACTATGCATTTGTCCCATCCTCTTTTTCCCCATAATCCAGTTCCTCTACCTTTCTCCTACTATCTCTCTCTTTCTCTACCTCTACCTCTCTAGCCAACCTTGGTCATTGGACAGGTTTGGTCCAGCAAAAGTGGGTCAGAGAGGGTCTACTGTGGCCTTTTAAAAAAGTTATTAATATCAGGGCACATTTTTATGTATTTAGGCCGACCCTGACCCTAACCTTTATTTATTAGATGACAGCGGTTTTTCAACCCCTTGTTGGACTTTCCATCCATTGTCAATATTTCTAATTGTGTCTATTCATAGCCAACACTAGGGCTGTACATGCATGTATGTGCCTATGTGTACATGCTTACTGTTAGTGAGCCTGCACTTTGGCCAGGCTTTCTCCTAATTGCACTTAGTGATGAGGAGTCTACCTGGCTGCATTATTATTTGGTCTTCTTTATGCACAATAAAATATTTGAGAGTGTTCTGTGTATGCATGCATGTTGGAGGGTGCAATGGATCCATGCTTCCTTGATGATCACTTTTCCCAGTCGTATACGATGATTGTGTGCATGACAATGTTTAGCACCGAATGTATGCACATTCATTGGACTGGAAAAATCAGCATACCTGCATATATAGAGAAATGCTCTCTGTTTACAGATACCATTTAGAACATCTTTTTAGACAGACTAATGAACATGCATGCATTTGAAAGAGACAACCAAGATGGCATCACTCCACAGTGCTCATTCATGATGCATGTGTTGGAACAGCAGAAATAAGGGAGTACTTTTTATGAGATGTAGCGATGGCCACCAGTAGGGACAATTTTAAAAGGGTTTGGACAAACTGCTGGAGAAGACTTTCAAGTGGCTACTAATCCTGATGGCTATAGGCCTGGCTTGCTAGGGGCCTTCAGTACCAAATCTCACATTAGCTGCAGATCAAGGTGAGAAGGGAAAAAGGTGGAATTTGTGTAAGTGTGAGGGGTGGGGGATCATGACTTGAAGGATACCTTTATCAGTATCACTTCAGGTGTTTGCTAGTTCTCAAGTGGATCCCAGGAAGGATTTTCTCCCTCATTCCATCCAGGTTTTCCTTTTGTGAAACTTTCTTTTCTTTCCAGGTATACTGCCTTTGAGAATTACTCATCAGTTCACTGTGTTCATGACCATCACAACTTTGACTAGTAAAAAGTGGCAGGTAAGTACAGGAGGAATTTACCCCTATGATTAGAAGCACTAGAACCACTCAGCAGAAGCTGGAACAACTCTGAACCCAAGCTACTCGTAAGTATCAAGATGAAGCTTCACCAGAGCAGTGGCCAGACACAGCATTGACAGCCATCTCAGTTCCCACTGGTAAGAAGACATTCTGTTCCCACTTATCTATTCATTAATTCAGATATGCTTGCAAATTTAAAAATGTAGCCAAATTATATTATAAAACTGTTGTCCAACTTTTTAACCCACCTCATGCAGTTGGTCAGTTTGTAATGTTGCAGCAACATAAGAACTTGCTATCCATATGTTTAATCCTCTCCACTTATTTGTTGGTGGAACTGTCAATAAGATTGTGCTGTTCATCCGTTTCTTAAAAGATGAAAGCTTGTAGACAGTCTTTGTATATAAAAAGCAGAACAATTACATATCAGATTATTTAGTAAAGATTAGCTTTATTTCTTCAAAACTATAGTATCATGATTAGTCAAAGTAGCTGTAAGATGAAATATGATCAAGGGTGTTCATATTATAAAACCTACTGAATACACAATGCTTTGATTTATAATGTATGCTGTATATGCATTTCTTTTCTGCTAAATATCACGTTGTCAGAGAATTGTGTTAGTTTATGCAGGAGAAGGCAGAATGGAGTAGTGAAAATTATATTTTATTCTGTCAAGTGCTCCATGTGCTGAACTCTTAACTTTCATGCAGCAGTCTTTCAACCTTAAACAGGAAAGTCTGACAACCATGATTGAAAAAAGCTACATTTTGGTTTTGTACTTTCGATTCAATACATAAAGGCTATGTAATTAAAAATACCACAACCTGAAAATGAATTTCTGCATCTTCCCATACTCATGTGTGCTTCTTGTTATGTATGGACATTCACATTCCACAGGTAAGTTCATAACCTGAAAGCCTTGAACAAGTTGTTTTCTATAAGACATGGTACATGCTTTATATTATATACATAAAGTAAATAGCATAACAGTAGATGGCACTCAAGAATATTTTGAGTACATCCACTGTCTGATAGTCCAAAATGTTGCTTTGTATGTTAGGTATCGGTGTTGAAATGGTGGGTGGAATCTGACATTCTCATTATATGTATATCATAAACATTTATACCTTTCTCTTGATTTTCTGACAGTCTCTGAGAATGAATTCTGAACTATATTATAGTGAACATAAATAAAACACAAAGGAATAGTTGTCACTTTAGTGGTGGAAGGCATATGAAAAAGGAGAATAGGAGGTGCAAGGAGAAAACAAGCAGACAAGAGGTCCACATAAGAGGGGTTTGGAGGAAGAGATTGGCCAGTCAGCCAAAAAGTGCTATTAGGATGCAAAGGATAGCACAGAAAGTCTAATTACCTAAGAAAAAACATGAGTCTACCAAAATAAGAACTGCTAGAAATTTGGAACAGAACAAAGTGGAAAAAAAATCTATGTTACGATTAGGAGACAGATTATGATTGATGAAAAAATGTATACTCATATGAACTTGCAACTGTAATCATGGTATCCTTTATGTTCTGCATTTTATTTATTTTATTTTATATATTAATTTATGTGTTTTGTATATGACTTGTAAACAGACTGTGCAAATAGATGGCTGGGCATGTGCATGCATATTTCCTTTGGGCATAAAAACGTGGGGACCTGGAACAGGAATTGATAGAGGGTAGATAGGAGGAGGTTTTTCTTTTTTCTTTTTCCTGTATCAGTATATGAGAACTCAGCCATGCCATCCCAGCTGTGGCAGGGTGGTGCTTCTCCCTTCCTGTGGCAAAAGGAAACCCAGATTTCCTGGCTGCGGTACTTCAGTGGCTGGAGGGTGTGTGTTGTGGTCCAGATTAGGCCAAGAGAATTAAAGAAAAATGAGAGTTTCAGCCTTGGGAAACAAGAAGAAAGGAAATTAAGACTACTGACTTGGCCTGATAGCCACTAGGCAGATTTTGTCAGTCTATGCTTGCTTTCTGGAGCCAGAAGCAAGAGCTCCTTGAAGCTTGCCCCCTTGTCTCACCAAGGCTGTAAAATAATGCTAAGAGGTCCCAGGTGGACCTCACATTTATTCTATACATCTCACATCTCTTCATAATGCCAGACTACAATCAAACTCAAGCAGAGTCTTTCCTTTCAGATTCTGCCAATCCAGATCCTTTGGTCCTAGTTTTGTTAGATTGTAGGTAATGACAGTGGGAATCCCATTCATTCATCCATGCAAGTCACAAAGTTACTGATAAGGAATTTGGCTATGGAAAGATAACTGATCATTCAAACCAGTTTCTATTTTAAATTATTGGCATGTAGCCAGCACATCAGTAGCCTATCTGGTTTCTTTTAAGGACAAGCATATCTCACACGAGGTGTTACCAGCCTGACAAAGCAACATACAAGAAATCCCTTGTCCTACCACAATTCCACAAGCCTGCAAAACAAATAAATCATGGAAACATCTAAAGACTGAATTAGTATGTTAAAACATGCACTCTAAAAATATAGAAAAACAAAAATGAAATAAGAAAATGAGAACTACAGTAAATTAATAGATGCACAGAGAAATCCTATTACCCATAGACACAGTGTCTAGCATCCATGGGATTTTTTGGAGTCCCAAATGCAGTGTTGATAAACAGCCCTGCCACTGGAACTGGGAGTCCATGTTCAGAGTGTCTTCACCCCACGCCCTATAGCCAGTGCAGAAATAAACACACCAACTACTTCTCTGAAGTTGCAAAAGTGATCTCGATGAATTTAGTCACAGGAAGTGGGAGGAGAGTGGAACCACCAAGAGACAGAATATCCTATATCCAGAATATCCTTCTTACTCTGAAGAACAACAATTAGCTGATATTGGCCATCTGGCTGCTTTGCAGTGTGGGATGAGCATGAAGGTGACCATTTCCTTCACCTTTCTCCCACTTTGCATAGGGTACCCATAATTCGCCAAGTATGGAGTGTTATGGGCATCCACACAGGATTGTGTCCTAATGAAATATAGATATATTTAAAATAGTAAAATCAACAAAAACAATTTTAAAGTTAAGGTTAGAATTTACTGCATATTAAAACAGACCAAGATTTTTTAAACACTCCAAAACACATTAAAATTAAAGCATAGAGTTTCACCTGCTAGTACACATACACAATACATTGGCAGGATATTGAATGGCTCTCTGGCTAAATACCCTTGAGAGGCATGTTTACCTAACAGGTGAGAAACTTGGTGGTAAATCCCTGGTTTTACCATTTGGCCATTTCCCTCTGGCATGCATAACAACTTGAAAACTTACCTGCCCTGCTGTGGGATTTTGTTTGCCCTTCTCCTTAAGGTCTTAATAGTATTCCATTTTCTCAACTGCAACCATCTCCAGACCCCCAGGAATATATTCCCAACTGTTACATTTACACATTTGTTTGAGCATCTCTGATAAACACCAGGTTAGGGTGCCTTAGTTAATATTGTTACTAAGGTAGACTTCATGATAGACTGCTCTTTAACTTTTCTGGCATCATTGGTGAGTAGCAGACACAACTGCTTATGTGCAGGCCAATGTCCCAAAATTTGCAAGCATGTTTCATACAGGGTTTGGACACTTTCTAGTTCTTCCTGGCATCATTGTTTCCAGGACTGAAAAGCTCCCTTGTAGGATACATGCTAGACTCAGAGTTTGAAAGGAGCAATGTAATCCCTGCCTGTCATACCACATTATGCTAATATCCAATCATTACTGATTGGATCATCGAGAAAGAAACCAATGCTACTCCCTTGGCAATTTCTTGATCTCACTTGTTGTGTAATCTACAGGACCTACAGAATTCTTTTTTTCCTTCTGGCTATTTCCCAGATACTTAGTTTTTTATTCTATTCTTTTTGGGCAGCCAAATGCCAAGTATCTGGCATGCTTGCTTTTGACCCACCTGCTGTTATTCAGGTTCCTTCAAATTCTGTTTGAAGTTGTGGACTCTCTGTCATTATTGTGTTGCTACATTGGTTACTATATTTTGTATTTGGCTAGCACAGTATCTCTGTTATTGCCAGAGTCTATTCTAGGACAGAAGGGCTGATCAGACCCTGATGCCCCATCCATTCATATTAGGTCACATCAGTCTGTGTGAATGCAACACACGTCTGTGGTGACTTTGGTGGCATTTGCTACCCACAGGGAAACAATCATTATGATATTTGTTCTGCCACTGTTTTAATAAGGACTTTCCCCAATTGCCCCCACCCAAAATACTTAATTATAAATAGTATGCATGCCAACTGAAGAAAAACTGCTACAAGTAGGATTATGTCTGGATTGGTTCCTATGTGTAGTTTGCATCCCGGCTTCATACTCTCTTGAGAGGCACAATATTTTTTGCTGGTGTTATGATGTATGTTTGCCCCATGAATGCCTTAATTCTATTATTCTATCGACAACCTGGCCACAGTTAGAATGCAAAGGATAGTTTTATTATATGAAAGATAGAACAGATATAAATTCCTTAATTATAAGGAACACAAAGAAACTTATACCTTGCACAGCCTATTGAAAAGACAACATGGGAACAAGATCCCCATTCTAAGGAAGATATTAGAACCCATAAGGCTTATACCTGGCACAGCACTCTGGTGAGGCTGACTCTAGCAGTTGCCTTGTTGGCTGTGGAACAGATGGTGGGCTATGAGCTGATTCCCATGTTGGACTCTTGTTTGTATTTAATATGTGTTTCTCATGTGCTTACCTCAACTGTTTTTGAACTGTCTAGTAGTGCAGGAGGGATGCTAGTACATGTTACTAGGAAATTAGTACAGACAGTATTGCAGAAACACTAAGTTTGGGAAATAGCAGTAAAATCTCAGGTGTGGCTTTGTACTAACCTGGCACTGATTCCATACCTGATAAAACTCTGCAATGTAATCATAAATAGAATGGTTAATCTAACGGGATCCTAAGGCTGGAAATAGTATGGCCATCCAAGGGCCAAGGGTGGCCTTGTTATAGATATTATTTTGTAATTCATTGAATTACTTCACTTTGACATTCAGAGAACTGAGCAAAAATCACAATGAGTCAACACCCATCATGGATCCTTGCAGTTCTTTTTTAAAAACTTCAACATTAGATTTCCCCTGATCTGTAGCAGTTCTAAGTCTGCTGCTAGGTACCGGTTGAGGTGGAAGAACAGCCGGACCCATCTCTGCAAGGGAAGAGGGTGAGGTGATGCCTATCATAACTGGGGTGGTGACCAGGGAGGATCATTGAATTGAACAACTCCAGAGGAAAGTGAAAGAAGAAAATGCAAAAGCAGGACTGCAGCTGAACATTGAGAAAATAAAAATCACAACTACAGATTGGGAAAATAAAAAGCATTGCTATATTGTCTCCTTTATTGAAACATGATAGAATGGTGACAGCCAGTGGGATATGGTCATTTCTGCAAGTTACCTTTGCAGGAAAGAACATACTGGAAAAGGTTTTGGTCAAACAGACTAGAAAACCTAAATGGGGCAGACTTTTATGTCGGTAACATCACTGGACTCCAAAACTAATTTACTACGGTAAAAGTTAAAGGTAAATGTTTCCCCTTGACGTGAAGTCCAGTCATGCCTGACTCTAAGGAGTGCTGCTCACCTCTGTTTCCTGGTCGAGGGAGCCAGTGTTTGTCCGCAGACAGTCTCTGTGGTCATGTGGCCGGCATGACTAAGCACCAAGGAGCACGGAATGCTGTTACCTGCCCACCGAAGTGGTACTTTTTTATCTACTTGCATTTGCACACTTTCAAACTGCAAGGTTGGCAGGAGCTGGGATGGAGCAACGGGAACTCACCCTGTTGTGCAGATTCAAACTGATGACCTTTCGATCAACCAGCCCAACAGCACAGTGGTTCAAACCACTGCACCACCTGCAGTCCCTAATTTACTACTAGAGGCATGCTAATGACCCCCAGACCAGAATATTCAAAGTGTTCTAGAGGTGGGGAATGAAATCAGAGAAGCCTCCAAACAAGGAAGTGTTGGTTACTTCTAATATACCCACATAGATTGGATAAATGTATCTTCCATTTACAGCAAAGAAGTTAAATTCTCCAAAGGATCGTGCCATAGAATAGTTGGCCCTGGAACAGACTAGACAGGAAGTGTCTCTGGACTTAGTCCTAAGTGGTTTTGCTCAGGGTAGTTTAGGATGAAAATGTTGTTGAACTAGCTAGAAACCATAACCACAGTGTTATTAAACATAATATATATATATTTAAGTGTAAAATTGCCAAGGAAGTTCAGTGTAGTCACATTTGACTGAAAAAAAAAATGGAAAGTTCTATAAAATAAGAGGCCTGGTAAAAAAAAGAATTTGGAAGGGAGAGTCAAGAGGGTTAAATTCTTTCAAAATGCTTGACAGTTCTTCAAAACCACAATAATAGCTCAGTTAGAGTTTTTACCAAGGTTAGGAAAGGTAGCACCAAGATCAAGAGGTCACCAGCATGCTTAACGAGCAAGGTCAAGGAAGCTATTAGAGAAAGGAATGCTTCCTTCAGAAAATGAAATAGTTCCATCCATTCTACCCCCTCCTCAGCAACAACAGATGGAATTTGGTCTTCTTCCTAAGAGTATGGAGGCCAAAGGAAACATAATTAGTTCCTACCTATAATTTAAGTAGCACCATACAATAGCAAAGTAGTTACACCAGATCTTTCCCTATGGAGATGCATAATGCATCAATTGTCCAGGAAAGTTACTATCATCAAACTACCTTTTTCCTGCTTAGATCTCTTTTCTGCAACCCTATCTTTACTCAGTGCTAGAAAAACCATCTCTCGCTTAAAGCAAGGATATACAGTATTTCTAATAAAGTACTCAGTATTAAAATTCCAGGGCCAGCATAACTATGTATCCTAACAGATAGAAATAAAATATTAGTTCACAAACATTTTTTCTATGTTTCCAATAAGTACTTGGCAAAAATGCAAGAATGCTCATTAAGTATATTAATGTGAGTATTAATATCATCCAAACTTGGGGAGTTATTGTATGGCATGTTTGCAAGAAAAGTTGAGGAAAGTAGTCATCGTCTGGCAAAAAAAGTATTTAAAAGTGTTAATTAGTCAAGAAGCATAGTCATAAATAAGCCAATGAACAATGCTTCTTTGTTTAGAGTCAGCAACCATATTTATTCTGGCTCAGTGGTTAAAAACATGAAAAAAGATTTCTCCTAAATAATGCAGGGTGTACAGTATAGACAAGTACAGAGCCTTTTGGCTTTTGCAAAATGAGCTATAAACCTTTTTAAAAAATCCAATGAAAAGATCTTTCAGAATTAAGAACTTGTAAATAAACCCAGGCAGGTGTTTGGAAATACATCAAAGCCCTAAACATGTTTTAAAGAAGTGAAGATCACTATTCATGAGTGGAGAACTGCCTGTCAAAGCTTCTCCTTTGGTAGAATTAGTGCTGAGCTGAATTGTGGAACTGAGCTTCATGACCACTTTTGTTTGTTTCTCAAAATGCCTCCTGCATTTTTCTATTTTCTTTTTTTAACATTTGTGGATGACACCCAAAAAGGTGCAAAAATGTATGTGGGAAATTTCTGAATCTTTTTAAAGCATCAGATATTTATGTACATCAGTGCACAACTTTTTTTTAAACCAGGGTTTTATGTGCAGCAGTACATAGCAAAAGCAAATGAAAGAGTGAGGGTGATTTTTTTTTAAAAGATGACTGAAAGTAATGAAAAGACAAGACAGAGGGACATGAAAATAAAAGAATGAGGGCCATGAAGCTTTGATGTCACCGTGCATACAGATTTGATTGGCAATGACTCTTTATTTATATATGCATTTATTGCATTTATATGCCATGCCTCTTGAACAAAGGCTAGCAGGGCAGCTTACATAGACCACTTACATACCCTGTCTGTGATGTCATCAGGTTTACTGCATGGCCTCAGGCTGGCTGGTATTACAACCACTTTCAAGTTAAAGGGAAACTGGAATACAATGATTATGAACAGGCATGGAAAGAGAAAAGCATTTTAAAAATATGGAAGGCACGAGGGAGTGTTTTAATGCATCTGTACCATTTGAAAGCAAAAGTCTTTAGGATGACTATAATTAAATGTCTAGGCAGAAATTACCAACTATAGAAATATGCAATTGGACTGGGAGAAAGGCTGCATGTGGTTCATTTTTTTTACTATTTGCATTAGCCAATAGACTCAAGCATGCCATATTTAGCAATATTTTTGACAAAAAAAAAAACCCAAAAACAAAATTCCCCAAATCTTCCTTCCCTTGTGAAGATAAACAGGAGTTATCTGTAAGAGTTACTTTAGAAAATCCCTTCTCACTTTAGTTGGTTGTCACTAACTCCATTTTCACTGTGTTTTAATTTCTGGTGGAAAATCTGACATCAGATTGGATCTTCATTTCCAGAGAACCTGTTGGGGTATGTAATTTGGCTTTCTCCTGAAATTAGGCTTAGAGAAAATGAGCCAAAGGGACATTTGATGTCTGCCTGACTCACTCAAGATGGTCAAATCCACTCTCCTGCCTAATCTCAGGCTCAATTCATTCTGTTCTCTTCCTTGCAGGCTGGTCACTCAACTCATCCTTCCCCCTCACTCCATGCCTTTCAAGACCTCAAAGGGAACATTCACTCATTGGAATAGCTGCTTGATATTGGTTTCTAATCATGGGGACTCTGTAAGCAAATTCAGCTGAACTTGCTGAAATTCACAGAGCGCTTTTCAAATCTTTGTGCTCAACACATGAAAGTCTAACCAGCAGTCAAGGTGTAGTAGGGACATACCCATCTCTCATGTACATACTCTTGCTTTGCCCTACACATTAGCAGGTAAACACTGGCATAGGGCTCATTGTGTTCATTTAGATTGCAGTCTTAATTCTGAAGATGTAATTAGAGTGCAGTTCCATAAATGGATACTCAGGGGTAATCCTCAGTGAATAAAATGGGGTTTAGTCCCAGTAAACAGATTCAGGGGATTGCACCTTTACAGACTGTCTGCAATAATGTGCAGGATTGGAGGCCATGCCTCCTTGAAGTGAAAGAGGTTTATCTGTTCTTCAAAACAGGAAAAAAGCTCTTATGCAAATAGACAGTGTGATTGTTTGCAATCCACACAACTCATGTTTTCCAAATGAAGTGAAGGTGTCACATATTTCAATTAGTTCAACAGAAAGTTCTGTTCCATTTTCTAGCAATCAATGTGATTTCAGATCTGCTATCTAGAGATCAAGCAGCATGAGGGTCCACACAATTACACTGGTATGATTGAGGGCTTTGCCTTGAACAAAAGCAAATTAGCAGCTATTGGAATCTTCCTTTTGAAATGCTGCCTGAACAAAAGTTGAAACATGTGAGGTTTAGGTTTGTGAGTGACTCTTCTGCAATATCCTCTGCTTCGAAATATTGAATTACCTTTGCTGGTTGGTTTACAAAGATACAGTTGTGCAATAAATGCATTTGATCCACCTGTATGTACCAAATTGGTCTAAATCCCTTTGTTGTTTAGGGAATCACAACATATCATGAATAAAAATCTCTTCTCCGATGGCTGTAAGAAACACATTCCAAGGCTCTTTTTTCTTTTTCTTTAAACACAATTGTACAACCTCTTGCATCAGGCTTAAACTCTTTGCTTGGTCCCCTGGCAGCTGTGTGATTATTACTCCTGAGGCAAGAGTAGTCGAAAAAATAGAATGGAAAAGCCTTGTGAAATTGTTTGTTTGTTTGTTTGTTTAATAAAGGAACTGCTTCTATGTTGAAATATTCTTCATTGCAAATGAAAAAGAAGCCATCCCAAGTTCTTTTTGCTCCCTTCCTCTGGTCAACCCATAAAGTAGGACCTGGCAGAGAAAAAGTGGGAGCAGAAATTCCCATTTCTCCTGAATATTTTTGGAAAAAAAGCATTTTGCCCTCCTAAATGGGGTTTCCATCTATGTTCATCAGAGGCAAGGTTTCATTTATCCTAAAGAAAGAATGTCAAATGCCCATCCGTTCAGATAATTCCATCGAATGAACCCTTCTCATTTTTCCTTTATAATCTTTTCCTACTGGAGTCTCCAATGTGTACTGCTATGACCACAGACCTCTCTTTGCTCCTACCAGGATCCTTGTCCCTCTTCTTTTTTCTTTTATATTTTTTTAGAAGCTGGGATGTTGACCATGCAAAGTTAGGCTCCAGCCTGTAGCATTTCTTCATTTTCAAGAACCCTTCTGGACCCTAGGGAACATTTTTGGCCAAAGGCCATTTTTCATTGGTAGAAAATCTGCTTTGCATGAAGAAACTCCCTATTTCAATCACAGGCATACCCAGGTAGAGTTAGGAAAGGGTTCTGCCTGAAATCCTGGACAGCCACTTTCATTTAGTGTGAATGGTGTTATGGCCTGATTCAATACACAGAGGCTCCCTATGCTCATCACAAGTATGTGGAGAAAACTGGCTTCTGGTGACTGATTCTGTGCTATGGAGCTCCTACACCACCTCTGCCCTGTACTTAATTCCTGGGTAAGGTGCTTTTTCTTTTAGTCTTGCCTCTTTGTCAGGCCAGATTTTCTGACCCACCCAGGGCAATTTGAGGTGGAATGTAAATGCTAGTGAAACTCTTGGTTGCAGCAGAACAGATGACATTGACGTTAAGCATCTGGTAAAGCTTACAGTAGGTAGACAGCCCAAGAAATCAAAACATCTAGGCAGAAGGTATCAACATGTGCCTTTATTCAGAAGAAACTCCCATGGTTACAGTTCTCACAAAGTGGAAGTTGTGGTTTCCTTAATACAAGATTCCAAGCAGCCAAGAATTCGCAACAAGTCCAGGAAATAAAGTATTCCAGAAAATTATGTCATTGTTCCCAGAAAAGGGTCTTTGGTACCTGCACCAGCTTGCATACAGGAGAATTTCTTTTAAAGCTCAGCTTCTGATGATTTATTCTGGCAGGAGAATCTGGCCAATAAGTAAGCTCCACATCTAAAGGGATCTCTCTGTTGTCCCCTGTTCAGTTCTCACCATGCTCCCAGAGGCCCTCCAGGCAGAATTTTCTTCCTGCTTAGCTCTCTTAATGCCAGGATGGAAATCAGAGGCCTCAGGTCAAGACCAAATCTTGCAGCTGTGGCTGATAAGCAGTACCATCCTCTGGTAGCCTGCAATCAGGAAGCACAGGAAAGTGAAGTTCACAGTCCCACAACTAGACTGAGTTCTAAATTATTATCACCCAGTTTTGAACTTTGGGAGCAAAATTGTGGGGTATCCAGAAACTGGGCTTGGGCCAACACTGTTTGACTTCTAGGACATTGGTATGCCAGGCCATGTCCACCAGGGCATCCATTTTCTGAACAACCAACCTCCTTCCATGGCTTCCATTTTGTCAGATTGCAGATAACAGTCCCTCAAAATTAGGGTCAATGAAGCCCACTAACTCCAAAAGGATGGGGAACCTTGCTTAGTTAATGATAAAGAATAGGTGATAAAAAAATGGGCAGGCAAAAATATATAAATATTCATTTAAAAAATTCAGACTCTGGGTATGGGAAGGTTATTCAAGGCCTATTTATATTTCAAAAATAAAGCCTTCCTTTGGAGTACATGCACAGCTGGAACTCTCAAATAAATGGCACAGTATATTGTGGCCAGATTTGCTTCCAAAACTTGTCATGCGGAGGTATATGCATCTTAAGGTGTTCGATCTGTTTTGTCTTTCTGTTTTACTATTCTGATTTTGTGCTAGAATGCAGTTGAATTCTGAACAGTTCAGCTTTCAGGTGGGAAACCATATTTTTGTGTGACTCCACAGTAAAGCAAACAAACATGCCTGTATGTAGTTAGTACTGTGCTAAACTTTCTTCCACATTCTTCTGAAAATTCCCATTGAATTTGACAGAAAAAGAAATGCTTCTGAAAGGAAATTCAAAAGAGGATATAATTCTACCCATAAGATTTTTGTTTGTTTGTTTTGCATTTTCTTTAGATCTGGAAATGTAAGAAGTGTGGCATGCAGCAAAGCAATGCAAGACAGAAAGAAAAAGAAAGATGCACAGAACTCTCAGCCACTTCTAGTGATTAGATATGAAAACATCACAAAACTCAATTAAAAACCCTCTGGGAATGATACAGGACAACGGAAGCCTCTTTCATAAGGAATGAAAACTTGCAGGAAATTGGATGCCAGATTTTGGCATAGAACCAGCTCTGCTTCTTCCTTGGAGCTAGACACAGTTCCAATCACACACTTGGGAGCCCCAAATGTTATCCTTCAGCATGTCCATCTTCTGCCTAAAATGGACTAATTGTTTATTGAAAGGTAGATCAAACATTTTGGTCATTTTTAGGGGGAGGCGGTGGCATTTTGTGTAGTGCAAAGTAGGTGAATAGAAATTGTCCCGAATAAATTTCTAAGGGAAAAAATACATGTTTCACTGATTATGTGGTCTGTAACTGAGTTTTGTCTTAAATCTCACTTTAATTGAAATGAATGTGGCCCCAGTTCAAACTAGTACCACTGTGCTCTGGGATGGGAGGATGAAACCTTCCCTGCACCCATCCATTTTTGAATGAAAATTTCCCTTGTGGTAGGGGAGTTTTTAAGTATTCACTGATGCCAATTAGCCTTCTCCCCTTCTCTTTTCCTTAATCCCACTGGGAGGGGTACTTGAGGGAATGTGGAGAGAGCATGATCCTGTCCAATAGGAGTTCCATGGTTCAATGAACCAGGACTACATGTACTTACATGAGAGGTAAATGTAAAACTATCCTCTGTTACATGTTACTTGATTAGCATTGTGTGAAGTTTGGCCCCATAATTATAAGTTGTGGACAAGATGGCAGAAATGTTGTTGTTCTTCTTAAATTAAATTTGAAGTTTCACCACTGCTGCCAGCAGCAGACTCTTTCTGCCACAGCATCCTAGTCATATTTTCTCCTGACCCAGAATGCCCATGAGAATGCTCCAGTAGAAGGAAGAGATTATTTTCTCTGCAAAATCAAAGCTAAGATTAATAAACTGCCATTAGTTGCATCATTGTCTGATGGATCTTTATTGTTGCTATGCTAACTACAGCATAGGATACACTATTTTTAATAAGAGGAATATTTGACCATAAGTAACTTAAATGAGTTTACCAATTAATCTGGCATTTTAATTACTCACGTTTAATGGCCATTGCTGTGGTTTGTCACTGAGGAGTACCTATTGATTTGCTTTTCACTGTTGAGCTATGGGGTACATTAACATAATCAGTACTCAGAAATATGTCCATAAGCATAAGAAGATTGTGCTTTTAAAAGGAACATTAAAATATTAGGCCACTGTATGTGTGTTTTAAGGCCTTTTCAGAGTCACAGTTTCATTAAAAAAAAGATAGAACACTAGATAACTCAATCCCATGACTCCTGATGTTCTCTCCCAGGATCATGAAGAATTTAAGAAACATGAGCGAACAAAAGAGAACTCTGGTAGGCTATCCATAGGCTAAAGGTTATGACTCTCCATAGGCTAAAGGTTAAGGAACCAAACCAAGGAACCAAGCCAAAGGCTATGAAACCAAGGAAAACAGGATTGGGAAAATTGCAGTATGATGCTTACAAATCACATGCCATCCAAATTTCCCTGGAGACTACTATGGTGGATGGTATCAAATATGGCTGAGAGGTTCAGCAAACCAACAATCACTTTCCCACCTAGCTTCTGATATAAGTCATGCACTGATGTAACCAAGACAGTTTTTTCCCTCAAATCAACCCTTACCTCAGCTGAAGAGGATCCAAATAATCTGTTTCATTCAAGAAAACCTGAAGTTGTGGTGCTGCCATCTGCTCTAGAACCTTGGCCCCTAAAAGGGATTATTAAAGACTGCCCACTAATTATCATGTCAGGTAGAAGTCAATGAGGTGCTTCAATAAAGATCTAACTGTAAGTTCATTCAGTGAAGTTGCTTTCAAGAAAGCATTTATAATTAAATGTCCCTATAAAGTTCTTGGATATTGTACACTAAAACCACAGACCTAGTTTGTGGTTGGAAAACTATTAATCACACCTTCATAAACAAAATATGATTATGGCACTAATTGGGCCCACACTGTCCTTCCCTAATGCTCCAGAGACAAAATATGTTTCATAGGGTAACATAGCCATCATTTTTTCACAGTAACCTGTACTAAACACATATATGGAAATATATGAGACTCATTGAGTTTTATGTTTTGTTTGTCTTTTAGAAAACAGATAAGGTAATAATTCTATACTTACAGTTTGTGGCTTCTGGTTTTGTTTTCTTGTATCTTTCAAACAAAAGTCAAATTGCTGCTGCTGTTGTTTTTAAGGAATACATTAAAGTAATATGTCTTGGTAGTCTTCAGCAATGTGTCTTGATTATCAGTTTCTTTCAGTTTAATATCTGAAAAGATCTTTTTGACATTGTCAATGCAATGCTAATAGAATAACCTATTATCAGCTGTGTTGACTTAGCATATAGTGACTTGATGTCTCTTAGCAGGACTGCAGAACTTTATATATTGATCCATAGCCATGTACCCCACACTTTAGTATCTCTAAATGAATTTTGATTCATAAAAGCAAAGCATATGAAGTCATATGTCATCTATTATCCAATATATTTCTGTCTCTTGTTACTAAAATAGCCTGCATCTCATCTTGAAAGCATAATATATATGACTCTTCTGTGAAAGAATTTCAATAAAATATTGATGTAAAGCACTTTTTTATATTTTGGCACAATAAGGTATTTTATAGGTTCAGGTGGAGGGGGTAAAAGGAGATGCACATAAAGTATCATGTGTGAGTACATTTCTTATTAACCTTCTGCATATAATTCCCTTCTACATGAAGGAATAAGCTTGTTTATACAAAATAATGTGCTAAAGCTAGGGTCCATAGTGCATGCTATCAATACATTCACATACTCCTTGAAAGATATAATTTCAGTGTGTGTGTGTGTGTGTGTGTGTGTGTAGGAGGGGACAGAATAATGTGGACTACTCTTCCCATCCATGAGCCATGAAATATCTTTTCAGTATCCCTTTCATGAGGGGTGGTGGGCAGGGTGGGGTGGTACTGTGAGTCACCCTTATGGGATAGCATCAGAAGTGCCTGCCCTTCTCTTCTATCAGTTGGGAGGGGGCAGTTTTATATGTATCCTCTATTGTCAAAGGACCAAATCACAGTGGATTGGGAGGTGCTTCAGTTCAGCATCCTACATTGCTACTTCAAGAATGGGTGTATAGAGAAGGAATGACATACACAAAAACCAAAAATGGTGCCTCATTTTTGTACATATATTGATCATGTACAGGTGCATATTCTAACTATAAAGTATTAGTTCACAAATATAATATCCAGGTACAGAAGGGCAAGTTTATAATTCCTGGATGTCATTAATGAAGGAAAACAATGATCCCAACTGAATTACTATAACACATCAGAGAGCTGGGAAAAGTTGAAAGCCTCTTTCTTCATTCCAGTGACCCCACTTTGAATCACTGTTCTGGCACTGCTAGTAGTGCATGGAACTTCCAAGGACCCATGAATTCTGGTGGAGGCCCATATTTGGTCCTTGGACTGCAGGTCTCCCACAGAAGCTAAGTGGGTAAATTTTCACTGAGTTGCTACAAAATCATAAAATGTTTGCAATAATTGGTAATGGTAAAAAGGTAAAGGTTTCCCCATGACATTAAAGTCCAGTCATGTCTGACTCTAGAGGGTGGTGCTCATCTCTGTTTCCTAGCTGAAGGAGCCAGCATTTGTCCATAGACAGTTTCTGTGATCACGTGGCCAGCATGACTAAACACCAAGGTGCATGGAACACTGTTACCTTCCCACCAAAGTGGTACCTTTTTACCTACTTGCATTTGTATGCTTTCAAACTGCAAGGTTGGCAGGAGCTGGGACGGAGCAATGAGAACTCACCCCATTTTACAGATTCGAACTGTTGACCTTTCAGTCCAGCAGTCAGCAGTTTAACCCACTGCACCACTGGATCCCACACTGGTAAAGGAAAGATCAGCAAACTCCTGTATCTCCTTCATATGAGGTCCTCCAGGATCCTGATTTTCCAAGACAAAGTGACAGATATGATGGAGGAGTATGGAGCAGCTGAAACATCCTTCTTACAGGTTTTTTTAAAAACATATGAAATAAATTCATGAAGAGGGTTATGGTTTACTTCTAATGGGTGAAAGTACCATTAGTCCAGTTTTCCCAAGTTCTTCTGAAAATTCTTGAGAATATTATTGATCCCTTCAAAAAGTTTCTGAAAGTTGTACATAAGTGTACATGATGTACGTACAACTGGTACACCATGGGGTCTGTTGCTCAATCTCAACCTAATCCAAGTGAAGAAAAGCAGGCAAATGGACAGGGTTTATAGCAGTTCATCTCTCTGTCTGGGACACTATGGCTTTGATGCTTGTACAGTCATTGTAACTGCTGCTGAAAGTGTGGGAAATGAAATTCCAAATGGTTCATTGAGCTGATACTCATTGAAAATTGTATTTCCATTCTAAGGCAGCAATGGATATTACATGCTAGCTTTATGGATGGAACATTCAGGTAGCAATGAAGAATATATGGCTGTTGGAAATACTTCCCACCAGCCTTCTGCTTACCCTCTTTTACATAGGGATGTGTGGCAATTTTGGTTTTGCTCTGAAAATGTATGAGCATACCCCATTCATTCAAAGTTCCAGTGTGAGTGTGAGCATGTGCCTGCCAAAACTATTTGCAACATTTCTTGTGCTGGTTTGTCTTATTCCCAATTCCCAGTTTGATCTGTGCAAGTCTCGTAACTTGAGTACATTTAACCCATATATCAGATTAGTATCACTTTAGACTATGGGTGAAAGTTACACAAATGTCTTAATTTGGAGAAACTTGTGCAGCTCTCCAATTCAATCACTGCTTGGTTTCTTCAGCATAAGCAATGATCACAAATGGGAACTGGGCAAGAAAAGTGTCAAGAGGATGTTTGGAGAATCTTGGTGATACTACTATTGCTTGTTTGCCCCCACTTCCTTCACAAGGATAATCCTTGAGAAAGACAGATGGAACTTGCAAATCTGGTAGTTTATGAGCCTGTATGCATTGAGGTAAGCCCATCAAAAACTAGGTCTGTGCTTTAATGGTTTGTAGGTCTGCATTATAATAGACTTCAATTTGCCATTATTAGATGCTCTAATTATGAATTTTGGCACCAATCCCTATGCTTTCCTGCTCAAGTTGTGTTTTTATGTTGCCATTAAGAAAACATTAATCTGATTCAGGCTTTCTATTAAGAGGAGAGTCAAGACACTAATACACCCAAGCCAGAACAGCTGGCAAGCTTTTTTGAAAAAGCATCTTCATGTTGCTGTGTTTTTCTTTCAGCAGAAACAGAACTCTATGGATCACTTGCCTGAATTCACTTCAGTGAAGATGAAAGTTTTGCCATTTATTTGGATGTCACTGATTTCTACCAGTCTTTTAAGCAGGACATTGCATGGAATGAAGCTTCTTCCTTGTAAGGTAACCGGGTGTGTACATTTGCATGATTGTTCATTTAAAATATTTTAAATTCACCTTTTGACATGAGTCTTCAGCACAGTTTAAAACATGACTTAGATAATTACAGTATTGTGGTGGATGTGGCCTACCATCACTTCGACTGTATTTCCCATGTAGTAGAAGTATGGCTGAAAACTCCTTTTTGGCTGGTATAGCACTCTGCTGAATAGATTCTTGCCATATTGATTGTATGTATCATATGCCCCTTATTTTTGTTGTGTTTTGTTTCAAATTAATTAAGCACTTGCTTACTCTTTTGCTTGGGCAACATTTTTTTCCATAACCCCTTGACTCCACAAAGCTGTCCTGTTTTTTCAAGACACTGGAAAGAGATCTATTGTAACATATAATCCTGGTAACCAAGCAACAGTCTATAGAAGTGTAAAAGATTCAGACAGTAAGGGGCATATGTTGGCATCTTCTTGCATGAACAGGACTGGAATTTACTAGCATTAGGATCCCCTGCATCATCCACACTGCATATACACTACAGTGGTGGAGTGGTAAAAATAAAGATAGAGCGGAAAAAAGTTTAGAACATGTGTTGATTTGAGAAATTGAGATGTTTGTATTTTATTACAGAAATAACTATTTTATTTATTAGTTTAAATAACAGGATCTCTGTCAAACGTGTGAAATCTATTTCAGCCTGAGGGCTGAATTCAGCCTGGGACTTCTCCATTCCAGTTGTGAGTGCAGCCACAGGCAAATGGAAATTGAACCAAAGATGAAAGGGATGGGTCCAAAATCTCCCCCTGTACATTTTAGGTTCAAGCTCTTAATGCCTGCAAGTAAGTCTTAGGAATGAAGAGGAATGTCCAAGCCCCACCTGCCTTTTCACAGCATCTTCACTTCCTTTCAAAAGAGACAGCCAGTTTTCAGACCTGAGCTGGGAAATTAAGCATTTTGGATCTGTTTCTCAGGATGCAGTGCTTCCGTGCTTAGCTTGCTGTACTGAAGTGTCCCTGTGCAGTCCTGGTTCCCCAGTTCTCTTGCTGCTTGTGCTTCTTAGAATGCCTGCTAGAGATATCAGCTGGGTCTTTTCCCCCTGGGACTTGTCAGCATTTTTGTTGTTGCTTTGCTGTTGCTGAAAGTCCTTTTAATAACAGCAAGACAAGGAAGAAGAACTTCGCTCTCAGCTTTCAGACACTCCGCAGGCAGCTGCGCTTGAAAGCCACAAGGCAGGAAGTCCTTGCTAAGTGCTCTAGGAGGCTTTCCAAGACCTTCAATCAGCCAGAGAAGCTACAAGGACAAAATGCAAGAAAACCTCCCACCATCTCCACCACCACCATCTCAGTAAAATAACCAGTGAAGCACCACACCGAGAACTTTCTTGGAAATTCTTGTCCCTTCCCAGTTACTGGGTGCCACTTCTTTCAGTCCTCAGTTCCTCCAGCTAATATAATATAATAGATTGAAAAAAATGGGACAATGCTAATGTCAACCTTTTGGAATGATGGGGGCAGGGGAAGCTCTGTGAGAAATCAAGAAAACCACCCATCAGTACATGTAGGAAAGAAGTGGGCTGGAGGGGAAAGGTGTAAGCCCTAGAGGACTGGATTGGAACCCCCAGAGAGATGGATTTGGCCCTTGCATTTACAGTTCTGCCCCCTGATGTACATGGCCCTTTGCAAAGAGCAGATGTGTTAGTCCCTATCCCTAAAGGCTTACCATCTAAATGGTGAGGAATCATGCATGACTATGTGATTATTGTAAATAGATGCACTTTGGCTTCTGCTGGGAGGGTAATCCAAAGACTTTCTAGAAAAGGTTAGTTTTCAGGAGGAATTTAAAGGAATTAAAGGTTGCATGGAGGTATTCTGAGAGGCATTTCCAAGTTATAATGGGTAGTAAGGGAAATAGGAGTGAGTCACTTAGGGGAGTTGGAGACCTTTGAATACCTTAGAGTGATGGAGACAGATGAGTGAAGGCTGAAGGAAGTTATTTGTTTGGATCTAAATGCAGGAAATAATGGAGGGCTTTGAAGGTAAGTGCAAAAAAATTGTGCAGGATCTGGGAGCAATGTACCCCAGGCATTTTACTGGCTTTGTAATGTCTGACTCACTGGTATATCACATGATACTTACCCAACCCATCCTCCTTTATTTCTGTAGTGGAGCAGCTTATTGGGACTTTGGCAAAATGACAGCAACTCTGAGGAGATCCTTCTGTTGCTTTCCTCCCTTCCCCTCTGCCATAGCATTTCTCCCTCTGAGTTTGCCAGTGAACTAAAGAGTAAATGTGATACTGCTTCCCCTTCCCCTTCCCCTCCCCTATCTTTTGAAAAAAATAAAAAAGTGTAATATCTTTTAAAACCTAGAAATGCACGTCTATTCAGAAGTAAATTGCATCATCTTCAGTGGCCTTACCAGTGAATCCCATTGATTCAACAGAGCTAGCTCACAGGAACATCAGCACAGGAAAGAGAAGTGTTTGCTTTCTGGGAATTGCTTTTGGAGGGAGGGAAATAGGTGGTTCTAACCCCACTAGCTTCACTCCTTGGGACACGGGAGGACAGCTGCAAGCAGCAACCTCCTTCTCTTTCCCCATGATTTGGAGGCAGGAGAAGCTGTCAATTTTTCCCTGTTTTTAAAACATCTCCACTGCTTCACTCCTTTGCATGAATAATTGAGCTAAAAAGCAAACAAGACAGCAAATAAACCTTAAAGGGCCCTTTCCCTGCATGCATACCCTATTCAGCTGCTCAGAGTTCTCCCCACTATTGCATTTATATGTGCACAAGATCATGTTTGCAACACAATGGAAATGGTGCTGTATTCATTAGCATGTGCCCCAATTGTAATAAATGCATTTTGCATAAATACTGCATCTGTGCTCCTTCATAAAAAGAAATGGTTCTAATATAGATCTCCCTCCACAGAAAGGATTTAAAGAGTGGAATCAATGAATGAGAGCAACAAGGGAGATGAACATATTTGACAGCACATTGCTGGATGAATGGAAGAGGAGATGGATGTGGACTAAGGAAAGACAGCGTAAAACCACATGAACAAGATCTCAGTAGATAAAGTGAGAGAAAATCTGGGCTCGAGCAAAAGTTTTCATTAAGCAGCAGAGAGGACAAATGATTTTGTGATGTAAAAGGCAATGCAACAATGGATGAATTTGTTTGACTTGGTGACTGATGAATTCAGGGACAAAGGAAAGGGCAAAGAATAGATATAGAGAAAACCAAGGTGAAAGAGAGTTGAGGGGAGATGACAGCTTTTGAGGAAATATGAGATGTTTGGGCCTAGACATGTTGAGCTTAAAAAGATAATGAAGCATCTGAGATGCTCTGTCAGACTGTAGCTGAAGATACAGAACTGGAAAGGGAGCAAGAGCTCTGGGACAGGGAGACAGAACTGGGTGACAGCACTTGATAGGTGGCATTCATAGCCATGGAAAGTGATGAGGCAACCCATTGACAAACAGTAAAAGACTAAGTGCAAAGCCCTGATGGACCCAAACAGAAAAAAAGACAATCACAGAAAGAATTCAGCTTATGAAGTCTCTGAAAGAGCCACTTGACATGTAGCAAGAGCAATGGCTGAGAGAAGAACCATGGTGATCTGGGTGACATCACGTAGGACACAATGATCAGCTGTATCAAAAGCAGCAGAAATGCTGCAGAGAATGAAAACAGAGAACTCAATTAAATGATATATTAAATGCATAGCATCTCCCAGAGACTACCCTTTCTTAATGCATTCCTGTAAGCATACAGGGCCATGATCTGGCTTAGGACCACTACATATAGGGTTAAAGCTTTCCATCCAGTGGCTTTCTGCTTACATTCACACCCTCACATACACACTAGAGCTAAAGAAAGGTGGTGGGTATTCCATTGGTATCAAATCAGGGCAACAAAATATGAGCTATTCCATTCTTACTATTTACATCCCATACATTGAGGTCAAACTGAATATCTCCTTCTAGAATCAGTGGGAATATTGCCAGTGGCTTAAATAAGAAAATGTCTAGGTACAATAAAATTTAAGGAAGCTCAGGGGGGTTTCTCAAGCAGAACTAGTCCCACATTGTAGAACCAGTGTTCTTTGTAAATTGGAACAAGAAACCTGCCCTCATTTTATCCCCCTTGGCATATTGTGCATCATAGAATTTTAATGGATATTGTTTTCCCTGAGGAAACAATGTTTAAATGCTGTTTAAAACATCATTGCTTAAGGCTGTGCTCAGCTTTTCATTTTCTTCTCTCTCTTTTCTCCCTGAAGGAACTAAGGTAAACTATGCACAGTGATAACTATATACTTTACATCTGAGATATTTAATTTGGAACTTTCGCAGATTTCACAGGAATGTGAAGTTTTCCCCTCCACTTAGGATACAAACTGATGTAATGCAAGATTATTTAATATAAGGGCTTGCCAAGATTTTCACCTCCTTTCTCTTAGAATGACCATCTTGGGGATGAGTTGCTGAATGTAAGCACCCAGGGCAAGTGTAGATTGAAGGGAAAGATGAGGGGAGTCTCAGGCCTTGCAACAGAGCCCACCACTGGAAATAATTCATCACTCTGCAGCAAAATATCATGCTGCTATAAAGCAATTGACTGTAAAAAAAGTAACTCCATATGATTGGTGCAATAGTGAGATACCCACAAAATGATGGGAATGTGCATGGAAATATAGTCTGAGGATAAACGAGTATTCTTTCCCCTGAAACCTGCTGCTCTTGGACAACATTATTCAAGTTAACTACTCCATTTCTCTGCCACCTGGCTGGTTCTAATTGTCTACCCTCCTACTTCTACTCATTCCTTTTCCAGCTAAATCTGTGGTCCAATATCTAAAATATTTATCTTGACTTCCATTACCCTCAACATGCAATAATCTGTTCTCCTGCTTTTTTATGCTTTACCTTTCTTTTCCTTATTCAAAAAGCCTGAAGAATGAGTACAGCCAAGACAAGCTGCAAAAGTCTAAAGGGAACTGTATGTGTATTTTTCAACCTGTCCACATTTAATTCAATTAAGCATTTGGGAAAGGAATAATCTGACAGCAGAGCTAGACAAAAGGTGGGTATCTAGTAGTTCTCATTATCTTTAGACAAACACAAATTCTTGATTCAGGATGGGCTTCACTAATATTTTAGTTTACAAGTATAGTTTATTCCCTCCCTCCCTTCCTCTCAACCTCATTCTCTCTCTCTCTCTCCCTGCCTCATCTCCCTCACAATAACTTTAAAACAACCAAACAAGGGAGAATTCAGAAGCTAGATAAGCTTTTGTGGAGGAGAATAAGCAGCTGTAGCGAGGGCAATTTCACTATGCCCCAGATTAGAGTGTGAGTAATGTTTAAACTCAGCCCATAATTGAGTTTGTTGTGATTAGGGTACACTGGAGCCAGACCCTTCAGTGTGAAAGTGCTAGGGTGTTTGATTAACAGATATGATGACCTCACCCCCCCCCCCCCGCACCCCGGCCACTCACACCTTCCTGTTCTGGGTTTAGCTACTATCTTTGAAGAAGCTGGAGTGATGGTGGGTTCCCTTAGTGACAGTTTATTGTTTTGACTTATCTCTGTTGTAATCTTACATGTTTTGAGGTGGCTTGGCTTTGAATGAACTATCAAGACTCTGAGTTTTGCAGCTTCTGGTGAAAAGGAAACCAACATTACAAGATGGGGAATACTTGGCTCAACCATACTGCAAGTGAGAAACATCTTGGCATTGTTGTACATCACAAGCTGCATATGAATCAACAATAAGATGTGGCTACAAAAAGGGCAAATGCTATTTTAGGCAGTATTAATAGAAGCATCACTTCCAAATCCCCCAAAGTACTAGTTCCCCTTTACTCAGCACTGGTTAGGTCTCATCTGGAGTACTGTGTCAATTTCTGGGCACCACAGTTTAAGAAAGATGCAGACAAGCTAGAAAGGCTTCAAAGGAGGGCAAGGATAATTTAGGGCCTGGAAACAAAGCCCTATGAAGAGAAATTGAAAGAACTGGGCATGTTTAGCCTTGAGAAGAGAAGCCTGAGGGAAAATATGATAACACTCAACAAGTACTTGAAAGGTTGCCACTGAGAGGAAGAACAGGGCCTCTTCTCAGTCATCCCAGAATGCAGGGCATGGACTAATGGGCTCAGGTTACCAGAAGCCTGATTCAGGAAAAAAAATCCTGACTGTTAGAGCAGTGCAACAATGGGACCAATTACCAAGGGAACTTGTGGGCTTTTCCACACTACAGGCATTCAAGATGCAACTGCAGAGGGATGGTTTGACCTGCAGTCATGCACTGAGAAGGTGCTTGGACCCAACGGTCCTCTTGGCCCCTTCCAAAACTACTATTATATGATTCTATGATTCTAATTTGGTTTGAATAAAGCCAATTTAGCTGCTTTGGGAAGTAGCTTGGTAACTATGTACTAGCTGTTGGAGATGGAGTTGCAAAAACACATATTAGATATGAGACTAGGAAGGCAATTACTGATGGTTAATGTGAAAAAGGTAGTCTAGGTTGCATACACAGATTGCCTATGGCATTACAGTTCCTGGAGGGATGTAGATCTATGAAACTTTCTGCCAGGTGTTCCTGAAATGAGGCTTATAACATTCTTCTCCCTATCAGCTTTCAAGTGTAACTTTCCCATATATAGAGAAGTCTCTCAGAAGCAGAGGAAAATCCAGTGTTTGGCTTCTCCTAGTTCATACTGAAATTCCTGAGCCTAAAGTCTGCTATATCATGGATTGGACCAAGAGTATGAACTGAATAGCAACATGGTGGTTCATTTGTACATTACTGTTAGGTGCAAGAGCTGCATCACATACAACTATTATGGGGTACGAGTATGCCTTTATTGCTCACTTCAGGAAATCCTTCAAGAAATCTTTCACTTATAAACTCGCAGGCATGAAGAGGGGGAGGTGAAAGCCAGTTTGTCCAGTAGGTAAACAGTAAAAGTATTGTTTAGATTGCAGTGATCCTTTTCTGTCCTTGCGTCATTGTATAGCCTTGTGAAATGTTGATCTTGCCTCGATTCTCAATCTGTAAAATGTGAATACAGAAATATTTTCCTTCACAATAATGCATGCATGTGAAGAAAATTAGTATAAAAAATGAAGTGTTTTGGAACTTTTGAATGTCATATAAAATATATTTCCACTATTTTCCAACTTGAGCTCTATGGAAAAGGTAGCCATCTGTAAGGTTTGGAAGACGATAAAATGTAGGGCAAGTTCCTCTGGTACCAGTAAGACTTTTTAATGATTATTAATAAAAATGAGCTTGTCTTCATTATCTATTCTTTCTTAATGATGAATATAATAGGATAAGAATTTTTCACCTCGCATATAAGATGATGCCGCCCCCCATTTTTGCCCTGCTATTTCCAGTTTCAATGGTCATCTTATACGCCAATATATATGGTATACAGGACTTACCTCTGGGTAAATCTGCTAGTACTGGCTTTGCTTAGCCTGGAGAAATGAAGACTGAATCATAGAGCTCTTTAAACAGCTGAAGGACAGGCTCAGGAAAACTAAAACTAAAACTTGTTCTTTGCTTGGGTAGAATGCTACATAATAGGTTTGAAGGGCAGGATGCTACACAATAGGTATGAATTAGAGGAGGATAAGTTCTGGTTGAATATTAAGAGTAACTTGCTAGCAATACAACCTGTTCAAGAATAGAATCAGTTAGCTATGGAGATGGTGGTATATCTTTCACTGGAACTCTTTGAGCAAAAGCAAGTGGCCATCTTTTTGGGGATGTTCTAAATCTGTACAAGGGTTGTACTATAAAGCCCTCTCCAATGCTAAGATTCTGTCATTCTCCCATAAAAAGACAATGGTTCAGAGACCTCCCCTTATGCTGGCTGACTGGCTGGCTGGCTGGCTGGCTGGCTGGCTGGCTCTCTCTCTCTTTCTTTCTTCAGGGCTATCTGATTCATGATGTATTTTTATGGGGAAATAAGAGAATCACAGCATTGGATAGGGCCTTGTGGCTTATCCCTATTCAATTCAGTACAGAACTGGAATATATCTAACAGATGGCCACCCTGCCCTGCCTGGAAACCTCCAACATTGTTTCTAACCCTAACCCTAACCCTGGTCAACTATCAGCATTACAGAAGTACCTTATATTTAGTCTTGGGTTATTTCACAGTCAGAACAACTACAATGCAAGCCTAGTTGTTATCATTATCTTCATTATTATTAACTGTTACCTTATTTAGCTTTAGAAATTTAGCTGAAGAAATTGAAAACTGGTGACCCAACACAAACTAAATAAGATAGTAGGAAGACTGCCACCATGATTTCACACTGTGTTAATGTAAGGATGTCATCCCAGCTTCAAACTAATAATAGCATTCTGTTGCTGAATGTGTAGCATTTGATTCAGACTAAAGGTGTGAGGAGAGATGGTATTATTGAACTGCAGCTTAGTAGCATCTGGCTGCCAATGGTTGTTGAATGTGCACAGAATAAAGGGGAATGAGCACTGCTAAATATTAGCAGTATTTGTGTTTTGCAAATTTGTACCTTTAAAAGAACCAGTATAATTGTCATGTAACATAGATTCAGTCAAGCTTTTTTGGCAATTCATCAACTGTTATAGTCTGTTCTGTTGCCCTTTTAAACAGATGTGCAAGAGTTCTGGGAAGAGAGCTGATTCCCCATTTGCTCCATTTCTCTGGATCCACAACACACCTTGTATAATTTACTTTCAGTTCCTTTCTTTACAGACTCTTATAGCATCTCTGTATTTTTTCATTGCCACATCACACGGAATTAATGTTTTCAATGAACTGTGAACACTTGGAGCCTAAGATCTCTTGCATAAATAGGTACTATTCAATTTAGGACTATCATCTGGATAGGAAGATTAAAAAGTCCTTTTACTTAATCAAACCTTACATATTCACTATTGGAGGGGGAACAAAGACAAAATAGCAAACAAAAATCAAAATGGAACAAAACAAAACAGTTCTCATTCTAACCCTCGGTGTCCTTCTTTCATGTCTCCTTGCCTGAGAAGAGCTACAGCTCAGTGGTAAGAGAACCCTCTTTGAATAGAGAAGGTTCTGGCTCAAGGTCCAGTCCTCAGCATCTCCAATAGGAATAATTCTCCCTGAAATCCTGGAGATGCTGTCACTTAAGTGTTGACATTGTTGAGTTTGTTCTACCAATGTTATGACTGGATATAAGACAGCATCCTGTATTCCTATGGTTGTAATTGTTCTACTCTGGTAGTGACGACAGGAAATTGACTCCATAATATACATTTTGCACAGATTTCTAGAATGCTGCAGGGTGATGGCATCTTGTTCATTTCAGAGGCATTTCCCCCTGTTGGCACTACCCTGTGAACATATTTCTGTATACCTTCATTTGTGCCCTCAAATCTGCTTTCTAGGCAGCTGCCTCACAGTAATGCTGCATCTTTTGCCCTGAAGTCCATCACCGCCATTGGATTTTTGTTAGAACTGCAGCTGTTGGACCATATTACTCTGGTGAAAATTGAACTGGGTCCTGATTAAAGCCCCCAAGCTGCAATCTTACACACATTTGACTGGGAGTATTGCCCATTTAACTCCACTAAGCAGGCATGTTTAGTATTGTGCTGTAATCTCCAGTCCGAGACTTGAAAACTTGTGGGTTGCCTCCCTTAGTGTGTCCCTTCCTGAATTGATCAGGAGTGCTTTTTCTTGTTATTGTTGTTGCTGAATCTGTAATGAGCAGTCTTTGCAGTAATTGGCTTCTAGTGTACGCAGTGTTCTTAAATGGATTGGTCATAACTTGCAGATAGGACACCTTGGCTCAATTATCAGAGAGATACCTTTAAGGCTGCAAAATAAATTCCCAGGATCATGAGACTCCAGACGGGGAATAAACACCCTTTAGGACACTTTGAGCCTGGAACTCAAGAAGCTGGGATACAGGGGACATTCCTCAACACATACGATTGTAGATGGAGGGCCAGAACAAACTTAGTAATTCCTGCCCAATAAAGATGGAGATAACTTGTGAACAATAATGCATTTAATTTTACATATGTCATTTCTGTACAGCCCAATAGCCAAAGTTTTCTGGGTAGTTCACAAAAAGTATCAGATTCAACATAATAAAAACAAAATATAAAAATTAATGAAAAATAGAAAATAATTTTAAACAGTTTCAAAGAGTTATAATAAGCTACTGGGGCTTGATAAAACATGTAACATTAAAAGCACAACATCTGCCATCAAATAAAGGAACTCTTACCCTTGTGCCAAAATATTACAATGTTGGCAGCAGGCAGGACCCTCATTTGACTAAACATTGCACAATTTGGAGGGGGGCGGGTTAATGCCAAGAAGGCCATCTTCCCTGTTGCTTTCCCCAAGCCTCACTTAGGGGATGCACTTGGAGGAATGGCTCAGATGATGATCTTACTGTTCTGGTAGGTTCTTACAGGGACAGGTGTTCCATCAGGTATTGGAGCTGTGTAAGGCTTTATAGGCTAAAGCCAATGCCTGGAATTTGGTTCAGAAAGTTTCTCGATTGTACCGTGTGTACATGTGTGTGTGGGGGGGGGGGGGAGCTGCATGTCTATCATAATATAAGAGGTTTGGGATTCCTGTTAGACACCTATTGGCAATTTTTTTACACAATGTGCAGTAAAGATTAGCAATCAATCTGGATTCCACCCATTACCAATAATGATTGCTTCTACTTAAAAAGAAGAAAATGGAAACTAGTTTAGTGGCAGTAAAGAACATGTTTACATTATTGATACTCCCTTTGGGATTAAAATACTACATAATTTGCTGTGGATTTTAATGTATTTCTTAAACACTTATGCATTTGGATATGCATATTAATTGTTGTTGTTAGTCGCGAAGTTGTGTCCGACCCATCACGACCCCATGGACAACTTTCCTCCAGGCCTTCCTGTTCTCCACCATCCCCCAGAGTCCACTCAAGCTCACACCAACTGCTTCAGTGACTCCATCTAGCCACCTCATCCTCTGCCGTCCCCTTCTTCTTTTGCCATCTATTTGCCATTAGGCTCTTCTCCAGGGAGTCCTTCCTTCTCATTAGGTGGCCAAAGTATTTGAGTTTCATCTTCAGGATCTGGCCTTCTAAAGAGCAGTCAGGGTTGATCTCCTCTAGGCCTGACCGATTTGATTGCCTTGCTGTACAAAGGACTTGCAGGAGTCTCCGCCAGCACCACAATTCAAAGGCCTCAATTCTTCAGCGCTCAGCCTTCCTTATGGTCCAACTTTCACAGCCATACATTGCAACTGGGAAAACCATAGCCTTGACTATATGAACTTTTGTTGGCAGGGTGATGTCTTTGCTTTTTAGTATGCTATCTAGATTTGCCATAGCTTTCCTCCCAGGAGCAAGTGTCTTTTTATTTCTTGGCTGCAGTCCCCATCTGTGGTGATCTTGGAGCCCAGGAAAATAAAATCTGTCACTACCTCCATTTCTTCCCCATATATTTGCCAGGAAGTGAGAGGACTGGATACCATGATCTTAGTTTTCTTAATGTTGAGTTTCAAGCCAACTTTTGCACTCTCCTCCTTCACCCGCATCAAGAGGCTCTTTAGTTCCTCTTCACTTTCTGCCATGGGAGTGGTATCATCTGCATATCTGAGGATGTTGATATTTCTCCCTGCAATCTTAATTCCAACTGGTGATTCATCTAGCTCCACCTTTCTCATGATGTGCCCTGCATATAAGTTAAATAGGCATATACAGCCTTGCCGAACTCCTTTCTCAATTTTAAACCAATCAGTGGTTCCATGCCCAGTTCTCACTGTTGCTTCTTGACCCACATATAGGTTTATCAAGAGACAAATAAGATGGTCAGGTACTCCCATCTCTTTAAGAACTTGCCACAATTTGTTGTGATCCACACAGTCAAAGGCTTTAGCATAGTCAGTGAAGCAGAAGTAGATGTTTTTCTGGAACTCCCTAGCTTTCTCCATGATCCAGCATATGTTGGCAATTTGATCTCTAGTTCCTCTCCCTCTTCAAAATCCTGCCTGTACTTCTGGTAGTTCTCAGTCCACATACTGCTGGAGCCTACCTTGTAGGATTTTGAGCATAACTTTGCTAGCATGTGAAATGAGTGCAATGGTGCAGTAGTTTGAACATTCTTTGGCATTGCCCTTCTTTGGGATCGGAATGTAAACTGACCTTTTCCAATCCTGTGGCCACTGTTGAATTTTCCAAATTTGCTGGCATATTGAGTGTAGCACTTTTACTGCATTGTCTTTTAAGATTTTGAATAGCTCAACTGGAATACTGTCACCTCCACTAACTTTGTTGTTGCTCAGACTTCCTAAGGCCCATGTGACTTCACATTCCAGGATTTCTGGCTCGAGGTCAGTGACCACCCCATCGTGCTTATCAGAGATGTTAAGCTCTTTCTTGTATAGTTCCTCTGTGTAATCTTGCCACCTCTTAATCTCTTCTGTCTCTGTTAGGTCCCTGCCATTTTGGTCCTTTATCATGCCCATCTTTGCATGAAACGTTCCCTTCATATCTCCAATTTTCTTGAAGAGATCTCTGGCCCTCCCTATTCTATTGTTTTCTTCTATTTCTTTGCACTCTTCATTTAAGAAGGCATTCTTATCTCTTCTAGCTATTCTCTGGAATTCTGCATTCAATTGGGTGTATCTTTCTCTTTCTCCCTTGCCTTCCACTTCCCTTCTTTCCTCAGCTATTTGTAAAGCTTCTTCAGACAGCCATTTTGCTTTCTTGAATTTCTTTTTCTTTGGGATGGTTTTAGTTGCTCCCTCTTGTACAATGTTGTGAACCTCCACCCATAGTTCTTCAGGCACTCTGTCTATCAGATCTAATTCCTTAAATCTATTTGTCACCTCTACTGTATATTCATCAGGGATATGATTTAGGACATACCAGAGTGGCCTAGTGCTTTTCCCTACTTTCTTCAATTTAGGCCTAAATTTTGCAACCAGAGGCTCATGATCTGAGCCACAGTCAGCTCCTGCTCTAGTTTTTACTGACTGCATAGAGATCTTTGGCTGCAGAGCACATAGTCAATCTGATTTCTGTGTTGACCATCTGGTGATGTCCATGTGTAGAGTCATCTCTTGGGTTGTTGGAAAAGAGTGTTTGCTATGACCATTGTATTTTCTTGACAAAATTCTACCAGCCTGTGCCCAGCTTCATTTTGTACTCCAAGGCCAAACTTGCCTGTTATTCTGGTTATCTTTTGGCTTCCTACTTTAACATTCCAATTCCCCATGATTATAAGGACATCATTTTTTGGTGTTAATTCTAGAAGGTGTTGTAGGCCTTCATAGAACCGGTCAACTTCAGCCTCTTCAGCACCAGTGGTTGGGACATAGACTTGGACTACTGTGATGTTGAATGGTTTGCCTTGGATTCGAATTGAGATCATTCTGTCATTTTGGAGGTTGTATCCCAGTACTGCTTTTCCTACTCTTTTATTGACTATGAAGGCTACTGCAATTCTTCTGAGGGATTCTTGCCCACAGTAGTATACCTGATGGTCATCTCAATTAAATTCACCCATTCCTGTCCATTTTAGTTCACTGATTCCTAAGAAGTCGATGTTCAGTCTTGTCATCTCTTATTTGACCACATCCAGCTTGCCTTGATTCATGGATCTTACATTGCAGGTTCTTATGGAGTATAGATCTTTACAGCATCAGACTTCCTTTCACCACCAGATACATCTGCAAGTGAGTGTCCTTTTGGCTTTGACCCAGTCGCTTCATTCTTTCTGGCACTACTAGTACTAGCCCTCCACTCTTCCCCAGTAGCATATTGGACACCTTCCGACCTGAGGGGCTCATCTTCTGGCGTCATATCTCTTTGCCTTTTAGTTCGGTCCATGGGGTTTTCATGTCAAAGATACTGGAGTGGGTTGCCATTTCCTTCTCCAGTGGATCATGTTTTCTCAGAGCTCTCTGCTATGACCTGTCCGTCTTGGGTGGCCCTGCACAGCATAGCTCATAGCTTCATTGAGCTACACAAGCCCCTTCGCCACGACAAGGCAGTGATCCATGAAGGAGTGCATATTTATAATCAATACTAATTACTTTAACTTCCTAAGGAGCCACCTGTATCTTTTCTTCCTTTTTAACCATTGTCTAATACACTCCCTTCTTAAATTGTTGTTGCTTTGTATCCGCCTTTCATATTTGATTTTCTAGCATTCTTTGTTTGTTCTGGAACCTGGCCATTTCTTTTTTCCATTGCAGCTATTTTTACTATATATTGCTATGAACTTCCCCACTGATGGGCTTCCTGCTGTTTTTACTATATTGGTGGAGCTTTAGCATTAGCTCTGCTAAACACTAGACTACCGTCCATTGGTTGTACAATCTACAGGGATAGCAGGTGCTCCTTGTATTCAGCTCTAATGCCTGATCTAGTCCATTAGCTTGCAGTTTTGATGAGTTCTTTTCAGGCTGGCTGCATGTACCAGTAAGAGTAAGTATAAAACAAATCTGCTGCCTTAACTGTAGACCTTTATTTTCTGAATTATACTGTTTTTGAATTGCCTCTGCATTTTCTTATATTTTATTATTTGGTTAATTCTGTAGGATTTCATTGTTTTATTAGCAAACATTTATTTTAGTCCATGGGCCACTATCAAATGTCATAAGAAATTATATCAGTGTATACCTTTGTACCTTCTGGGTTGCAATTCTATGGCTGTTGGACTCTGTTTTTGGGAACAATCTTGGAAAAGTGCTCCAAGGTTGGAGCTGGGATTCTGACTTTGGAATGCCTTCCCTGCACCATCACACTGTTTCTTTCCATGTGAGTAGCAGTTCTGAAATCAAAAGACCAATCTCATAGCCAGTCTCAGGGGTGGGCAGAATTTACGGGGGTCAGAAAAGGGAAGAGTGAGACATTGCCTTTGTTTAAGGACTCCTGATGGTGCCTTCAGCCATCTAGGTGCTTTGAGGGTGGCAGCAGCATGAAGACTAGCCTCATCCCCATTCTCCTCTCACCTTTCCTCAACTGCCCTTATCCTTCAAGCCCAGAAGGCTATGAGCAATCACGTTGAATGCTACTTTCCTCTAAAGATCATAGAGTTGGCTTATACATACTAAACTTGATTTCGTATTAACTGCACACTAATTACTCTCATAGTGGTTACTGTGAGAGTGAAGATTAGTAATTGCTTCAGTGTTATTCACTAGTTTTCTTTGGATTTACTGAGAGCACATGGAGAAAGGAATGGGGTTGCCTGTGCTCATTCCATCCCTGCTGTGCATTGAGCAGGAAGGTTTGGAACGTGAATATTTGCACTTTCATCCAAGTGCACATAAATCTTCCACATGAACTGAAATCTCAGTTATGCAGGTTCTCTGATTGTGTGGAGATTATATATTTTAAATTATATTTTGCTGACCTTGTGAAGACTTCCTGTTCAGATCTACTGCACAATGCAGGAAGGTCTGGAGCTGCAACAGGTAGGGGCAAATATATTGTGGGTGGGGCTAGTATGCACAGCTCCACAAAACATCTTAGGAAACTGTCTTAGATTGCCAGACCACTTGTCCATCTCATTCAGTACTGTCAACATTGACTATCAGTAGTGGCTCTCCAGAATTTCAGGAAGGAATTTTTCCATCCATGTTTGGAGGTGCAGTGGATTGATCCCGGTACCTTCTGCATGCAAACAATGTGCTCTGCCACTGAGCTATGGCCTGCCACTCACTCCTCTATCCACAGATTCTTGGAATATGTTGGTGCCTGAACAGCACAACTGTGTCTGTGTTGATAACAACATTCTGTCTTTGCTAGTATTTTATCTGCGATCATCTTGCAGTCATCAAGTAGTAAGTATACATATGAAGCATACCTTTGGCATTGCCGTTGGGCTTCTAAGGGCGTTTCCATTAAGGACAAGATCAGACTTACTAAAAGTCAAGGGCACAACTACAAGCAATATTTCTGAACCATTCTTTGTGCCACAGGCCCATTGACTTTTATAGACTACATCTGTGGAAAGCCACCAAAACTGCTCAAGAATGCTTTCATAAATCTCTGCACTGTAATGATGCCTAGTGATTCCTAGAAGCACTGTGCCCCATTGATGCAGTTATAACAACTTTATTGGAACCATAAAATAAGCTTTTTTATGGCTGGCTTTGTGCATATATCCTCATGAGTGACCCTACCATGCCACTGAGGGGCCTTACCTCAGCTTGACACTTGTGATTCTGTTAAATATGTGCAATAGACAAATCTTTGTACAGGAAAAGAGCAAAGGGCAAAACCCCAAGCAACCAATGTTATACGGAGGTGGCCCAGTCTCTGGATGTCTTTGCCAATTGGCAAGACATCATGATTCTGACAGGCTGTTGCCTGGAAAAAAAACCTTGCTTTGTTGAAAGGTTGTTTTTAAAAAAACTCTGGTCTCTGCTTTTGTATTTATATTGTTTGCTTATTTGTCTGGATTTTTAAAAAATTGAATGAGTGGTTTTATATTAGGTTGTGATTTTAAATTGTTGTGAGCTAATTTGAGTGGTATGTGGTCATTAGAGGGATGTGATATACATTTGTGTAAAATAACTCAATAAAGGAAACCTAGTTGTTTGTTCTTTTTCTTCCACCCTGGAGCTGTGGTCAGGAAGATGCCACATCTTAATCTTAGGAACAGAAATGGGAGCATTCTGTGAAGCAGATACTATTGTTACGGTACAACAGTTCAGGAATTAAGCAGCACCATTATACTCATGTTCTATAGCAACTCAGATAGACAGTCATACTGTTTCTGATACAGGAGAGAAAATACAGTTTTCATGGCTAATAGCCACTGTAGTCACTGGTAGGGATATCATGTGGATATGTGGATAGTCATCCTTGAATTTGTGTAATCCTCTCCTAAAGCCAACCAAGCTAAGAATCAGTGTGCTGTACTAGTCAGAGTGTTGGACAAGGACTGGAGATATCTAGGTTCTCTTTTTCATTCTGTGGTAAGGCTCACTCACTGGGTGATCTTGACTCAGTCACTGACTCTTGACCTAACCTACCTCACAGGTTTGTTATAGGATAGAAAGGACAGGACGAAGGTCATATATGCTGCCTTGGGATCCTTGGGGAAAAGGCAAGATATAAATGTAACATATAATAATGTTGGCAGCCATTACTACTTCTTGTGGAAGTATATTCTATAGTTAGGTTATATACCATGTGATAAAGCACCTCTTTTTCTCTGACTCTTATATCCCACCATTCAGTTCATTTGGTGACTCAGGATTTTAGTATTATGAGAGAGGAAGATGTTTTAAGAGGAGATTAGACATTTCTCCCTCCCTATCCATTTTCTCCACATCATACATAATTTATTCTCCTCTATTAACACAACTTCCGGTATAGCTGGAGTCTGTGCCACAGAAATGGTACTCTAGTGCCTTCACCAAAATGGTTTTAAATTGATTTTGTGTGTGTGTGTGTGTGTGTGTGTGTGTGTGTGTGTGTGTGTGTGTGTTTCTCAATGCGACCACAGTGCTCATTTTCTTTTGCTGTTTCTGGAAAACGGTTTACACACTTCATGTAACTCCAGATCTTTATCTTTCTATGGATAACTGAGGGCTGAGAAGGGACAGGTTGCACCTCACAAGGACTGGGAAGAATGTGTTTGGCCTCACCTTGAGAAAATAAATCAGGACAGCGTTAAATTGAATCCTACAGGGAAGAGGCAAACTTGGGGGTGACAATGGACAAAGGCTTATATACCCCCCCAAAACAAGAGAGCCTCTCTAATAGCAGCCAATAATAGCATTCCATAAATGTTGGGGAGAAAACTAATCTCTAAAGAACATGGTCTTTGATGTCTACATACAATGTCCAGAGAATGGGGAGCAAATAGCACAGACTTGAACTCTTAATAAAAGAATGGCGTTTTTAAATAATATATGACTTGATAGGTATAACTGAAACTTGGTGGGACTGGAATTCAGCAGTTAAAGGAAATAACTCATTCTAGAAGAACAGAAGTGGAAGGAAGGATCAGGCTATATGTTAAAGACACATATCTCGGCACAAAGATTCAGGAGGATGAGCTTAGCAGCCCCATTGAAAGTATCTGGATTAAAATATATGGGATAAAGAATAAATGAGCACAGTGGTTGGAATCTACTACCAAAGCAACTGCTTAAGAAGAAGGTGAGAGATAAAATATGTGACAAGTAAATTGCCAATGTTTCAACGAGACATGATGTAATAGTTATGAGGGACTTCAATTTCCCTGACATCAGTTGAGGGTCTAATTCTGCCAACCACAGCTCCTCCACAAAATTCCTGATTTTCAAGTGAGTCATTGTCTGAACCCACCTGTGCTAACAATCCATGGGTTTTATACCAAGAGCAACCATGAACAGAACTCATGGTTTGTTGTTTGGTTATGAACCATAGCTTGCTCACTAGGGTTTGTTAATTCACCTGGGTTAAGAAAACATGATAAACCATGCTTCCACAGAAAGCTATGGTTTAGGGACAAGCTGCACTCAACCTCTAAGTGTGGACTATCATGTTGCATAAGCCAGTCAATAACTAGAGGTTACATGGAATAAATTTGTTCCTTTATTTTAGCCCTGCATTTTAGCCCTTTATTTTAACCCTGCATTTTAGCCCTTTCTCTTGGCATTCTAACTACCATCAACATCTGTTGGAGTGAGCAAGGCCATTTTCCTTTATCTGAAAAGAGTGATTAACATGCATGACAACCATTTGGCTTGCCTTTTCTATCGAGAACATAAGAATGGACTGGGCTTCTTTTAGTTTTGAAAAATAGAACCATTTTTTCCTGTTTGATTGGCTTCCTTTAATTTGAGTGTCTAAGGGTGAAAATAAAGATGGTTTGTACTTGCAGGATGTTAATAAAGATGATGGAGCCATTTAACAACCAAGGATTTAACAGGTGCTACAATCTGTACAAGGAAGAATCAGCAATATTTTTATTATCTTAATTCCTTGACTTACTTGAAGCTAAGGAAGCTAAGCTATTTATGCGATTGTGCTTCCAGACTATGTATTTTGTCTATTTGCATGACGAGACATATAAATGTTCCCATATTTCAACATCTTTGTATGTGTGTATTGACTGATATCCTCACAAAGAGATGAAACTGATTATCTGGATCCTTTTCAGTCCGGCTTCAGACCCGGGTACAGTACTGAATCTGCCTTGGTCGCCCTGTACGACGACCTGTGCAGGGAGAAGGACAGGGGGAGTACATCCCTGTTGGTTCTTCTGGACCTCTCGGCGGCTTTCGATACCATCGACCGTGGTATCCTTCTGGATAGACTTGCAGGGTTGGGGGTTGGAGGCACTGCTTTGCAGTGGTTCCGCTCCTATCTCGACGGTCGATTCCAGAAGGTAGTGCTGGGGGACCATGTCTCTACGTCATGGCAGCTATGCCATGGGGTACCACAGGGCTCCATTCTATCCCCTCTGCTATTTAACATCTATATGAAACCGCTGGGAGAGGTCATCAGGAGGTGTGGGCTGCGGAATCATCAATACGCTGATGATACTCAGCTTTACCTCTCGTTCTCCACTAATCCAGGTGAGGCAGTGGCTGTGCTGAACCGGTGCTTGGCCGAGGTAAGGGAATGGATGAGGGCCAATAAACTGAAACTCAACCCAGACAAGACGGAGGTCCTGTTGGTTGGTGGATCGGCTTTCGGAGAGGGTGGATTTGACCTGGTCCTGAATGGTGCAACACTCCCTCTTAGGGATAAGGTCCGCAGCTTAGGAGTACTCCTCGACCCGGAGCTTTCTTTGGAAGCTCAGGTGACAGTGGTAGCGAGGAACGCCTTCCTTCAGCTTCGGCTGATTAATCAGCTGCACCCCTACCTGGAGTACGACTGCCTGGCGACGGTGACACACGCGCTGGTGACTTCCCGCCTAGACTTCTGTAACGCGCTTTACGTGGGGCTTCCCCTGAAGACAGTCCGAACACTTCAATTGGTGCAAAATAGAGCTGCCAGGTTGCTGACGGGGATGGGGCGTTATGCTCACATGACTCCAGTCCTCCATCAGCTTCACTGGCTTCCCATTGAAGCCCGGGCCCAATTCAAGGTGTTGATTATGACCTACAAAGCCATAAACAGCTTGGGTCCTGGCTACCTGAACGAGCGCTTATGTCCGTATATGCCTGACCGCCCTTTGAGATCTGCGGGAGAGTCCCTTCTCCGGGAACCCTCCATGAAAGAAATTAGGAGAGTAAGTACCCGGAGGAGGGCTTTCTCTGCGGTGGCACCCAACCTATGGAATTCACTCCCCAAAGAGGTCCGCCTGGCACCGTCGTTACTGGTTTTTCGGCGCCAGGTAAAGACCTTTTTATTTAAACATCATTTCAATTGTTAAAACATATGATCTGGCCTGGGCAACTTCTTCTTCCTTCTCTTTCTCCTCCTATATTTTTATTTTATACTGATAATTTTAATTTTGTATTTGTAAATCAATGTATTTTTGTATTTTTATATTTAATGGTAATTTATTATGTACTATTGTATTTCCATGTATTTTATCATGTTGTAAGCCGCCCCGAGGTTTCGGCAAGGGGCGGCATAGAAATGTTATAATAATAATAATAATAATAATAATAATAATAATAATAATAATATACATGCAGATAATTGTGAACTGTGTGTCAGTCCCAGGACTATTTCATGTACCCTTGCTTTCAATGCCTGACATAATTTTGGCTGAGCTAAGCATACAGGTATGAGTCTTTGTATAACCAATCCAAGTAGTCTTATTTGTAGGGACAAATAAAGTGAGATGAAAGATGAGATCAAAAGACCAAACAATTATTGCTTTTGATCATAGATATGATGAATTAATTTTGCTTGCTTATTTAATATTTTCCATTCTCTGTCTCTTCTGTTATCATGGAAAAATTGTAAGAGTCTAGGCTACATGCAGTAAAATTAACCAGTTGAAATGTTAACTGTACATCAAATGACTCAGAGTTTCTCTACAGAGAGGGTGTTCATATGTTAAATCTATTTTCCATTTCCTATTCCCTTCCCTGCAGGAAGAATACAGTGGTGCCTCACAAACGTTTTGGTTCACAACCAAATCGAGTCACGAACAAAAATGTCATGAAAATTTTGACTTGGGTCACGAACATCGCATTGTGTGGTAACCAAGATCACAGCCATCCCCCCCCCACCCGCCCCAAGTGGGGAGATGGCCACAATCACAGTTGCATTTGTGCAGGGAAGACATGCGTGATCACGGGAGAGCTCCTGCATGAGCCACAATCCTCCTACAGGCACAATCTTGGCCCTCTCCCCCCCCCCCGCCAACCAGCATGATCGCAGCCATCTCCCCACCGCTACCTCCTGAGTGGGGAGATGGCCTTGATCGCAGTTGCGTTTGTGCAGGGAATACATAGAGGAGCTGACGACAGAAAAACTTGCTGAATTCCAGAATGAGCAGCAGAAGGCACTTGCTGAGGAGGATTCCACTGAGGAAGAGAAACACGGGGAGGAGGTTAGCAGTAATGTGATATAATCCATTATGAAAAAATGGAATGAGTGCCAGGATTTCCTTGAGAAGCACCACCCCAACATAATGTAACAAACAGTGTGTTGAATCTGATGAACGATAACGTGGTCTCTCATTTCCAGAGGGTTATGCAGCACAGGAAAAAACAGGTGACTATAGACAGATTTTTCACCAAAATTGACCCTGCAGCTAAGAGGCAAAGAAGAGAGGAAACCCCTGAAAGAGATCTCCCAATGTCCTTATGGAGGGGGACTCTCCCTCAAAACAATAACCTCCCCCCCACCTAGGTTAGTGTTCTCCACTGTACTATGCTGTACAATACTTTGTTACTTTGTTGTTCTTTGTCACTTTGTTTCAAATTTTTCAGATTAAAAAATAGTTATAGAATGGATTAACCTTATTTACATTTAACCTTATGGGGGAATTTGACTTGGCTTGTGACCAAAAATTGGCTCCCAACCACATTTGGAGGGTCCAGAATGGATTAACCTTATTTACATTGAATCTTATGGGGAAATTTGACTTAGGTTGCAACCAATTTGGGTCACAACCAGAGTCATGGAATGGATTAAGTTTGTGAGTGAAGAATTGTATTTCCTTTTCTGCTTTTCCACTATACAACCCTAGGTGGCACTGTGTTACAGTGGAATAGTGCAAATACTAAGTGGAAATAGTTTTTTCTTTCAATTTCTTTAATAATATCACATTTCCCTGTTCTTAAAAAGAAAAGAAAAAACCTTACTGAATGTGTCAGCGGTGAAACTAGATGGTCACAATGTTGTCTTAAGAACCTGCAAATGACTGTGAGTAGGGAATTCTGAACACTTAATAAATGCCATATGTAGAAATAATCAGTGCTTTTTTTGTTAAAAAAAAAAAGGTGCCGGAACTCACATTGCCGCCGGCAGTAAGCGCGCGACCACACACACAAATCCCAAGCCGAGCAGTGGAGCAGCGTCCCAAGCCAAGAGCAGATAGCAGACACAAAAGCAGCCCCCAGGCACTATGTTAATGATGTTTGCTGCTGATCTGCTATGCTGTTCAAAATCACTTCGTAAAATCCATTGGGAAAAAAGGTGCCGGAACGCCGTTCTGGTGTGTTCTATGACAAAAAAAGCCCTGGAAATAACACAGAAAGCAGTGGAGTTGCAGAGACAGTGACCTGTACGTGGAGTAAGATTTTTTTTTTAAAAAAATGGACACACTTGCAACCTAGTACTATATTGGTTGCATAACTGTCAGTAAGACTACTGGTGTCATTACTAAATAAATAGTTTGCTTGCACACAGAAGACCATTCTGAGTGGAGGTAAATCGTCCCTGCTCACCAGAATTTTGACCATTGTAAAATCATGGATTAGTTTCTTTTTTCTGCATGTTAATTAAAAATAGTGGTGATATTCCACACTGCATAGCGACATAGATTTGTATGGCAAACAAAAATGCAGAGATTCTAGTTTGTCCTATTACATTTTAGAAATTACAGAAATTAAGCTCTGTTCCCATTCAATTATCTCTTGCGGAAGGAGTATAATCTCTTAATCTCCATAAAGCTTCCTTTAAGCCTACTCCCTTGAATTCACTTGAATTCACTGACAGGATATCCACACCACAAAAATCCACATCAGAGACTTTTACTCCCATGCAGTTTGACATCAAATTCTCTTTTACATAACAGGTCATTTCAAGAATAACTACTGTTTTCTGGGGTGAATGCGCTGGTTGTCTCCAGGATAATAGTAGCGTATAACCGAGGCTCCATTTAATGCAACATACTGTATGAATGGGCTGCTTTTTTCCCCCCAGAAAGTCAAACTGAATAAGGCTGACTCATCAGACGGTTAACTTGAGCCTTGTCAAAATGTATGAACCAAAATAATCATATCTTCCAGTAACATCTTAAAGCTCATACGTTTATTTTTCCCTAGCACAAATTTAGTAAGAAAAAAAAAAATCTCATCTAGTAGAACATTCCTGGCTAAGATACTTTCTCTGCCACAAAATTATCTGATCAAAATGTGAAGTCTGACCTATTTGTGAGGATTCCAGCCCTACAGCCTGTGCTTCTTTTAATCTGGTGTGTCAAGACAATGGTCTCTGCTTTTGACATTTGACAGCTCCATTTCTGATCTGCCAGCTCAACACAGAAGAGGAGCTGCTGTCTCTTTGCTGTCACACAGCCACTGTCCAAGTGGCAGCTGAGATAACCTTTTTCCTTGCAGTGATATGATGTGAGGGATCTGGCTTGGTGATCCTACACTTTGCAGATTACAAAGGACAAAAGAAATGTACAAGCAAGTGTCAACGATGTGATTATCCCCTTAAGAAACAAATCAAGAGGCACTTGAAAAGAAGACCCATAGGAATTTGTGGTACCTACATCTGGGTAAACACAGTTAGGATGAAAGACATGATCCAAATCTCATTCCCTGCAGACACCATATACAGTCATATCAAAATGTCCACAATTTCAGTCATGCTGTGCAAAGTGACTTCTTTTGATAAACCTTTATAATCCACTAACCTATTTAGAAGAACTATGGTGCAAGGCTTTCTGAGTGATCAGAAAGGAATGTAGATAGACAGACAGATAGACAGACAGACAGACAGATTTCATTATTACCATGCAACAGCCCTTCCATTTGAACATGCTTGCAATATTACCCCTGCACTAATTTTCTTGAGTAATCTAGTATATAAGATTTTGCTTTGGGGCATGCTTTTTGCAGTGCATTATTAAGAGATGATCAGCCATCCCTCTCGGCTTTTGTATTGTTTGATAGCTACAGTTGCCCATGTAACGGGCATTGAGCTTCCATCTCTAGAATCACAGAAAATTGACTTTAATAGGAAAACACTCAAAAGTCCCAGAGAGATATTTGCAATCATCATGGTTGATTGTATTGCAAATGTGAGGTCAAAGTCAATGGGAAAAAAGTGCAGGATTAAACCCCTAGGCAGGAGCTTTTTCCTAGAGATTAATAGGAAGCAAATTTATTAGCTGCAGAAGTATTGGAAAAGAATTGTGCTGATTGTATTTTATTTAATTGTTCCACAAACTTTGGATGAAAACTGCCTTTTTAATTAATTATCTACCAGAATTCAAAATGATTTATATACCTTAAAACTATACTGGGTAGTAAAACTTATACAGTAGCTGAGGACATTTTATTGCTACATTTAAAGAGGAAGCTTTTCATTAAAGTCAACTATAGACAAAAGGATGGGATCTATACAGAGAACAATAAAATATCTCAAATAATTTAATTTAAGAATTTACATATTAACCACACTGAACCAGAGTTAAAATTCATCTAACGATGTAATCTGTTGCAACAGATCAATTAATAAGCTTTCTCTCACATTCATTTTAAAAAACACATACAAATACAAAATCCCTCAAGTTCTTTCCATCCCACTTATGATGAGAAGTATAAATTTTGGAAAGTCCTTATTGAATAGTGAATGCATTGAAATATTTACCCATCTTTAGTAGCCAATTTTAGTAGGTACATCTATTCCTAGTGTGAGAAAGACTACCCATGCCTTTCATGTAGCTGTCAGGGGAGAAAGAAGGAGGGAGAGATGGAAATCCTAGTTCACTTCCACAAACATGGTTAAACACAGAGGGATCTAAATACAGGCCTTTGAGAGCTAATAACTCAAAGTTCTGGGCATGACTAGATGTTAGTTTTGCTTTTTACATACTCAGTTAAAAAAACTCTTTAGTTTTATTTATTTATTTATTTAAAACATTTCTATGCCGCCCCCATCGCAACAAAGCCTTGGGGCGGCTCACAAAGAATACATAAAACATAAAAAAAAATAATATAACAATTAAAAGAAGAAAAAAGATAGTTCCTTCCATCTTTTATGGGGAAAATTATTAATTGTGATCTGCTCTTAAATGTTACATACAAGATGCCATTCAATTCTATCTCATCCCAGATGGAGCCAATCAGATGACATGCACTTGCTATGGGCAATACTGCTACCTATCATTGCTTTATGTCCCTGCTATGTTATCAGATAACTGTAGAGTTGGAAGGGGCCATTCAGCCCAACCCCCTGCTCAGTGCATGACTCAAACCATTTCTCCCAGATGGCTCTTGAATGCCTCTAGTGTGGGAGAGCTCACAACCTCCCTATTGGCAATTGGTTCTATTGTACTGATCTTAGTTAGGAAGTTCTCCCTGATGTTCAGTTAGAATCTGTCTTTCTGTAGCTTGAGCATGTTATCCATTGTCCTGCACTCTGGGACAACTGAGAAGATATCCTGTCCTCTTTGTGACTACCTTTCAGGTACTGGAGGAGTGCCATCATATCTCCCCCCAGTCCTCTCTTCTCAAGGCTAAACATGCCAACTCTTTCAATCTCTCCTTATTGGGTTTTGTTTCCAGTCCCTGTATCATCCTTGTCTTCATCTGTACCCTGTCCAACTTGTCTGCTTCTTTCTTAAACTGTGGTTCCCTAAACTGGATCATCTTTTTGCCATCTTTTTGGTACCAGATTAAGACAACCCTCTTTGTGTAGGCCTTTACAGATCTCTCTGGTTATCCAGGGACCTAATAGATTTATCCAGGTGCCTTTTTTCCTTCTTCTAGGCCACGACTATTGTATGCTATTATATTTTAATGGAGTTTAATTGATTTTTAATGTTTTATGTACTGCATTTCATTGCTGTTATATCCTGTTGTGAACTGCCCAGAAAGCTTTAGCTATGAGCAGAATAGAAATGTAATAAATCATCATCATCCACAAAACTGGGTGCCATAATAATACCTGAGATGGAAAAACATCTTTTTTTCTTTTAGGCTTGTTTGGGTGAAGATATTAAGCAAGTTAAAACTAGCAGCAAAATCTACTCTCTAGAAATTCTGGTGTTGACCCCATTAAAGCAGACTCTGTGGTATGATTAACTCACTGTCCTTAAAACATTTATACTCAAGGTCAAAGGAGTGGTCCAAATCCCAAACCTGTATAGTGGCTGATATGTAAATAAGGAAATGCTGAAAATGGAGTAAAATCACAACCATTGTAGAATTAGATGAGCATACAAAGATAAATTCAATACACCTGTCTGTAATACATTTGGAGATGTACCCAATGACTTTAATATCAGCTAACTCTTCATTGTTTGTAAACAGCTGGAGTGGTCAGGTATCTGTTTTTATAGAGGCTAGTCCTTTATTTAAAAGCACCTTTTATTTGAAATAATGTCCTGTCCAATTCCTATTTTAACATAATGAAGGCATAATCTTGTGTGTGTGTGGACAGAAGAAAGGCATAGCTGGTTGGGAGATGTTCTGAGATGTAGGCCTTTTTCTGCCTATATTTTCATAGCCTGATAAACAACAACAACAGCAAGCATTCAGATAACAGCTTAGACAGGCAGATCCTCTAGTCATCAATTGCAACTGTATGGTGTGTTGTGTACTTCTAAAAGTGCACGTATACATGTAGTTAGTACATAAAAGTTATGCACTGCCTTTTGTCCTCTCTTTGGGTGATGCATTTCCTCTTTTCTAGTGGATAACCTCTGTATCTTATTGACTGTGATGCTAACCAACAGGGCATAGACATGGTTTCCTTGCCCTTTCAGCTGAGACAAGCCAAACTACTTTCCTTTCCTGGTGATATGTAGAAACCAATTTGCCTTCCATTTCATCACTGAAAACTCTGTTAGCATCTTTCTCAGTCAGAATCTGGCTTTCCTTGTGAATACTAGTTCTTTCCTATAAAGTCCTTCAGGCTGTTTATCCTTCTAGCATTTATGCATCTCATTGGGTCTTTTTTTCTTTTTATTTTTTTTAGGGGAGGGCTTGCTTTCACACTGCATGAACTCATAAACAATTTCTATTATTTTTCAGTCTTCTAGAACCAATGTTGGAACAGTTACCTCACAAACTCTCCATTTTCAGAAATTCTTACTTCATTGTAGCACACAAGGCAGCCATTTACTTTTGACAATTAGATCAGCAACTTTTGTGTGAACATATACGTTATGTTGTGTGTGTGTGTGTGTGTGTGTGTGTGTAGCTCCTTAAATTAACATTGTGGCTATAGAATACAGAAAATTAACCTTATTAACAGAATAGCAAAGGTTGGTGGTAATGGAGGACATCCTCTCTCTCTCTCTCTCTCTCTCTCTCTCTCTCTCTCTCTCTCTCTCTCTGAGACCAGTTCTGCTAAATATGGAATTTCCAATAAATTCCTTGCATGCTTTCCTTTCATGGGAAATAATTGTTCCACTTTTTTATGTCTTTGTCTGCCCTCAATGAGTCTACTATCTTGAGTTCTTGGTGCTACAGTTCATGACAGATATAGACAAACTGGAAAACTGGACAGATGAGCTCAATGACAAGAGTCATTAACTGTATGGAAAACAACTCTGTTAGAGTTTTGTCTAATAGACAATATAGAATTGTAATACATAAATAAAAGCCCTATGAGAAAAGGTAGAAGGGACTGGAAAAGAAAAGACTGAGTTACTGGCATGATGTAAATATTTGAGGAGCTAGCACATAGAAAAGGGCATTGACAGAAGGGCTTAAATTATGGGATGATAAATTTTTGTTGGACCTTAGCTTGAGATTCTTAACAGTAAACAGTTGAAGATTGAAATGAATACCTGGGATTGGGTGAGCTTTCCCTTATGTATGAACTTTAGGCAGAGGAGAAATAACCATCTGTAGGAGATGCTTTAACTCTAGATGTTATGTTTTGAAGAGAAAGTTGGCCTAGATAGCCTACAAGTAGCCCTGACTCTACACTTCTATAATATTTAATTAAGCTTTTTAATATAATTCAGTATTAAAACATGGACTTGTATTTTGAGATAAAAAGTTTACCTATCAACATTTATATCAAATCTCCAAACATACCCATGATCACTGAGTGACCTTACACAAGTCATTTCTCCCAGCCTAACCTTCCACACACATTTTTTGCAAGGAGAAATTATGTGCAGAGGGATGGTAGTATAGGGAAGAAAAAGGATATGAATGGGATAAGTAACCGCGCATATATATATATATATATATATATATATATATATATATAATATTCCTATTCATGATGACTCTCTCTGCTTCAGTCTATGACTTGGTATATGAGCTATAAGCCAGGAAGTCTATGAAATATGGAAATACGGGATTTTGGCCTACTTTCTAGAGATAGGGAGGGCAGCAAGGATTACTGAGATACTGTGCTGAACATATTAAATTTGCTCTATAGATTCATATTAAGAAAAATTTTTGAACACAGTCCAACTACTCAAGGACAAGAAGCACTTTGCAACATCTCTGGCTTTGTGACATCACCCAGAAGGTACACTGACAGCTAGATGGTGCTCCAAGTTGTAATAAATTAGCACACATTTTCATCAGTGTTTAGTGTAGCACTAAATCTCCCGTTTGCCCATTCCTGCTTTCCCTATTTTGTTTGACCCAGTCCCACTGGAGTCTTCTGTTAATGTATGGAAACCATTGCTTTCTGCTTATGTTTCCTATCAGGATCAATCATATAAATTCATCCTTATTCAGATACTTCCTGAATAGGTATCATCAAACACTGAACAGATTCCTTTTGAGCAAATTACTGATTGAGGAACTGATAGTAAATATCTTTCTTAAGGAATTTCAATATACTGCCTGGTGATGGGGACTTCTTTCCTTTCCATGATGTTAGCACAGTTTCAGCACATCTGTTTTAGAACAAGTAAATATTAAACTGCTGTTGACTTCTTATGGAGTGATTGCTGAACAAGATGATGAAAGCTCAAAGCAAAAATTCCTTTAAGACAAGGGTGGGCAACCTTGCTGGGCCTGAGAAACAAATGTGTTTACATAAACATAGCCAAGTGTACACACACACACACACACACACACGGAAGGAGGGAGGGAGGGAGGGAGAGAAAAAGAGTCTAATGGGGGGATCCCAGATGCTTTAGGATCACCACTTATTTGCTAAATATTTTAGGTATTCAAAACACTCTAGTGATAAATTCAGATTACTTTTCAAACATTATAAAAGCATTGCAAAATGTAGAAGTCCATAGTTGTCAATAGTAGCATCATCACCACTGTACCTGTATCAGTCACCAAATGATTTTTGCTTTCTGGTTCTCCTTGAGTCTTGAGTATGCTTCATTTAACAGGTGCAAAACCTGAAAACCTTAAAAAATGTAGATTTGCCAATTTGCTATCAATTCTTTCTGTCAATGACAAACCTCTGCTCTTCTCTTTTCTCAGATAAAGATTAGTGCCAGGTCAGTACCAAAGCATTTATATTTGGCATTTGCAAATCTCTGTCAGCATAAATTGCAAGAAACACATCCACTGTTAGCAGTTTTCATTAAGGCATATATATTCATTGTTATCATGCAAAAGTTAAGTTTTTTTTTTTTTTTGAAGTCGAATGATTACCAACTAAATTAATGTAGCTCATCTATCTTTCAAGCCCAATATTATTGTTCCCTTCCCTTCTTTTTTCTTTTCATTTTGAAAAGTGAACTTAGCAGGTGAACAGTAGGGGCATTTTTTTGGCCTTCAGTTTTCCTTTTCCAAATTATTATAATTTATAGTGCAAATTCTGCAGTAGGGTGACTACTTATTGAATGCCTCTGCAGTAGAGAATAATAACTCTTACTCTCTTGGGAATTTTCTAAAGGTTTACTGCCAAAAAAGTTTAATTTAAAATCTAAAGATGATATTTTAACTGCCTATTCTATTACAGTACAGGAATGCATGGTAAACATTGATTTTCATCTTACGTTGCACATGAAGTATTATAGATGCACATTTTACAATAGGGTTTTACGGAGTGGTAATTATGTTGCACTCCCTGCATGGTATCTTGCTAACACAGTAACTCAAAGGCATGAAGAAGTGCAAAGGGGTCTCTGTTGTGCAGGTTTTGGCCACCGAGCACAACTGCTGATACATGAATGGTCACCTCTGTGAATGTGACAGCACTTCAAACCTTGTGCTTCTTGGCAGAAGCAGAGTAGGAAAGAAGCAGGATTCACAGCAGCCCTTTCTCTGTTTAGATGTATTGATTCATGTACTGTCTTCTCAAAACAACCCATTGACTTACGATACCTGAATATCATAGAATTTAAAAGAATCTGTGAGGCATAATGAGAAATAACTCAAAAGTGAACTCCTGAAAAGAAAGGCCTCATATTGCTCCCTTAGACCATGACTGTGTTGAGATTCTCCAGAAATCTGATCTCATGACTTATAAGGCTCTACCAAGTAGGGCATGATTCTACCCTCATTTCAGTCCTCCTTCACTGGATCTGAACAAGCTGAAAACGTATGACAGAAAGAGCCGTCTTACTGGATCTCAGTCACGTTGGACTTTATATGGTCTCGGGTGTAAGTAGAGGTTGGCCTGAAAGATTTGGAAAGGGTTACTGACTCTCAACGTACGTGGCAACAAAATAACAAGCTCCACCACTAGGGAGGAAAAGTTGTATCAAAGGCCAGAACAAGATCTCACCATGCTTCTATACTGAATTGTTAACCACTGCACTACAAATTACATTGGAACAGTCCTATTATGAGCCTTTGCTATTTAAATCTGTTTTTTATTGCTGGTGCTAATGGCAACTACAGCAGATTGGCCAACCCATAGATTTTGCTACCCCCTAAAAAGAATATGTTGTGGGGAGAAACCAATGAGAAACTTCTATCCCCACTGATTCTCTTGTGCTTTGCAAATTTTGTTGGGCAAGTGGTTCCCACCACTTGAGTAATGGCGAGTTAGCACTTCTGGGGAAATTTCATTTCTGCAAGGATGCAGAGCTTACATAAGGTAGCTTGGCTCCCTCCCTCCCTCCCTGAAATGAGTCTTTCCACTTATTTTAGGACTTCCAATAAAAGCATTAAATCTCCTCTGCAAAGGTTGTGGGTCCTGCTTGAGCAACAGGACTGGCAAGACTCACTACTTGCAGAAGGAAATCAGCCATGAGGGAAGGAATAAGCAGTGATATAAACATCCTGTTGGATTCTGCTCAAGGAGAACAGTTGGTGAAATGCCCACTTAAGTTTATTTTTAAAATGTCTAAATTAACCCCATTGAACTTGCAGTTACTAAGGAGATGTGTCTGGTGCACTAACCATGCCATATCAACGGGCTTACCTCAGCCTTGTAATTCTTAGGTTTGACTCAGCTTTCTTTCTTCTCTGATAACTATGACCAACTTGGTCATATGGCACCCTGCCCCCTAACCAAATCAGTGTAAAAACTGCCTACTTGAGCTGCCTGAGTGGGATGGAGTAAATTGGTGACCTGCAATAGCAGGGAGTTGGACCTGATGGTTTTCTTGGGCCCTTCCAACTCTACTAGGCTATGATTCTATGGCAAGTGAGCATCTGTTATTGAGCCTGTGGAAAACGTTAGCTAGGATCTTGATCACCACTTGACTCATTCTAATTGTAACTTGCAAGATCAGTCAGGGTGTAGTAAGCACAGTAGTAGAGTTAAGAAGGACAAATGAGTAGTACACATTTGCAGCAGCAGTATAATATAACTGACAAATATTTTGGCATTGCAGAGATGGTTTGTTCTACTGCAGGCAGGTATACTAGCAGAAATACAGGCTAGCAAATTAGAGTATAGTATGTTTGCATTTTACATAAGGCAAACTTAGCAAGAAAAGTGCCAGAGATGGAAGAGTGGTGTACATCAGGAGTGGGCAGGCTTCAGACTGTTAGGTTCTACTTTGTATTTGTTTACTATAACACCAAGAGCCACCTAATGGACCTGGTAGAAAAGTCATACACATAGATTGAAAACATACACGTAGAAGGATTTCCTGGTTTCTGCAAAACTTTCCTAACTGCAGCAGTATAAATTGGGGTCAGGTTAAATTGGAAATCCTGTCCAATCTCATGCAGATCAGCCAGTCAACTACTAAACCTAGATCCACCATCTCTCTCCCCCAGCCTAGTGCATACATGTAATGAAAGGACAGGCCATGGGCGATTTTTTTTTTTTTTATATTTTGCAAATATCTAATTTGTTCTTTCTTTCTTGCACTCTTTCTTTCAGGAATTACAATTAATTCCCTCTGTTGTTCTTTTACAAAGAAGTATTACCGTAGACTGATAATGGTCTTATTACGGCACAGTGCACTCCAGGACAAGAAGGCTGCTAATATAAATTTCAGCAACATTGGAGCAAAGCTAGCCTTTGAAAAAGTGTAAAATGTAAAAAGGGTATTTCATGGAAATAAAGGACTAGTAGTTAAGGATCCCATCTTGATAGTGAGAAAATGAAGGCTTGTATTTCAGTTGTGAAAGACAAATTAGGCAAAAACACATTCAGGATGGCTGCTCACATTTCCTGAAAGAAAAGAAAGGTTCATTAAAACAAAGGTGGCAAAAATGTAATAGAGCAAAGAGCTAGTGAGAAGCTTGAACTGGATACTGAGCTCATGCAGACACATGTTCTAAATAGCACTTAGGGTGACTTTTCAAGACGAAGTTGATTAAAAACCGTGGTGTAACCAGGAAGGGATATGATAATGGTAGCTTTGGTATCTAACAAGCAACCTTGATACTGAAAGAATATGCACACATGCACATTCTGACTAAAGAAACTTTGAAAAGGCAATTTAAAATTTGGATAGCCAACAACTTGATATAACTTAAAAATGAATTAACTGAAACCTATGTGTCACAAGGGTTGAATATTTTTACTGTATAATTTTTATATGCTTTTGTTTGTTTTTGTTGTTGCGATGGGGGCAGCATAGAAATGTTTTAAATAAATAAATAAATAAATCTGATACATTTTATAAATGGGTTATTTTAAAAGAAAAAAATCTAAAACAATTAGTAAATTTCTATTACAGAAACATTGTGCAGAACAGAAGGGAACAATGGAATAATTTTTTTAAAAATTAAAAAAAATATTTAAAAAATGATTAACATTAAAAATAATTTTTAAGATATTCTACTGTGGAAAGGGCTTAACGTAGTAGATATAAGTTAAGAAGGTGGACTGAGGCTGAACTGACTATAGGACTTTGTAAAGCTTCATTGTACATATGCCAATGATTGCAAATACCACCATGGCTGTGCTTTGACAGAGCAGAGCAGTCATAAAGCATACCTTGTTTGTTTGCTTGCTTGCTTGCTTGCTTGTAGCATTTTTATCCCATCCTTTACGGGAGGCTCAGGGTGGCATGCATGACAACTGATGCAATGGAAGTCTTGGAATTCATGGCCTGGCTAGGACATCAGTATCTTCTATGTTTTATGACTCAAAGCAGGTCCTGTCATTTCATTTTGTTTCTGGCTATTTCCAAGCAGCATTGTCTGGGCTGAGATTCTCAGATGCTTTCAGAACTCTTTCAAAACAAAGTGAAATTACAAACCATATAAAATTTGCTGTCATTCCTTGGAGATGTGGCCACATCAGGCATGAGCACATGCTGTCTTCACCTTCTGTTGACTTAGAGATGCAGACAGGAGAAGCAGCAGCACCAGCATTCAAACTTTAGTGGGTAGGATGAAACAAGCTGCAAAATCCATAGGAGTCTCACTGGAAAAAAATGGAATATCATGTAAGTTCCTAAGTGGCATCTTAGGAAAGAGCAAGATCACACTGCAATACTAACAGCCTTCACAAAGGAATTGCATGAAGGAGATTCCATGAGATTAATGGAATCTCTTTACATAGGGTGCACAAAAAGCCCTAACATTACATAGTTTTCCTGACCTGTGTCTGAAATCTACCTGTTGCATGTCAATATCTGAGCCAAGGTATCCTATGTGAATAATGTCTGAGTTTGGCCATAGGAAGCTTGCGAAGTTGCAGGGAGAACTATTAGCACAGTATTGCACTACTCTTTAATCACGTGGAAAGCTTTTGTGTGATTCCTAACTTTTCTTCCTCCATCTGTCCTTCTACTTCATTTTGTACCAGAGTAATAGAAAGGGAAGGTGAACAGGTACCTAAAAAATCCTTACTTTGAAATGGTTGCTTGTAGTAGCCACCTACAAACACCAGCCTGTGATATATCAAGCACCTCCTGTTTGCTTGGATGCTTAGAAAACTTTTTCTCACTGAGAACCATGGGTTTCTACTCACATTGAAGAAAACACTAATAGAAGTTCCTTACACATTTCCCTACTCAATCTGAGGAAGTTGGGGTCATAAGTGTGGGATTGGCAACTGTGACTCTATCTTACTTAGGCATGTTCTTTGTGTGTTCATATTTCTTCTGCATGTGTCAATGGCTGAACATGGGTTTAGAACAATTCTAGTGGGAAATTTAGGACTTTTCTCCTACATTTCTCACATGTTTTTAAAACATGTGAGCCAAACCTCAACATTTTTCTGAAAACAAAATCTCCATTTAAGAACAAAATATAATTATTAGCTTCCTCATGATTTAGATGTATTGTAAAAAGGCCTATAAAATCATACACAAAACTTTCAGAAATTATTGTTTTAATGCTACAGCATATAATTTTCTCCTTGTAGTTCACAGCTAGCTGCCAGTTATAACCCTACGAAACCAAAAGTATTGCCAAATATACAAAGTTAATTACCAATTTTAGAACAAATATCAGCATTCAATCACATTGTTGCTTTTTTCCACCTACTTTGACAATAGCATTTAAAAGCCATGTGGACACATTTAATAACTTTTAAATTGAATAATTTAGAACTTGCATGTGCAATTTGGAGTATTTGTCTTTTGTGTTATGATGCTGTTTGTAGCTTTTTAATTGATTTTGTTGTCAAACACTTTGAAAGTGTGCAAATCAAATAAATAAAAACACAATCAGTAGAAAGATGAGTAAAGAATTATGCGAAAGAATTACTTTCTAAATTTAATTCTGTGTGAGAAAGAGAGGGATGCTTCTATGAAAACAGTGCTGTTATATCTGAAGAACAGCCATGGAAAATGCTTCAAATATAAGCCTTTGATCCAAATGACAGAAAGAAATTTGCCAAGGACACGGTTAATATTAAGAACGTTTAAGCTGACCCATATTGCTTGAAATTCAGGTAGGGTATTTCTCATTTTGATGAGGCCATTCAATTTGAGTCTTATGTGAAATTAAGTTATGTGCATAATCTGTATAATATAATTTGGCACTTTACTCTTCCAGATGAGATTATTTGCATATATTCTCTAGTTTTTCCTGTTCTGCAGCTGGATTTATCACCAACCTACAGGCATGACTTGATGCTAGAAATGGCCATGAACAATTAAATTTTCAGTCAGAGCAACAGTGAAAAGATGCAGCTTTAGCAGCCTTCACTAAGCCTTTTGGTAGCAGCCTTGATAAGGCAGAAAGAAGTTCAGGAGTGAAAAATGTGAAGTGTAGATGCAAATCTCATGCTCGGCTGGTATTCTGTTATCAGTTCGCTCCCCCAACTCTGTATTGATCCTGAGTGGCATCACGTTAGATGCTACCATGTGAGTATTTTAAAATAAAGTACAAATCTAACATCTTCTCCTTTGGAAGCATGGCCAAACTTTTGATGGTCTTACTTTTACTTATTATTGAAACTGAAATGATTTAGCTTCAACTGTGATAGAAAAGTTGATTTTTAACCTCCCAAACAATTAGCTGCATGAGTTGAGAAGCTGTATATTAAAATCCACACATCTCCTTCCTACTTCCCAAATGCCAGAGGTCTATGCCCAGAATCCTGACTAACTGTGAATAATCATGCCATGTAGTAGGGTTAAGTTCTGATTTATAGTTTTTGTATGAATCAATGTTGAAATGGACACACTGCCTTTCAAAAAAGTCCACTTCTTTTATGTATATTGAAAAGCATTAAGTACCCCATATCTGTTTATATAATCATGTTACTGGAAAAGACAAAGGCAATCAAGTCCTATTTTTGCAGGAAAGCAAGGCCATCCACATCAGACCTCCACAAACAGCTCAAGTTTACTTTGGCAAACAAGTTGTCATAAAAAGTCAGAGAAGGGAAACTTTTCTGCATTTATTTATTAGCACCCTGCTGGTGTATCAGGCTGAATTCAGAGGTCCTGGCAACATTCCTAACAACTCAGGGTAGGTCAGGGGTCAAGGGAAGACAAGTGTGAACACACACCGAAACAGGTGCCCATTTGCAAGAGCCCTCTGCACTGTTTTGTCCTTTTCATCATCAGAAGCTGCTTCTTCACTCGCCTCTTACTCAGACGACTCAGGTGGTATGATGGGGAACCATAGATAATAGTCACCTCTTGTCAAGAAGCAAGTAGAAGCTATGATGGGAAAGAGGGTGAGGAGCTATAGCAGCAGGTGACAGTGGGGGGGACACGCATTGAGGGAGGGTCCCACTGAAGGTTTCTTGCCTGTGGGGCCAGACAATCCTAAAACTGGCACAGATAGATGCAGTACAGCTCTCTCTGTTCTAGTTTTCTTTAGTGATGGATGCAAAGCTTGAGAAGTCATCATTGTGGGAAAAGGCTTCAAGATAAAGTACTGTTCCTTTACATCTCAAAAATACCTGACACTATACCTGACACTAATGGGAAAGGACTATATTTCCCATTATGTAGCAACCTACCCATCACATTTCAAGTAACCGCCATGTTTCCAGTTCTCACTTTTTGTTTCTTGTATTCCTAGATGGGTGAAAGTGGTCAACAGAACACACCCTCTGCATCTTTTGCTAATAATAATAATAATAATAATAATAATAATAATTTTTAAAAACTACTTCATGGGTTGAAATTCTGTTCTTTAAGGTGTGCCGAGCCCACATGGCAATAGCTGGAGGATCAATTTCCACATTATCAGCACCCTACATGATCCCATGAGATTAAAAGTGACAATTATTTTCTATTAACATTATTTTCTATGTCATCATGTACTTGGGTGATCCTTGGGTTTGAGAATTTTTTTTAAAGATTGTATTGCTTAGATTACTTAGAAATATGCATTCTTTTTCTACTACCTCTCCCTTCTCACATCCCTTTTATCTCCATCCTTTTAAACAATAACTGCTTACTTTGGAACTTGGGATTTGCCTGTGTACCTTTGAAAATATGGAGATCTTTACCTTGTGTGCTTAAACATGCTTCTATGTTATATGATTCCAGTGAGATAACACACTGAACTTGTTCAGTGTTTACTAGGGTGCTTATTGATTGCATTTCCTCCCAGGTTTCCATCTGTGTATGCACTGTTATTTTTATTTAAAATTCTTATTAATACAGCTTTGAAATTCTTCCACAGTTGCATATATAATAAAAGAAACAATGACACAGGAAAATTTTACAGCAATTGCCAGTAAAGCAGTGCACCCAAAATGCAAGAACAATTGGGTCTTCAGAGCTTCTCTGAAGGTCTGCAAATAATGTCTCCGCTGGAAATGAATTTCATAGGAATTTCTAGAAACCCTCTCTGGCTAGGGTTGCCAGATCTCCAGCTTTACAGCTTTGTTCTCTGAAAGTCTCTATTTAAAGGTGTCCTGTATTTAAAGAGTTGTCGCTTACAAGTCAGATTTAAAGTCAAAGAACCATAATTAGTGACAGCACAGACATAGAAGCTGTCCATCAACAGTTAGCACCGGGACAGAAGCCTGAGCAGACACACAGGCACAGGATGAGGAAGCAAGGATTGCCTCCACTGCTTGACCTGCTCTGCAGGCTTCCTCCAAGCAGGGAACAGGAATGTTGGAAGCCTCTAAGGTCAGCATCTGGGCAGCCTCTGGCTTAAATATTAAACCAGGGTTGCAAATTTAGCTTGAAATGCACAACGCATCTGGTACAGTAGCCTAGTTCCACGAGTTGCCCCCTCCAGACTTTAAGTAGCTGCATTCTGCCCTAGCTGAAGTTTCCAAATTACCTTGGAAGGTAGTACCATGTAGACCATGAAGCAGTCTAGTCTAATATTCTACTCTAGGTAAATAATTAACCTGAAGTCTTGGAGTGCATTTTAGTCTGGAGAATGAAGCGGTGAATTGGAATGTTGTGACTGGTATTGTCTTCAAGTTAGCTTGGGCATCTCTTCAAAATGTTCCAATGCTTGAGGCTCACAGGACCCAAGATTCTTTAATAATCTGGATGGAGAACTGACACTGAGATAGTAATTTGCTTAAGGCTACCCTATGGCTGAGTTTTGAGAAAACCCATCCAATGAATATGCTGAATGCTTCCATTTACCATTTATTTTTAAGCAGTGGTATGGTTCAGACTCACAGTACTTCACCTTCTCTAGCCAACAATGTGAGCATTCATTGTTTCATAGTCATCGTGCAAATAAACAAAATGTTATTATTGGTTATGTATAACCATAGTTTATAAATGGTATACTTAGCTGTTCTAAAATGCTCCTTGTGCAATACAAACAGAAGGCTGCCTTTCCTGGAATTCAATTTAAAATGAAGACTTAAATTTCTTTATAAGATTATTTTTAATAACTATTTTATTTTTCTTCTATTCCCTTTCCAAATGAATATGAATATTTTGAAACATAGTTGACACTGTCACAAACAGATGCACAGAAAGACTTGCTTCTTATCATCATTTTTAAAAGACACTAAAAGCTAAGATGGTGAAAGTCAAAGAATGAAGCCTATGTTGTTATCCTCTTAAGGAAGCCTGGAAAACCTGCAGAAAACCAAACATATAATTAACATTGACAGTCATTTCCATGAGAGGTTAAAAATCTTTCTCTTCTGGTCCTGAAATTGCCAGGAAACATGCTATGAAAATGTAGTCTGATTTAATGTCAATAAACAAAGCTATGAGCAAGCATAGAGTCTGCGCTGTGGGAGATAAGCCTTTGCTTGCAGGTCATCAATTGCAGATGTTTGTGGCTTATTATTTGTCTGTGTAATTGTATTGCAAGAGAAGTGAGAAATGCGGAGACAAGGCTTGGATTTTTGAACTAATAAAGGACTATACATGTAACAAACACCACAACTTTCTATAGAGTATTAACTCCTGGACCTGTTTTTTAAATTTTGTTCTTGTGTTGACTCCTCTTTGCAATAGTTCAGGCAATTGTGCCTCTTGAGATGAGTTGATGATTTGTCTACCCCTATTCCACACAATCTCATCCCAACATCTAAAGAAGTCTGCCTAGGCTCTGAAGCAATCACTAGTTCTCCACTTGACTCTTTGTAACAAACACATACCAAAGATGTGTCAAGGGATTCATCAGCCCCTGATATTATATGACCTGGTTGCATGAGTTGGGCAGGTCATAGGGAGTGTCTGGTCTCAGCATCTCTTCTGCAAAGATGTCTAGAAAGGCTGGTTGAGGGAAGTTCCCCTTACGTGAAAGAAGCCTTTGACTCTTCACTTGCAAGAGTCTCAACAATATAATTTGAAAAATTCTGCAGTTGGGCAATATGTTTATTAGGATCAACCAAAATTCCACAAAATCTGTCCATCCGATTCAATGGTGCGAGATGTTGGGGGTGGAGTAAGAAACAGAAAAAAGGAATGAATGAATGAATGAATGAATGAATGAAGAAATGAATGCATGGGCAATATGGTAGCCTTGAGATCGTCAGTTTAGGTAGATCCTGCCTCAAAGCAGAGACTGCAGACTACATGAGTAAGTCAGTGGCAGGTGTTACAACACTCATCCCAGTATCCATCAAGTAGGCATGACAGCTCATGGACAAATTAATCAAATTCACATAGATACCTCAGCTTTCTAGCATGGTAGAAAAATGGGCTGACTTCATCTCTATTCATTTGCAGCCTATTGTGTGTCTGATACATAATGTGTCCAGAATCCTTTTCACTACTCATTGAACCAAGCACTGCCAAGCCATTTTGGGAAGTTTTGCAGTAACTCATACTATGGATTATTGTCTACAAACTGTTCTCTTTCTTCCATATTTCTGGGGTTAGTAAGACACTAACTACAAACTCCATAGCTAACATTTTCTGACTCCACATCTAAGTTTATTATGTGAATTTATGATTACATTCCTTTCTGCATTATTGTAGAAGCCACCAAAAAGACACAGAGAACTACATATGACTTCCTGGAAATGTGATAGGGTTTGCCATATGGATTAGCAACAATGTTTGAATGTTTTGAACTATGAGTCTTCAGGAAAGTTCAGCAGTATTATGAGGTTCAGCACTCATAGGTGAAACCCCCACTTTGTTGAGTCTTTCTTTCCAGTTAAGAAAGTGGAGAAAATTGGGGACATCTGTGTGGAATGAGAAAAACTTACAATCAGGATGTGGGCTGAACACTTTTTATGCCTTTTTTCTCTTCTAGATTTTATTCATCCTTAAATAGAAGTTTCAAGTTCTTGCCTGCTGCTGCTGCATATTTTCAAACTGGACAGAACATTACATGTTACAAGATGATTTCTAGAAGGAGTGAACTGGGGCAAAAAGATGGCTGACCCAAGCTGGGGTTCTCTTGGGGTGGAAATTATCTTTTAAGGAAGTGCAAAAATAACTTGCATTTTCTGTAAATTAACTAAATATCCCCCACCCCAAGAAGCTGTTTCCCAAATGTTCCTCCTCCAGATCTTCAGAATGTCCCCTCACTTCCACCCACACATCCTGCAGAGCTTACTGTATGGATCAGCCCTAGAACACAAATGACACATCTACCACTAATTGGTTGTAATAACCCCACAAATCTCCTACATGGAAACAGCTTTGCTACTGTAACATATGAAGTGTGTATTGTTTGATGTTGACCTAGCTAGGTTTATTGCACCATTTTTGTGAAAGAGATATGCTTCTCTCAGCTTATTCTTAAATTAAGCAAAACACAGTTGACTACCTTTTAAGGTGGTGATATAAATTTATTCAGTTTGCCGACGTGAAACCAGGGCCCATGACCCCTTAGCTCTCAGCAAGAATGCCTTTTGAAAGGCTGCTCTCTGCTGACTGTGGGATATTTCCAGATTTAGCAGTCTAGTGAAGAGGCAGAATAGTTCAGTGGCAATACAGAATGTCTTGTAAAATCTTTCACACTTTAAAGAGGTGCCCCCAGGGTCTCAATCTTTTGGCTGCACTTCTTCCAGGTTCCCCAGGGTGCTCAGAGTTTCAAGAATAATGTAGGCCTTGCAATGGTACAACCCCATTCAATTGCTATATGGCACTTACGCACTTAACCCTTCAAATATTTTATTAAATTGTCATGTATGTCCCACTCATATTCAATGAATTAGCTGAGGTTGTAAGCCTCTAGTATTGTTTTCTGTCTCCCTGAAAGCTGAGGCTATAACCTTAATGTTTCAGATGAAAGAGGGCGAATCCAGCACTTCAGGAAAATATGACCAAATCTTTACATAAGGCATTTCAGTCTCATCAGGCATGGGAGTGCTGTGGTCTGCTACCTAATGACAGGGTGGGGGCACCTAAGGCCCATAGAGTTTGTGCCCCTCCCCTGGTTTATAGATAACTGGTTGCAACTGGCCTGTGTAGGGCATTGGTGAAATTCACCAAGTTGTGATCTTGTTTAATACACAAGCTGTTGCAGCAATCTTTTAGATTGACATATCTTTCCAAAAATATAAATATGAAAATATATTGCAATAAAACATTCAGTATACTACTCAGGGATCATTTTCCAAGCTATTTCTCAAAATTCAGTGCTGTTCCTATGGAAACAGAGCTAACTTGAATTATGTAATATTGCAATTTAGAAATAACCATATTTTCAACACAGTGATTACAAGGAATGAAGTATAGTGAGCTATATAGAAGGGACCTATACATGGAATAATTATCATTATGGTTTGTAATTAGAAGTCTAAAATACATGAATATATGGCCTCAGGGCAGAGAGTGTGTCACTTCTGTGTGATGTACACTGCCTACTACATTGCTAGCTTTATAGAAATGTCTAGAAGAAATAGCAGCAGCAGTAATAATATTGTTTGTTTCTTTGCCAGGCACTAATTAACTACATTCTTCAGAAATACATTGTGTTTTTCCAGAACTCAGTTAATGTTTATTTGTGCACATTTTTCCTGTGCTTCACCTCATGTTTAACTCTTTCCACAGAACGTATAAGAGTGACCCATGAGTGGATTCTATGAACAATCTAGGGATTGATGGACCAACAATTTTCAAGCTTGCCTTATTATTTATTTATTTTTATTTATTAAAACATTTTTATGCCGCCCCATTCGCCGAAGCCTCGGGGCGGCTTACTGATTTGAAAATCTATTTGAAGTTCATCTTGGTTCAATTCTTTTTTCATTCATGAACTGTTTTTCAGACTGTTGGAACAGTAAAAGTGTGCATATGCTTATCTGATTGCCTAACATGTGAATTAAACTGTACTTGTAATATGCATTTCGAAATATGCATTTAAAAATACATTTTACTGTGATTGCAAATTCAGTACTTTGCAGGCATTCCTCATATAGGAAGGGGGAAGGGGAAAGAGATCATCTGTTCACATCCAGAATTATGAATGGGATAAGTTTGTACAGTTTGTGAATAAAAATAAATGTACTTTACATCCCCAGCACCAACAACTCAGCTAACCTCAACTGGTTGTCAGAGGTGTACACTGCCTAAAGATAGGTAGCTTCCTACTACTAAATGAAATACCTGTCTTCTAAGTGTGCAGAGGTCCCATTTTCAGTCCAAAAACAGAAATAAAATTCAGTGCATCTATCTGTATTCAATCTGCACAGAGCCTAATTTCTGTAGATTTAGAAGGTGAACATGGAATTAATCTTTTGTGAATGTCAGATCAGGTTGGCATTTGAAAGCTAAGACTAAAAAGGAATAATATTTAAATAATTTCTGCTCTGAAGCCTGGAAACAATAGCAGGGCAAAGGGCTGACCAGGGTTGAGATGGGATAAAGATGCACAAAGACAGCAAGTAAGTTAGTTTTGAGCTCCAGCTATGAATGGATTCTCATTAAAAACCCATTCATCCTGACTATTTCCTTAAATAGATCACAGGCAAATGATAGGCTACTCCAGAAACCTAGAAACTGGGCTAGGAACAAATTGACTTCAATTCTAGCTGGCCCTTCTTGAGGCTGTTGGGTACAATCTTATGCAAGTTTAGGCAGAAAAAAAGTACTGCAATGAGGAGCTGGGTGGGAAATGCTGGAAGCTGTAGGACTTTTTCTGTCTAAACTTGCATAGGATTGTGCCTTTAGAGGCATATTTGCTAAAAATTAGTTTGAAGGCTGTCATCCTCCTTACATCAATGCTTTAACATCATTCTTCCTTTCCAGTGGGCAGGGGGCTAAGTATGAATGTAATGCTTTATTTAAAAATGGACAGAAATAGTGTGTTACTTTTCAGAGACTCTAGCAGAAACTTTGCACTTAAACAAGATGAAACCAATGCAGAAATAATTCTGGCACTCTGTCAGGCAGGAAGATCAGCTTTATCATCCACTGTGCTTACTGCTTGGTGCTTTTCACCAAACATTCTGAAGCTAATCTCCTTGGTGGAGGCTAGCCTGGTGGTACTGGTCATTCCTGCTACCTTGCCCTCAGTGAAGAGCAGTTCAGCTCCAGAAGCCCCTCTGAAAAGACATTGTATTTACATGGAGAGCAGAGTAGATAACAGTGTCCAAGCCAGGAAGGCAAGGCTGCTTCTGCCACACAGTTCTACCCTTAAATAATTGGTGTGATTGAAAGAACTCTTTCTACTGAACAGATTCCAGTAATTACTGTGTGTAAGTGTGTATTTAAACACACCACAGATAGAGGTAGGATGGAGGAAAGAAAATGATGTGGCTGCAAAAATGGCAAATGCAATTTTAGACTATGTTAATAGAAGCACCACTTCTAAATCATGTGAAGTACTAGTTCCACTAAGTTCAGCACTGGTTAGGTGTACCTTGTCCAGTTCTGGGAACCACAGTGTAAGAAAGATGCAGAAAAAAGAAGGGTTCAGGGGAGGGCAATAAAAAAGATCCAGAGACTCGGAAAAAAAAAGGCCCTATGAGGAGAGATTGAAAGAATTGGGCAAGATAAGCTTCAAGAAGAGATTAAAGGGAAATATTTTGGCATTGCACAAGTACTTGAAGGCTGTCACAAAGAGGAAGCCCAGGATCGCTTCTCGATCATCCCAGAATGCAGGGCATGGAATAATGGGTTCAAGTTACAGGAAGTCAGATTCTGGCTAGATATCAGGAAATATTTTCTGACTGTAAGAGCAGTATGACAATGGAACCAATGACCTAGTGAGGTTGTGGGTTCTCCCTCACTATATGCATTCAAGATGCAACCAGACAGTCATCTGAGAGGAATTGTTTATCCTGGTGTCTTGAACTAAGCAAGGAATTGGACCCTCTGGCTCTCTGACCACTTCCAACTCTACTATTCTATGAACCTATGAGAAGAAAAATAATAAATTCACATACACACTCCAAATTACACAGTTCTTATCCAAAATTGGCTCCATGTGCATATAAAATAAATAACTTTTATCATCTACTATGTGTAATTAGGAAAGCATTGGTTTCTCCAAAAGTCTTTCCCAAAGTGCCTACAGGAAGAACCCTTCTGTGTTCCCTTCCTCATCCTGTGCATTATTGTTCTGACAGTTTCTTATTTTCATTTTTGGGGTTGCACAATGAAAGCTATATGACTCAGAGAAGGTTGATCACTGGAAGTAGGAAGAGAAGTTCAAAAAACACAATAAAACCCATGCTGGATCAGACAAAGGGTGTATGTAGTTCAGCGTTCCGTTTACAGAATGGTCAAGCAACTTTTCATGAAAAATTCATAAGCAGGACATAAATGCAAGAGCACACTCTTTGCTTTCAGCAAAGAGCCATGTTGCAGGCTTTCCTGGTGAGCTTTGAAAGGCTAAATGCCACCATTTCCTGTGCAATAGAGGAGCAGGAACAGTGCATTATTGCAATGCATTACGCAGTGGAGTGTAGCAGCTGAGGCTGTAGCAACTGGCTGGCAGCCCAGCTGGCTAGAGTGTGAGGAAAGGTCCAGCACTGGGCTTGCCATGTGGAGGTCAAACGTCCGTGAGACTGGCTGTGTGGAGGACTGGTAAGCAAGAGGTGAACAGCTGCTCTAGTGCAAGTGTCCAGGCACTTGGAATGCCTTTTCCATGGGAAATCACAGGAGCTGATGTTGCATGTAGGCCACTGCTTTCAGTATGGAGCCCTCAACTGGAAGTTGTGCTGTGGTGTGCAGTTCTGGACATTCTAGATTATTCCAACATCAAACAACCTTGACATAAACCTGGACTAGTAGTAAGGTTATGTGAGTGGTATTCAGTCCTCAGATAAACCATGATGTGAGCGCTGTTCAGCCCTCAGATAAACCATGATGATCAGGTTTACACAACATGGAAGAATGCCCAATTGCTGCAATATTTAAAGTGATTCCAAATGCATTTTATATGTTCCATGGCTTAGCATTGGTTATAAAGTAGCCCATGGTAAGCCAGTCATGCCATGCAAATTAGTCCTGTGCATCACATATACACACAAACTGTCTTGCACATAGGAAGTACTGCAAATGCTATGTGGCTTATTTGGTGAGTGGTATTTTCCAATTTATTTATTTTATTTATTTATTCAATTTATATCCTGCCTTTTTTTCTTTTTTATAGAACTCAAAGAGGCTTACATTATTCTTCTCTTGCTTTCAATGTTATAACCACAACAACAACCCTGTGAGGTTGGCTGTGCTGTGAGTCGCTGATTGGTCCAATGTCACCCAGTTGGTTCCATGGCTGAACAGGGATCAGAATCCAGGTTGCCTGAGTCCCAGTCCTGTGCTTTTAACCCCTACACCACACTGGCTTTCTCACATTAGTCAGGGTTTGTAGTGAAAGAGCAGCAGAAGCATAGCAGCAAGTTTTGACACAACATGCTGGTTGACATGAGCAGGGGGACTTGGCTGGGGTCTCTTATGGGAGGAATTGCCCCTTTCTTTGGAGGAACGATACAAGAGAGTTTTGATTTTGTGTGGCTGCACTTCATTTTTTGTCAGTCTAATTTTTCACAGAAAGAGTTCTTTCTTAGCTTCCTATTGTTTTATCCTCCTTTCTTTACTTCCCTGATAGCCCCTCTCCTCCTTCCTCCATAATTTCTGATGCTAATTTCCTCTTTATTTCCCCTCTGCTGGTTTATTTGCCTTCACTCTTCCTTCTAGTTTCCCAGCTTTTATTACATCTCCACCTACCCCTCTCTCATCCTTCTGCATTTCTTCAGAGGTTCCTTCCCCTCCCTACATCAAGGATAACAGAGTTTGAGAAAGGCAGAGAGAGAGAACAGAGGAAAGATGGGATAGGTGGGATATACAGAAATAGCCTGCAAGTGAGAGAATGGGGTTGCAGGGGAGAGACCTGGATTACAGAAGTGAACAGTGTCCCTGCAACTATTATGGCTGCATAGAAGAGGGCACATAACAGGTGTTGCATGCATGACAAGCTGCAACTTTTGAAGTGGTTTGTTCTAGACAACTGTTTATGATGCAAAGATCTGTCTTTTGCATCTTCCCAATCAGAGGAATGGAAGAATGCATGGGATAGACAGATCAATTCTATGTAGGTCCACTCAGAAGTAAGTTCCACTGCATTCAGTGGAACAGGCCCCATGAAAGCATGCATAGGATTGTGGCCTTGTATTCTGCTTCTTGCTCTTTGCTTGTTCTTATGGCCAGCCACATCACCAACTTTTGCAGCAGAACATTTAGCAGTTCCTTAAATTTTCAAATTTGTTTCTAAAGGGAAAGACCTCTCACTGAGTTGTTCCCACTCTTGACTGTCTTACCACAGAAAGGCAGTTGCCAAGCTATGGTTTCAAAAGGATTTCCAGTAACTGCCATAGACTATACTGTGTGGATTGATTCCTACTTTTTCTTAATCAAAATTTTTTGAACCATTGCTTCAGTCTTGAGTCTCATTTATTACTATATACATGTACATAGCTTCACAGCCTAATGTTTCCCTTATAAACCTATTTCTATATGTGCTTTTCCTCATATTATGGATCTTAGAAGCTTAGTACCACTTCCATTATATGGTAGTTGCCATATTGTAATTCTAAATGAGAACACACATTGGTTTTCCTAAATATATTTCTGCTTGCTTTTTAAAGGCAAAATGCCCAGTGTTTTATGGATGGTGAATGGAATGACTCTGGAAGTGATTTTTCATTTGTGCATAATTACTAATATTGATAATTTGTGATCTCCTTTGAAGAAAAGCATAGTAATGAGCTGACATTGACACTAAATTATCTGTCAGACTCATGATCCATATTCCACAGGCCAAAGACAAGGTCATGGGCACACCAGAATGGGTAAGTTTCAGTTTTTCAATAAGTCAAGTCTCCAGAGGCTGATCCGCATACAACATTTGTCAAGTTTTAAGCTTGAACTTCCATATCAATTTCGTCTTTGTGGAACTTTTTAGTTTAACTATTTCTGTTTAGTAGCTTATTTAATATATTAAGTCGTTTAGTGAAGATCATTCTAGTTAAATTGCCAACATCCTTTTACAGAATGCTTAGAAATGAATTCAGTATTTATATTGTAATCCTATTTACCCTCTTATAATGGATGGCATCCTTGAAGAAAACTTACAAGGCATTGCCACTGAGAGCTAATTTTCACCCTATTGTTTCACTTGGCAGCTCATCTAGAGCCATTTGGTTGTCATTGGAACTGATACAGTATGAAATCAAAGAGACACTTGCACTGACAACATGTGGGATCCTGCCGATTCTTCAGATCTTTATGCTGTGTTTGTGAACTGCAATGAATTCATCACAGTGTAATATTTTATTAATGGAGCTGATGACAAACAAGAAATGTGTTACTTGTGCCTATAGAAACTGGTTCACATCTCTCAGTTGGTGGAACACAAACTAAAAGATCAACCTATGGTAGTTATATGGTAGTAAAATATATATCTTATTTTGTTTATTTTTTCCAGGTTTCCATGTGTACTCTGTTAGGGTGCAATTAATCTTCCACTGAAAGAAAAATATATGGTAATTACAATAGAACTTCAGCGCATCATTACATTTGTAGAATTTGATGGAAAATATAAGAAAAGCTATGCTGGATGTGACCAAGTGTCCACCTACTCCAGCGTTCACTGTTCATACAGTGGCAAACCAGTTGCCCACAGGATCTTTCAAGTAGGACATGAATTCAATAGTACCCTAGCACCCATGTTCCCCTGCACCTGCTGTACATTGCAGGACACTTTCTGATACTGAAAATTTACAATATTTAAGCCTAAGTGAGCCCAATTACAGATTTTAGGCTGGAATCCTATACAGTAAACCCCATTGAATTCAATGGGACTTATTTTTAGATTTGCGTATCTAGGAATTTTTGATTGTGAGCTACGGACAGTATATCATGTGATAAAATTTGGATTCATGGTTGACTCTATGGCTAAATTAAGTATCATTAGAAAGATGGTTTAAAACTAGATAAACTACATGATAGATTTCTTTAACACAACCTTTTATTATTAATTTTCAACAGCCACTGGTGAAGGGAAGAGCTTGATGAATACAGTTTGTGTTTGGAGGTGGGGTATTTCTTTTCTTGAATACTAACATCTGAATGCAAATCACATCCAAAAGGGCACCTAGCTCTGTAAGTCATGGGCAACTTGGTTTGGGCAATAATGATTTAAATAGGCAGTCACAAGAGCAAGGCAGTGTGGGATATATAATCAACAAGTAATCACTGATGAGTAGTCTGACTCTCTACAGTGAACAAGATCTGCCTAGACCTGTATTTAAGTGCAGAAAGCAAATCTTTAAGGCATACCTGTGCTTACCTTCTAAATCCTGAGGCATAGTGCAATGGTGAACTAGCAATGGAATGGTGGTTCTTCAACCAGATGGGGGCTCACTGGTCCAAATTATTTCTTGTACCCAGGGCATGATTAGGTTCACCTACAACATTCAAGTGATGAAAAGTTTTCAGCATGCTATTTGTCTCACCACACCCTGCATAGTTGTTAGACTCCTGCTACAGCTCTTTCCTGTAAATGTTCACCTAGACCATCCAACACATGATTGTCACCTTTCTGGGGACACCACGGTTCACAAAAATGGCAAATTTTGCCAAACATGCAAGAGATACTGGTTTAGTTGCGTTCATGCATGTGGCCAACATAAATTGGATGCAAATGTGAATATATGTTATGATGTTCATTCAGGTTCCAGGGTATTGCCTGGATTCATCTTTCAAGATATACAGTAGTGCTACACAATTCATTTCTACCAGAGGAGTGGAGAGCCTCAAACCTGTGGTGAATGGGGCAAGACAAAACAAACAACAGAAATCCGACAACATTTCTTTCAAAGCTCCATGAATCCACAGGAGATAAACCCTTTAAAATGGATGTGGCAACACTACTTGAAAATTGTAAACCACCAAAGGAGTGGTGATTGAAGGGAAAAGGGCATGGGATCCAAAGGACTGACTTAGTCTTCTAGACCAGTGGTTTTCGGTATACAGGGAATGGTGGACTCTATTCAAGTCAACCAGGAGCTCTGTCGTGACAACTGAAAGGATGTTAGGGAAATTAGCCATGGATCGCATGCTATGAAAGAGTTACGGGTGATGGGGGGGGGGTGTTAAGACATGAGATGACACTGCTGGCACATCAATGGTATGTTCTTCCTTTTTAATCAGCCCTTGGAATATATTTTGTTTTCCTGGAGAGGGCAATTATGGTTTCATAACTAATTGATGCAAGCTAATTGCAAATAATTAACATTTGAAGAAGGCTTTTAATTTCTTCATAAGACTAGTTCAGTATTCCTTTCCCTAAACTTCCTGGGAGCATGGCTAAAATATATCATGCAAAAAGGGATTTAGTATGAAATAGGATTAAGTATACTTAGAAATATTTATCAGCCATTTTCCTGTTTCTAATCCCAAGTAAAACTATGCTAAATAGACAGAATCATAAAGGTGTAGGGGGCAGGTAGCAAAACATTCAGTCACATCCCATTTTCTCTCAGCTAATCCTGGTGCTCTTCATTCAATTAAATGTCACATTATGATTTTCAAATGATATTCAGATAGTAGTATGAATACACTCTTGCCCTGAAGATACTCAAACTGACTTTTGCATCACAATATGGAGCATTATGGTACAGACATCCTCTGCTCCCTAGAACTGCTTGTGTGGGCTCTTATGCTGTGCTTGTGACAACAAGTAGGTGTCAGTCCTGAGCATGGGCAGCAGTCTGATGTGAGCCAGGAGGTAGGAGCCAGGAGCAAGGGGATTCAGACAGGAGCCACCACTGAAGAGCAAGTCAAAGGACTAAAGAGCAAATGAGGAGCCAGGAGCAAGAAGAGAGGGAAAAAAGGAAGAGGAGGAATCAGGAACACCCCTGAGCTCAAGGAGACCTTGCTGTCTGAGCAAGGCTTAACAGGTTTGGGAAGCCCCCTTATACTCTGTTGTGTCCAAGGTCACCATTCTGGGTTACCAGGGACTATCCTGGGACTGAGCATAATAACTTGCCAGGCACATGCTGCAACAGGAAGTTTAGTGGGTTGTTTATAAGTGGTAACATGAAATTCACTACACAGGGCAACCTCACATGAAGTAGTGGCTCCAGGTCCAAGTCTCAGCAGCCCCTGACAAGAGGCTGCTGTACAGAGCCCTGCACATGCATGAAGATCCACCTCCTGGTTATAGGAGAACGGAGTGCGTAAGATTGTTTGTCAATCTCTTTCAACAACAGAGACTTCTACCTGCAACCCCATATCACTGAATCACAGCCAAACCATAGCCTATTTCAGCTGTAATCAGGTGAAGAGGTAGCATTGATATACCAGTGGTATTATGTGGGCACATGTCTAGTTCTGCCTGGGGTCACAGTTCTTCCTGACTTCTGCAGTGTGGTGACTCTTCTTTCTGCAGAGTATCCCTGCATGATTTAGAAATTTGATGTTCAACAGCAATCTTAATTTGGGCCTAATGCTCATTTAGGTTGTGAACCTGTGTCCAGTTTGTACCATTTCTAACCATAGGTTGGGCTCATATGACTGACAGTTCTGACATTGAAAATATTTCCCGTACATGTGAAACTAGCATGTCATGGAGAACCCTAGTCCACAGCAACATCTCAAGGAGTCTTCTGTATGACTTGAAACAGATGCTGCTTTAATGATGGTATCTATGCTTTTCATTCTTAATCTAAAGTAAGCAATGAGAGCCTGCCCAGATTAAGCCTCTAGCATGAGGATAAAGGTTCTTCACCTTGCCCTCTGTATGATGGTAATATACTTGTTCTTTGGGGCAGCACTTCGTAATGGAAATGAAAGGGTCAGGGTCCCTGATATGCTTTGGGGGGTGAAACATAGGAATAGCCCACCTCAGTGCCTGCTCTGGATTAAAAATGGGGAAGGAAAAGTTATAGCTGCTAATTACATCTTTAGTTAACTACATCTCTCTGCTTTGGCTGATACTAGCAGTCTTAAATGGTGCATTCAAAACCAGGCTTACAAATTCAATCAGGATTAGGTCTTAAAATAAGAACTAGTTTTTATCTATTGATGGCAGTGGTAATGAATTGCTAAGTCCTCCTTCGTAACTAAAAGTTAAAGTTTTAAATATTTTTGTAATGTTCTCTAGTGTTACACTCACTTTTATAGTCACCTTTTGATTGGATGTAGAAACTTAGTCTCACTAAAGTTGCAGATGAACTGATCTGTCTATATACAGGCCATGCCGGTTTCACATGTGCTTAGTCATTAGTCTGTTCTGTCCCATTTCCTGTGATTTAAAAAGAACAGCAGCTGCACAGAGACATGAACATTCACATGCAAATGTTATATATTTTCCCTAAATATGTGATTTTTGTATGCATTGTCCTCCAAAATACGAAATACAAACTTTGGAGCAGAAAACTGTTTTGCAAAATTTGGAGAAGCATGTGATCTGAAGGAAAGCAGCACTATCATCTGTGTATTAGTGCAGAAGTGTAAATGAGGCCCATTTCCTCTAAAATGCTAACTGAACTAAATCCTGCAGCCTCCCTGACTGAAGCCCACCTGAGAACTTACATGTGGAGCTTCAGTGAAGGGCTAATTGCATTGGCCACTCTTTCCTTTGGATACAGTTTGGTTGTCTCAATTAGTTCATCAGAAGTGTCTCTCAGTGGACCATTTCTATTTAAAGGGACTTAATGGTAAAACAATGAGCAATTCCTGAGGGAAGGAACATACAAATGCCCCTATAAGAACTACTCAGGCAGCTAAGCGATTTCCAATTTCAGTCAGAGATTTGCAGTTCATGAATATTCAGTCACTGACTTCTCACTCCTTGGTGGCTTTTCCTACACATCACAGCCATTTGATAATGCTTTCCCTTCTAAGAGCACAGTGGTAGTCAAATACATGTCACAATTCTGTTTTTATAGATTTCGAAAAGGAGATCAATCTTGCCATGATTTCCAAGAAACATTGTTTCAGCTTCAGAATAATGCCTTCTTAAAGAGTTTCCGATTGCTTGCTCTCCTTGCTTGCTCTCCTTGCCCTACACTTAATTCCATAGGCTTAGCCATCCAATAAAACTTGCTTTGACAATAGAGTTTGTGTCTGCAAATGACCTCATATTTGAACATCATCTGTAGAAACAGCAGTAGCACTAGGTCAAGTGGCACCAAGAATCAATCTCCAGCCATTTTTGTCCTGGATAGATCTTGAGCTAGCTGGATGGCCAGTTTTGCAAGGATCTTTACAGAACTTGGTCAACGCTGACATTCTTACTTGGGCATTTCCAATATTCAACTGTCTGATGACTAAATTTGTTAAATATATTTGTGAAAGATATGGGGGGCTCATAAAATTCCCTTTAAGGTTATGGCTCTTGCATTAGCAGAAAACATCTTGAAAACATAATTTCAGAATGCATGTTAAGAAAGATTAATAACATGCAAGTGCCCATCTATGAAAGACATGCTTTCCAAAACACCGAGATGAGCAAATTACTTGCGTCCATAGCAAAAAATTAGAGGAACTACAGAAAGGGACTAAGTAGAAGAACAGAAGACTAGTTCAAAATAACAATGTAATGTAAGTGTTTGTGTGTTAATGCAGCTGTTACATCTGGAACACACTTCATAAAGGATAAATTTTTGTGAAAAGTTTGGTGATATTCTTCTGTCCCCTTCTAAATTTGAGAACTGTATCTTTATATTCCCAGGATTCCTAGCCATTATTGAATTTGTTCTAGATAGAATGTTTCAGCACAAACTCAAAGGATTTCAGGACAGAGCCATTTCAAGCATATTTAACCTTGTTTGAAAGGTGTATGGTGACCTTCATTAGGAGAGCAACTGTAATGGTGCAATATAGAACCAGAGTGCACCAGGGAACACAACTCTTTAGATATCAGACACTGAAAATGTTGTTCCTCTTTAAATGTTTGGACACAGCTTCTGCAGAGATAACCTCAGGCTTAAGTAACACTCCCAGAGTTTGGTCAAGGCAATCTAGTGAAGGCATTAATCACATTGTTATTGGTTTGTTTTAAAATCATTTATAACCTGCAACCTCCACCCTGTATGGAACCTTCAAGGCAACTCACAATCAATAATGTAATAAAAGCAATAAAAGCAAACAATAAAATCAATTTAAAAACACACAACAAATCCACCTGAGCAAAGACAAAAGCCAAATGGAATTGAAGCACATGTTTTTACAGAACTCAGTCTAAATAAGATTGTTTTCTTGAGATCACACTAAAAGCTTTCTCACCTCACTAAAATGATCAGTGAAAGTCACAAGAACCTATATGGTGTAGTGGTTAGATGTTCAGTCCAAGTGGCTACTTGTTCCCACCCAGCCATTAAGTTGTCTGGGTGACTTTGACTTGGTCACTGACTTTAAACCAAATCTATTTCACATAGTCATTGTGACATTAAAATGGAAATGAGATGGACTATGTAGGCCACCTTGGGGGCCTTGCAAAGGTAAGGTTATACATGTAATAAAAGCTAATAAACTGAGGATACACTGTGAATGCTTATAATTGACCTTTCTATCCCACTTTTGTACATATAGTGTAATTTAAAAAAAATCATACTATTTGGCAGGCTGATACGGATAACTAAAAAATCATTGTTCCCTTTGATCAGATCTTCCTTCCAACATGTGAAGAAAAAGAGCAGCCTGTTCTTACAAATGAGAACTACAAGTGTCTGGAGCAGAAAATGTGGCTTACAGGTAAGCCACAATCTTGATCTTTCTTTTAAAAATTAGTAAATAATCTTCAGAATTCTTGGAACATAAAATAGCTCTTCTCCATTGGCACTCCAGGACACATGCTTTTTAGACCTTTATGGCACAACTCTCTGCTTCCTGAGATGGTATAGAACAGATCAGGTATCCCCCTCTGAGTGTGGAGAAAGGAAAACCCTGCAATCCCTGTCTCCCATCAACATGAGAGAAAAGGGAAGAAGCGGGATGATAGATGGAAGATCTAAAGGCTTTTTAGGCCCCATATATGCCTCAACATGGAAAAAGAATAGATCTTGGAATGGAAGGGAAATAGTTAAAAAAACAGTTTTAAAACAAGACCTATTCTTGCCTACTTTCCATCCTTCTGAGGTTGAGTTGGAAGGACCCAGGCTTTCTGAATCAGGTGGTAGGATTGTTCTGTTAGAACTGTTTTGTGAATTTTCAGAATAGGTCTTTTGCTCAGCAACTTTTACATTATAGCCCTATTTTGTTCACAACCCAGACTTCTACTTATTAAAGATTGGAATTGATCCCTAACATTTTACATTCAAGCCTACTTTATTTTTGCTGTTCAATTTCTGTCTTTTAGAAGAGCAAAATAAAAACGAGCTTGCAGATTTTTTTTCTTTTCATTTTGCAGCCTTTCTCCATTAACAGCTATTTGATTGAAATTGGGAGGCATTTTTATAAATAGCTGTGTCTTTCCATTGCACCCCACCTCACATATACACACTGCCACCACCACCACCAGTATTTTTTCACCATGCAGCCAATTTCCTTTCTCTCATTGTGCATTTTTCTGGGTCTCTTACAACTCCTCATTCTGTTTTGTCTCTCTCTCTTGCTCACTCTCTGTCCACCCATATGAATGAAACTGTAAGCAATTGTCAAACCTTCATTATTGCCTCAGAAAAACTATCACTGCCCAACCATTAAAACATGTCCACAGCCCTTGAAATCATTTTCCCCACAATATGAGCTAAAATTTCAAAGAACCTGTTGCAGGTAATATGATTAGAAAGAAAGATGGAGGATGCAAGGGCTTCAGAGAAAAATGAAAACACTGACATTTGCTCTTTTAGACATCCTCCTACTTAATATGTGGGCATCCTGATACTACCTTCAGCTGAACTTGGAGTGTTGGTGTTGTAACACTGATGGTTGTTGCTGATCCACCATAATTAAGCCAGCACTGCAACAAGAGATCAAATTGCTCTTCATGCCAGTGATGAAAGTCTTCCATCAGATTTGGTAGTGGTCCCACTCTCCCTCCTTCCTCTAATTCAGAGGAGTCTGGGATAGGGCTCATAGCTCAGTAGCAGAATATTAGATTTGCATTTGACAGGTTCCAGGAGCAATTCATGGCATATCTAATTAAGAAGGATGTTTGTGAATCATAGAGCAGGTGATGTGGAAAACCTGTTGCTGGGACTTTGGAGAGTTGTTCTTAATCAAAGTGGTGGGCAATGGGCTAATAGTCTAAGCATTAAGTGGCTTTCCATGTTCTCTAATGGACTTTTAACACTGACTTACTAACTGGCAGTGTAGCACATTTCTCTGATTTCCTGAGACACTGTGTTATTTTTTCAAGGGTTTCAACCTGTCCTTTCTCTTAGTGTACTTGGACAATGGACCTGCTAATGTTGGCATTGCAAGAGCTCTTTAAATGTACTGCAAATTTCTAGCTAATGCCTCCAGTGATAGGTTATCTGGGGATTAATCTTCAGGTTCTAGTGAGATAACTCCTACTGAAGCTTAAGAGTAGCTATCTCCTGAGATTATAATGTTCCGTACCATAATCAGAATTCGCTCTGAACATGTGTCATCCACTTCCCCCACTACTTCTTTCTCTTAACATTTAGATGTAGAATATGAAGGCTCAATGTGTCAACACAGATAGACATGTTCAGATGAAAGCAGGTGCAGTTGCAACATCTCCGCTACCTACCAATAGGAGTCAGTCCCATTGTTTCATATGGCATTACTTGCTGCATGCATTTTTATTTATACCATCCCTGCTGTGATGCATTAAATGTGAGTCATGAAAACACATTGATCATATCTTACTTGTCCCTGTCCTTCTCAGTGGCATATGTGAGAGAATTCTATCATGTGCTCCCAGAGCACTAAATTCATTGTAGGCAGGGAAGAAATTAAATACTCCAAAAAGAAATATACTCACTAAGTTGCCAGCTTCTCAGTCTGAACAGACTCATATATCTCATCCCCTCTATGGTTTCCTGATTCTGATGTACGGCAGGAGTAGAAACCATACTCCTTAGGCCAATAGTGGTATTATTTATGCCATATGCAAGAGAACAAGAAGACCTTAATGGTTATATTGAGCATTCTTCCCCAACTTAACCATATCAGATATTCTAAGATATTTCACTTACCTTCTACCAAGATTTAATAATATATGCACAAGATTTAATGTTTCTTTATGAAGGAAATGACTATTGTACAACATCTTCTTTTCAAATATGTCATTAGTATAACATTCTTAATATAGACATTTAAACTATGTTCCATAGTTTTCTCTGTACAGAGCAGTGTGTATGTATTTGATTAACTTGATTGAAGGAATTGTAGCCTGGAGTTTATTTTCTACTGCCTGTTAAAATTTATTCCTATCTGGCATAACAGATTCTTGCCAAAATTGATTTAAGGTATATCTTCATTTTTGACATTCCCTTGAGTGGCTTGTTTCCTTTTCTCTGTGCTTTTTTCAAATGGCCTTTTCTCCTAGAGTCAGAGCGGAAAGCATGGAGAAGACCTGTACTGATTTCAGCAGGAAGTTGCAAAGACATTTGGCCTTTATTGTTGATGCAAAACCTAAATTGAATTGCAGGAGTAGCATTTTACAATTACTCCAAAAATAATTCCTTTCAGAGCTAGGTTGTTGTGTGGGAATGCTTTCCTCCTTTTCCTTTTAAATATCAGAGGGAATCAAGCATAGTATTATAGTAACTATCTTGTGTCTTTTTTCTAAAGTTCAGATTATTGATACAGTATTTTGGGAATGATTTTTTAAAAACAGAATTTATTAGGTCAGATGTATTTGGTAGCATAAAGGCCTGGTTGTTATAAGATGGCAACAATAAGTAATATCAGGCAGATGAATTTGATGGTATTTCATTTATCTGATAAATGCAGAAGCATGACGTTTTTGCAAGAGATAATGTGATCTGTCCCAGATGCAATGTCCCACAATCAGAGTAGTAGAAATGTCAGAAATTGCTAACCTATTAAATCTGTCATCTATTAACCTAAGTCTTCCTTCCTGTCACATTAGGGCATGCTGTGACATAGTTATTAGCTATCCTAAGATCCAAGTATTTAACAATGGAAAAGTGTTAAGGGAAAAATATTCACTTTCTGTTTCCACATTAAATATGATTGGCTTATTGTCCTGCTTATTTCTACATTTCATACTCATAGTTTAAAATACATTGTGCACACACTTAGGGTGCAATCACAGGAGACATGGGACAGAGCAAATTTCTTTTTCTCTATGGGCAGCAAGGGAGGTCTGGCATTTGAGAGGGAAGTCTGCCCTCAGGTGTCTCTCTGTGGCAGCGGCCTAAAGGTTTAGGAGGGCAAAAAAGGAGACATTTTGAGGGACTTATGGGGAAAGCTTTTGATCTACTGGATCTGATTCCAAGCCCCTCTATTCCTTGAGGCATCTCCAGATGGTGTAATGTGGTGTCCTGTAACAGCAGGGATTGGACGCAATGACCTTCTTGGTCCCTTCCAACTCTACTATTCTATGCTTCTATCTCCCTTTGGGAAATGGGGGTGGGTAAGCAGTGGGCAAAAATGAAAAAAAAAAAAATAAAGCTCCCAACCTTCTGTCCTGCTGACACAAGTCTAATAGGGCATAGGGGTAGTGCTTTCCTTCCATGAATTCTCCATATCTCATACCAGTTGGATTGTTCTGTTTCTCTGTAATATGCTGTGGAAATGCAGGCAGAACTCTACCAAACTTGATCAGCCCCTAAAGCCAACCTATTCATTACAATGTTTTTATTGTTACTGCAGTTCTGTTTTAATGTGTATATTCTGACGTGTAAATTGTTAAGAAAATGTTATGAATGAATGATCAACTTTCAAAATTTTATGTCAGGGACAAGGACTAGAGAACTATGATGATGCAGATATTTAAAAATAATGCTTTGGAAGCTTCAATGAATTTGCAGCATACCTGAGAGCATGGAGAGTTCATTTGGAGAAGGAAGCTGTGAGTGGATAAAGGACATGACACCTTCTTCTGTTTGCATTGACAGCTGTTCAGCTGCCTCTTTTTAAATTATTTTTAGGGATAATATGGTCTTCTGGCTTAATTTCTTAATTTTCCTTTCTGTGAAGGAACCAAGGACTCTAGTTTGATGAAAATAATTTAGAATGGTGTTCTAGTGAATGCTATGGTCTTTTGCATTCGCAATTATATTCTCAGTCCAAGTGTTTCTTAACACTTCATTATAATGTTAGCATAGGTCATTGCTAATAACAGTATTCAGAAGCAGATCTGGAGTTTTATTAAAAGTTTCAGTGTAAAATGGAATTCTACATTGAAATACGGGAGGTATACTAAATAAGTAATTGGAATTTGCATATTATTAGGAGGTGTATGTCATAAAGTGGTTGCTTATAATGAGATTTATTGCACAGGGAAAACATTTTTTTGTATGCTGATTCAATTAGTTTTGAAAACTTGCAGTGGTGCACCAGAGGTGCTTATGTGTTGCAATTTGCTTTCTAGCTGGTAAATTCACTGTGCTTGTGCATGGTCTGAAGTTATACTGCTCAAAAGAAAACACGATGTGGGTGGGTGCCTCCCAAGATTTAATGGAGAGTTAAGTTGTCCTTTACTATTTACCACACTCTGACACCTGTTCACTCTTACTTCAGAAAACCTTCTGTGAAGTCAAAGGCCCCACTGTGAGTGATTGAAAATCTTTCAGCAATAGCTATGCCTATATACTACCAGGCTTCTGAATTTTTAAAGAGGGTTGAATTCGAATTTGTCAGTATTCTGAATTTTTTAAAACCTAATTTCATATTCAGATTGGTATAACTTGAAATGGGGTTGCTGCTTGATTCAGAACATAAGTTGATTAGGCTGAAACATGTCAGAGTAAAATATTTGTAATATATTACAAATTTCAGCATTTTTTATCAGTTGCTTTTAATGATCCTGGAAATTAGAGTAATATAAATCAAATGTAGGGTTACACTGATTTATTTCAACTAGAGTTTCCTTATTCACCTGCCAAGTTTAGGATCCATTCCAATAGCTGTGCAGTTTTTTAAAAAAATCCTTATATCCCTCCCTTCCTTCCTTTTTCAGCCTTTACTCCACAATTTAAAAAAGAAAAATTGAAATTTCAAATATTTCAACCATTTTGCCACTACACTGAAGGAACTTGTCCATTGCAACCTTCTTGATATACTCTGGTTTTCCTTTATTTGGCCCCATCTTTAGTATCTTGTACAGTTCTAGGTTTCATACTTCAGGAAGGAAGTAGATAAACTAAAGGGAGTTCAGTGGAGGGTGATAAGGATGATCAGGATTCTGGAAACAAACTCCTATGAGGAGAAATTGAATGAATTAGGCATTCTTAGCCTGAAGAAGAGACGACTGAGAGAAGATATTATGACAGTGGAGGCTGTCACAAAGAGGGAGGTCAGAACCAGTTTTTAATCATGCCACAGTGCAGAAGATGGAATAATGGCCTCATGTTACAGGAGGCAGATTTCAGGCAGAACTTCCTGATTGTTAGAGCAGTTTGGCAATAGAATCAGTTACTTAGAGAAGTCATGGATTCTCCCACACTGGAAGTATGCAAGGCAGTTGGGCAGTGATCTGTTACAGATGCTTTAATGGAGTCCTGCATTGAGCAGGGGGCTGAACTCAGTGGCTTTATAGGCCTTCCAACTCTTCTATTCAATGATTCTATTATTCTAATCACCACTCCTTCAGCTTCTGAGTAGATACATATAGCATTGCATTGCACATTTATACATTGCATTAAGTTTCAAATGTTGATTAATTCAGTCAACTTACACAGTGTAAGTGTAAGTTGTAACAATTAAGTTGTAACAATTATAGGGGACATGGAATCATGCTTCTTCCAGGCCAATCCACCCCAAATGCCCATAATAGTCCAAATTTGGAGGATTATGGATATTCTATGGAAGAATATCCTCCACTGAATTTAGAGGAACTTCTGAAAACAAAACAAAACAAAAAAATCATACAATTGAGGTATAAATTACCTAGATCAGCTTTCCCCAACTTGGTGATCCCTAGTAATTGTGGACTGGAAATCTTACCATCTCTGACATTTGCTATTCTAATTGTAGCTGATGAAATTGTAGTCCAAACAATAGATTGTAAGTGTTGTGTTGTGCTTTGGGAATGGTGTTCTTTTGTAAGAAATACTCTTCAAGAGGCTGTTGGACAGTCATTTGTTACAGATACTTTAACTTGGAGTCCTGCCTCTCCATAGTCTTCCAGTTTCTGTAGTTATGCTGTTTCAGATTCATCTGGAGGAGTTCAAAGCCATTGCACCCTGTTATTTCTTACAAGGGTCTGAATGATGAATTGGTAACCCACAATCATCTCATGGAAACCAAATACTTTACATACACATTTAGTTAGGATATGCAATTTTCTAATTCCTTTGGACACAATTATCTCTTCACCTGAACATTGCAAGATAAAGCTGATGTTTTACTTTTAGGATAGAAACCAAGAAGAAATTATTTCCCTGAACAAGTTATTACCTAGTTCAGTGCTGGGGTATAGTTCTTATTTGAACAATACCATCAAGTATTTAATTCCCTGATTCACAGTTTCATGACAGATAGGCAAGGTTTGATGGATGAATGGGTGGATTTTGTTTGGCAGTGTTTATGACTTTGCAAAGTACAAATGGGGTGTGGATTCTGGGTTTATGATAAAACCTGACTTGTTTTCAGTAACTCATTTATGCATTATTAGGAAGAGTTCAGCTGGGCCTGATTACTCTCCCCTAGTTGGCATGATGCTCAACTTCTACAAAGGACAAAAACTCCATAAAAAGCATTATGAATTGCCCCTTAAAATAGTGAGGGGGAAATACATATTTCATTCCAAGAGGAAATCGTTACATAAGCAGCCAAATGCTGTGCAGGGTTTTAGCAAGCCCTTGATGTTAGTCAATCATTTCTTCTTAACTCAATTAAATTTCCTTTAGAAAGTGATTGAAAAGCATAACACCAGACCACACAATTTCCATGTGCAGCACATTTGGTGATATTCTTTTGCTGGTAAATGGAATGTTATAAATCTCACTTTAAGCTTTGTTTTCAACACAGATAGGGATGGACAGTAGAGTCTATCCAATAAGTATTAGTTTTGCATGTATCAATTCTAGTCTAACATGAAATTGTAATTTTAAATCATGTACATGAAAATGTGCATGACTTTTAAAATGTATTTTCCATAAAACTCACATTGAAGTATGATTTTTGAGCTGAGAATTATACCATAACATTCACAGAAGTGCACAAACTAAGGAATAGCTGTGTTCTGATCTGCATACTGATCCAGTTAGTATGGATCAGTCCTGTTGCCTCATGCAATGTGCTCTAAATAAAATCCTTGTGGATCTGTGACAAAAGAAACTTCAGCTTTATTAAATAAAGATATCTAAACAATGGAAACTTAACCATTGTGTTGCAAATGGATTTGACATAAAGAAGAATGAGAGGAGCTTGGTGGTGGTGTGAATTTCATAGTATTTCTTTGGGGTAATAGCTGGTAAAAATCCCCCACACAACAACACTCAAAATGAATACTGCAATGTGAGGTCATTACATGCTCTGGTCTCTTCCCATCAAGTTAACAGCAATCAATCACCATCAGATTTAGATGACTATTATATTGGAATAAGCTTATCTACAAGACTAAACCATTGATATTTCCTAAGGACCTGTCAGCTACAATTATATTTTCTATATAACTGAATTTCTAACAATGTGTGAAGGAATGCATAACAGGAAACAGGTTTTTTGAATAAAATTTGTGCATTGAGAAGAAATTAAACTGTATAGCAAAGAGAAAAGTATCTTAATTATATCACATATTATCCCTAAAGGTTGTAAAAAGACAGTTTTTTTTCTTTAACATAGTATTTGAAAACTCCAGCTTCCAAAATTACCTATAATTATAGATGCATCTGGAATAGTTCATTTTGACTAGCAGATTCGTATTTCCTCCCACTCTTCCTCTGGGAAGCTATTTATTTTGTACATGGAGTTCATCTATTCTCCCAACCTTAAATTACATTAGAACAAAGGTTAGCAATTCATTTTCTCCTTCTATCCTTCATATATGAACCAGAGATTTGAGCCCAAGTCCAGCTTTATCCAGTATGCTATACTTTTATTTTTGAACTCCTTATAAAAGTGGAAATAGTTATCTAAATCATTAATTACTTTAGCCTACTTATTTTGTTGAACACCTTTCCATATGTCACATTTCAACTGACTTTGATCCATGATTTCATGAGAAAAACTGATCACAGGTGTTACAGGTAAAGAGCAGAAAACTATAATAGGGTTGTGATAAGGGAGAAGCCTGTCAAATGAATAACCTAGTTGTTTTATTAAACATGTTTTGTTATGCTATGTAGAAAATAGATTTTAATAACAGATCATTCTTTTTCCTCAAATAGGTCAACCTTCTGTTGCACTTAACCCTTTATGAAATTCAAACCGTTAGTTTTCTTTACATCAAGAACGTACCAGTGAGACAGTCAATTTTACCAGACAATGTCTTGGTACACTGCAATGTGGACCTTTCTGACAGAGAAGCCTTTAGTGTTCAAATGTACTTTTCTTTCAACACTTCCCATCCCCTTCTTGGTCCAATGACAGCATCTAAGACTATTTAAAAGGTAGTGTGGGTTGACAGGAACAAGTTCCTTTTTTGACTAAGTGAGCAGTCAAACTGCTAGAAATGGAGAAAAAAGAAACTCCAAGAAAATCCTTAAAGTCCTTTTGGACTGGTCTCAAGCATGCAATTCTGTTTCTTTTCTTCTTTCTTTCTTTCTTTTTAAGGAATGGAAGTGTCAGATGGAGATGAATAAGGCTTCTGATCTGTAGACCTCCACATTATCAGGGCAAAGAATGACATTGCTCTAAACTCTAAACTGTTGCATTTCCCAAATTGGCAGTTCTGCACTGCTGACCTTGTAAAAGGTTAGCGCCTGGCTAATATTTCTGTGGTATTCTTGGGATTTGTCAGTACACCTAATGACTAGATAGCCTGTTCATTTAAAGCTCCTGATTCCAACATTTCAGTCAATGAAGAACTGACACACATGCCAGCCATTTCACTTCACTTTCTCAGTCCTTGAGAACCACCAAAAAACAGTGCTGTAGCTCACAAAACCAGTTTTACCATTAGCTAGAATGATAAAACCCAACTGGGCAAACTTACAATATCACAAAAGGGGAGCTTTTTTCAAAAAACAGGAGTGAGGGGAGGTGGTGTTTGGAGTTTCTCCCTTAAAATTTTTTTGGAGCAAATAAGTGTTTAAGACTGTGGGTTTCATTGTTCTGAAATATATTATTTTATCTTCCCTTTGTACCAAATCTGTCTTTTACTTATTTTTCTTAATGTGCTGAGAATGGTTATTGCCAATGTTGTAAAAGGATCTAAAGACTGTCCACTCCATGACCCAGCGTAATGGTAGGGATGGATGAATATTCACATTCACCCAGATTTTCTGAGCATCAGCTTGGTACTTTAAAGTACCAATTCTTTAAAGAAATTGAAGAACAATTGTGGTGATTGTTTGATTTGTCTGAAAATGAAAATGGCACAAAATGAAGAAAAGAAAATGGGAAAACTGCAGAAAATATTCAGTATTTTGCAAAGCAGCACATCTTTTCCTCATTGAAATTTTTAATTGAGCAGTTTGAAACTGCATTTTCTCTGAAATTTATTTTCAAATGTTGTACATTTTTCAAATGTTAGTGCATATTTCAGAATTCATGAACATTTTCAGAAAACATGTTTTTTTTGCTCATGTTCCCATTCAAGGTTGCAAACAGGGTGTAAACAGAGCATACCTGACTGTTTTGTAAGAGCCAATGAAATTTGCATACATCCCCAGACAGAGCTATTAACCTAGAGATAAGCACATGCCATCTTGACCACTCCATGTTCTGGACAAAGGAGGTGTTCACAGCATAATTGTTTGGTAGTACGGAAAAATTATTAAATTATTTTAATGGAATCCAGTTGGTCCCCACCTTTTTTGATGGGAGTGTTGTCTTTCATTTCCCAACATGATTTCTGTATCTTAAACATGTTTTCATTCTAAACATGTCTGCATTTTCACTATATTATATAATTTTATTAAATAGATTACTTGATTAACATCTTATTTTTCTGAAACCATAAATGGTCACTGACCCCAGTGTGTCTGAAATCCTAAAGCACTGAAGAAAAGCAACTTCAGTGGGTATATAAAACAAAACAAAACAGAGACAGACAAGCAGAGAGCAAAGTTTTCTGCTTTGGGAAACCAGTCCCCACAAATAAAACAAAGTAATTCATGTAGGGGCCTAAGTAAAGAGCTGAAATCCTGAGTCCAGACTTTCCATATTAGGACCAACAAAATATACATAAAATTGTGGACAAACTTTTTGAAAACTACAGATCTCTTCCTCAGGCAAAATGTTACCAAAAAGCTGCAAGGGAAAGAGGCTTTTACCAGGCAAATGTCATGACTTGAAAGTCAAGTCAGGCTTTCCTTCCTTTCCCCCTCCATCCCTCCTCTCAAGTCATTTTTTCTAACATCGTGTACTAATGAACAGAGCTGGAGACTATGAACGTTATCCCACAATTTTTATGTATTTGGTTGATCCCAGTAAAGGTATTCATTGCAGGTTTGGGATTCCCACCATTGACTGCTTCTTGCTTCTGCTTTGCTACTGCAGAATTAGTAGTGCAGTTCTGAATGCAGTGATGCTACAATGAACTCTCAGGCTTTAACTGGAGGCTTTCACAGAACTACAGTTCAGTTCACTTAGTTTCACTGCCAGCATATTTTACTGAAAGCTGCTTTCCTACTGAACTGTTGATAACATTTATATTGTTAAATATCAAATGGAACAATGAACTATCCAAGATAGCAAAGCAATGGGCAGTTTGCACTGATGTTTACAGAGTGGATTGAAACAATAACTAAATTGGTATTTTTCCCCATACCCAACTTCCTCCAGTGTTCCACATATTACTTATTTATATATTTCATGTTTATACTGCCCAATAGCTGACACACTGTTGTTGGTGTAATGTAAAAACACACAAACAACAACAAAAATTAACACAAGACAACAAAAGCACATCAACTTTGACTGAATCAACAGTCATGCATAACAGAAGTACAGTGTAAAATGCAATAAGAAACTAAAACTGCGAAACTAAAGTTAAAAAGTTAAACTGTTAAAATACTGGCCTTGAAACTATGCAAACAAGGAGAATACATGAGAATCTCATCTTCCACAACACAACAATATTCTTGTATTGTGTGAAAGATGCCTGTGTTCAGGGCTGAGTAAATATACATGTACATACATACATACATGTATGAGAGAGAGAGAGAGAGAGAGAGAGAGAGAGAGAGAGAGAGAGAGAACTTTACAGCAAAAAAATTACAATTTAGAGAGTGTGAAGTGTTCCTCTCCCTGAAAAACCATTCCCCACAGGGGAAAAACTACTCTTTTACTGTGAAAGCCTTCTTCTTTACATGGCAAGAGAGAGAAAAAAATGCATCTGCCAATACATAATGATGCATTACCTTGGCTGGCTGCAACCATTGTACAGGAAGCAATTGCCAACCATCTGGAGAAAAAGATCAGAATGGATTCATAATATCATGTTTTCCAGCCTTAAAATTGCCCCAGAATCTACTTTAAAATAGACAAACAGCAGCAACTTCTTGAGCTCCATTTAGTGCTTTCTCTCTGGCTAAAACAGCCAAGAATGGCTTGTTTTGCAGGTAACAGTTTCAGATACCACTCAGAAAAGTACCAAGATCAGGGGCTCAGTTGTGCCGGATGTATAAGTTTGTAAAAAATAGGGCTTCCCAAGTTCATATCACCTGCAAAATCAGTCCTAAGAGTCATTGCATATAGGTGGCACAGGAGGTGGAGACCAGATTGGTACAAGCCATTACAGTGGGATGTGTGTGATGGGTTGGATCCAAAATCTACCTTCTGAAATGGAAGGGATCCACCTACTGAAGGTATGTCTGCCTGACTACTTACCCAATCACTGCCTGACCTCTACCACTTACATCATAGCTCATGTCCATTCAGCGGGGTCACCTAACATTTTCATGGGGCTCAAGTTGTGGAAGTGTGCTTACAGTAGTCCATATGTACTTATCTAGTTCTTTATTCAGCCCAATATAAACAGTGCAGATGCAAAATGTACAATCTGGTTTATTTATACTTTCACTAGACACTGGCAAATGAGCTACACTGATGGAGATTTTGCATATTGCCTGGTTAATGTTAATAACCTCCAAATAATATCAGGTAATACATAAAATATAGACCAGCCAAGCATGAAAAGGGCTTTGATACACTGGTTCCTTAGTATTCGTATTCTGCATTTGGAAAATAACCACGTAAGTGCCTTAAACTGACATCGTCCAACATGATGCATGGTACTCATACTGTCCAAAAGTGTGCACAATTTCCTATATATCATCCCATAATTTTCTACATGATGTTGTGATTGGACACAATGGCCATTTTTGTGCACATTCCCCATTTGACTCGCATTACTCCAAACACACACACATGAATTCTTTGCCAAACAAGATCTTCAAACAATTTCTCTGAAATCCTGTCTGAATCTGGCAGCAAACGACCATCATTACAGAATACCACTGGAGGTGTGACAGCACCCCAGGCAAACTACCAAGTGCGTGCAAAGGTCATCTAACAGATGAAAAGGGAGTGGAAGAATTAAATGAAAAGAGGGAAATGCCAGGGTTATGCTGACGTTTTCATTAAGAAAATCACTGGATTCATGTAACAAGGCTGACATTTACTTATACAGTAGTAGAAATCACAGTTCTGTGTGTACTCTTTGCTTTTCTGTTTAGTCAGCATATTGTAGAACTGGTTCGATATTTCTGCACACTCTAGCAAAAGGGAAAGAAAATGCAGCAGCTAAAGGTGTCAAATTAACTCTTCAGCTCTCCTACAGTGCTTAAGAAGGTACTGCTATGATCTTTTTAAGGGTATTTATAAGGTTTTCCACCCATAGCTTGTCTTCTCACTCAGTACCCTTTCCCAGATTAGCCTCTTCAATGAGCCCTAACCAGTGTTGACCTTGGTGCTTTATTCATCATCTTACAGGACTGGGTAGCCCTTCTGCGTGTGGTCAATTAGCTCCAGATTATCACCACTTATGACCATATATATTGATCTATTGGAGATTAAATAATACACTTGTTTGCAAAAGTACATCTGATTAATCCATTAGGATTAATGTATTATTACTTCCACAGCACCATCAACATATATAAACAAGGAGGGATTTTTTCCTCTTGCCAACAAATTTAATGATACAAATTGACTGATTTTCCTTGAAAATCCCCACCAACCCACCTTATTTTGTTGCTGTCTCATGACATGATCAAATTGTAATGGCATATCATGACATGGGGTGAGACAGAATTAAAGGGGAAACTCATTCCTTTCAGCCTCAGTAAACTTGGCAGCAGTGTTGTGAAATGGGGGGGGGGGCAGAGGGTCCATACAGCCTGTGGACTATCTGTTCCCCACCCATGGATTGAATGAACCTTGGGATCCATTAAGCAGCACACTTCTGATGTTTTGATGACCATGAATAGAATAATACTGTGTACTTCTCTTTTTTGTGTTTGGCTGTCACTGTGGTTGTGAGGAAAACTATATCATGATACCCTCTGATACCATGTTATGTATTCTTTGACTAGAGAACAAGGAGACAGAGATAAAATGATGCCAGCTGTACATTTTTATGTTTGCTTGGTTTTAATTAACTAGTACCTCTGGAAACTATTTTCCTCTTTCTCTTTTTTGAAGAGAGCTGATTTGCTTGCTTGAAGCCCCCTGGTTTCTTTCTCATTTTATGTTTAGCTCTGGGAAATGTGGCACTTCATTTATGGTCTACCATAATTCTGTTGCCCTGATCTGATGTCCTCTTCAGCATTTTGATAGCTTTTTTGCAGAGTAGGAATGAGGATTCTGTTGGTAGGCAGTCCATCGTTTTGCCCAAAAATACGTGGGTCAGGGGAAGGAAATATGACCTTAAGGGAAACATTGTGACTTGGACTGAGATCCTGAAAAGCCAACTTTGGCTTCTGGGTCTATTTTTTTTTTTAATCCTTAGGCTCATAGATTATATTCAGGTCCCTTCTTTATCTTTCTGATATTCTAACCATGGATCTGGGGTTGATGTTTCTAGCTTTTGAGACATAAGGTACCATTTTCCGTGCTTAGGTTTGTGGCTATATCTGAGACAGAGCACAGGAGAAAGTGAAATTGCCTGCCATAACTTCTGTATTCTAAAGAAGAAACAGTAAGGAAACAGCAACGTTCTGCCTGGACTAAAAGTAGGGGTTTCAAAGACTAACAGGAGAGCACATCATAGAAACATTTCAGCTCTTCAGAACAGATCAATATACAAGTTGTAGTCTACATACTTCACACATTTGAAAAGTGGAACTATATACACACTTAGCGTGTTCTTAAGGGCAACAAGGAAGCCCTGGAGATTCAGAAATCCATCGATTAGCCCAATCCTGGTAAACAATTCACCCAAGTAAATGCTATATGATTTCTTCATATAGCACCCTAGATTCTACAGTAGGTTTGGAGACCACTTTAGCTGAAGTGGAATATCTTTACCAAAGGTCATATTTGTAATAACATTTTGAAAATTTGCCATAGAAAATTTCCCCCCTTTTTAATGCTAGTAAAAATGTTTTCCAAATTAATTTTCTAATTAATGTTCTACATTTTTTTTTAAAAAATACAGTATTCAACTATTTCTTTATAGCAGGTGGGTTTTCTTAAGTAGATCAAAAAGGATAGGCTTCTGTCTGGTACCAAGTTACTTGCAGACACTTAATGCTGCACATTCTCTGATGCCTCTCTGTTCTCTTTGAGATAGATCCCTGTGGTACATATCTAATAGCTAAATTTCATTACCATTCTGTGCAGTCCTCATGGCACTGCAAGTAAAATATCAGATTGACAGGCATTCGTTGTGCAGCAGGGCTTATTGATGATGGAAAGGCCGATTCAATCTCTAATTCTGAAGAACGACCTGCCACCTGGAGTGATAGTATACAGATGGGTATAATCTAAACTCTCTTTCCGACTCAAGTTGCATTTGGCTGTAGATTAACAATGTGATTCCATATAATGAAGATGTTTGTTTGGTGCAGTGGCAATTTTCCATTACTGACATGCAATGTCAACAGTTCGACATAGCTATAAGGACAGCGTTTAAATGTGCTACATCTGGCTGGGACCTGTGCCAGGTTATTAACAACCCCATTAAAATTACCTGCAGTGAACTGCTTTGGAAGACAGGAATGCACAACACTGTTTCCCCTATGACTGCCCACTTGGATATTATAGTCTGATGATATTTAGTTATTATAATATTGCAGTCAGTGTTTGTCCTTATTTTTGCTATCAGGGGATGCTTTACACATTCTATTTTATATAGAGTATTACCCTGCTACTTCTGCACATATTTTGCTGAGATGTAACACCTTTAAAATACTCCATATAATATTGAATGCCTAATTGTAATTTTGGCTTCTACTTGCTGTTTTCATAGCAGTAAGGTTTTTTGCAGGGTAGGGTTGCTATCCCTATGCCTAACCCTCCTCCTTTATCTGGGCTTGGGACTGGCAACAGTGGCTGCTGAGCTACAGGCAGAGTTAGGGTTCAAGTTCCACTGAATACTTGCCATAAACTTTATAGATTTCTGGAAGAGTGTTGATAGCATACATCCAGACTCCCTGTGGAACTTCTGTAGAAGATATGGAATCCCAGATCAATTTATTAACCTCTTCAAAAATCTTTGTCAGAACAACTTGCTGTGTAAAGATCGATAATGGAGCCACCAATTTTTTCAACATTGACACGGTTGTTCAACAGGGCTGTGTTTCATCACCCTTTCCGTTTCTCCTTGCCATGTACTTTGTTACGTGGAAAGCAATGAATGGCCAAATGCTGGAATTCCCTGGAGGAATCATGCAAGGCTCACAGACCTTGATTTTGCTGACCATGTTGCACTGTTGTCAGAAACTAGTGCCTCCCTGCAGGACATGACTACCAGCTCAGACACTGAGGCTAGAAAAGTAGAACTATGTATTAGTGTAGATAAGACCAAAGTCATGTTGACTGGGAACCACCCTCCTAGCACATTGATCACAACTAGTCAATAGCCAATAGAACATGTCCAACAGTTTACATATCTCAGTGGCATTTTATGACAAGATGGCAGCATAGACACAGATGTCAAACATAGAATTGGTATAATCTCAGCAGTATTCCATCACTTACAACCTATTTGGTCAGCTCCAGCAGTTGATAAGAAAACCTTTATAAGACAAGTGGTGTACCAACAGTGATGTACACCAGTGAAACATGGACAATAATGGCACGCGCAGCACAAAATCTCAATGTGTTCCATCAGCATTGCCTATGGAGAATTCTGGGTGTCACTTGGTGTAACCATGTCATCAATGAGGAAATTTTGTGACAGAGTGGATCCAGGAAATTGCAGACTACTTTGATGGAACATCGAATGAGTCTGGCTAGTCATCTTCTTCACTTGCCAGAACATCAGTACCAAAATAACGCTGTACAATGGGAGCTGCCAGAGGAAAAGCAGAGGTGGAGTAAACCATGCAAACCTTGGTGCCCGATGTTAAAAGATGACTTACGGACAGTGGGCATCAAATGGGAAGATGCCAAAGACACTGCTGCATATAAGATTTGTTGGCAGAAAGGAACCATTGATGATGATGATGAATTGTAATTCATTTTATTTAAAGGATTTAAATACTGCAGAATGACTGCAAAAATAGGCTTATTAGTAGTTGTACACTTTTGATCTCAACAGCTGGATCTTTCCAGTGAAACTTTGCTGGAAGGATGAGTCCTCATTAATGATATGCATAAGATGGGGCCAAAGCTTGAGCCAAATTGGCCCCTACAGAGCATTTCTGCTGCTTCCTGAAGCAAAGCTGACTTTCCTCTGGAGTTTTTGTTGTTAATATAATTAACCTTTAAATTTAATAACAAGCAAAGAAAAAGTGGGAATAAAAGAGAAAATAAAGGTTAAGATACCATACAACATATCAACTCATGACACTCATTTAGAGTACCCCAATTCAAATTGGAATACAAGAATAAGGTGAAAGAAGGATTTAATTTGTTCGTTTACCATGTCCCATTTCTGATAGTCCATATATACACTTGCAGAAAAATATATTGTCAAGTGGCATTAGATGCTACATTGTACCTCATTTGCAGTACTTATTAAAAACAAAACTAAAGTAAACTAATCTTCAAGTCCTCTTGTCTCATCTAAAGTTTAAATTCCACGGTTAGTCCACAATAAAAGGTTGTCTCTCTATTAAGAAGACTGGATTCTCCCATAAAGTCAATTTAGCATGCAAATATGGACCAAACCGCAACTAATGAGACACTGCATATGAAGCTTCTCTTGTGCTAAACTGTATTAGTGGCATCATTCTTTTCATCTAATATATCTAGGCCCAACTGCCAGCCAGTCAAAAACAGATGCCAGATAACTGACCCCAAAGCAATTCTTGGAGTAATATTAAAAGAGAAGGTTGTTTTCCAATCATTTGTATGAGTTAATAAATAACCTTTTAGATATAAGCTAAAACTATACCTATTCTTCAATGGGGCAGCTGCATTCTCTTCAGTGGAAAACAGGGAGGGTACATCACGTCATAAGTTGATGAAGTACTAGAGCTTTTGTCAGAAAAGATTTTTGGAGAATGTCTGAAGGAACACTACATAGTACATAAATTGCCCATGGGAGGACATTAATTTCAGTTATGCTTACCAAGTACATTTTTCAAAATTTTATCACTTCTGGACACTAATGCAATTGCTATTTAGTGGTTACGTCAGGTATCTTGATACTACCTAGAGGCATTGATTTAGATATTGACTCTTTATTAATAGAACCCAAAAGTAAACCAAACTCAATTAATGTTATTATTCTCAGTATAGAAGACTATGAAGTACTGATGAATAAAAAAATCATTTACATATAAAACTGTTTTATATTCAACCTGCTCAGGAACGAAACCAAAAATAACTTTGCTCTGCCTAATTACATACACCAAGGATTCCAAGCACAAATAAAATATCAGTGGAGACAAAAGACAGCTCTACCTTGTGCCCTGTTCCAAACTCAAAAGAACTTGAAAGGATGTTTCCAAGGTCACAAACATTAACTGACAATATAATTAGCCATAGTCAAAATACTCATAGTTTATTTATTATTTATTTATTAAAAGCATTTCTACTCCATCTCAGAATGTCAGTACAGTAACAAAAAGCAGCATCAATGAATATCAAAATAAAATCCATATTAAAACCACATTAGGTCTTAAAATATGGAAAAATACAAAAGGTTTTGGCCCGGCACTGAAATGAATAAAGCATCAGTGCCAGGCGTATTTCTCTGGGGAACAAGTTCCAGAGACAGGATGCCGCCACAGAGAAGTTTTTCTCTGGGTAACCCCTCTTCCAATATCCTTCAAAGAGGGCTCCTGAAGAAAGACCTCTGGACCCAGATCTTAGGAGGTGGGCAGGTATAAATGGAAGGAGATGCTTATTCAGATGCCCAGGTCCTATAACATTTAGGGCTTTATAAGTTATCATCAACACCTTAAATTAGGTCCAGACTTCAATTGGAAGCCAGTGCAGGTGATAAAGGACTGGTGTTATATGTGCCTGTATACCAGTTCCCATTAAAAGTCTGGCTGCTCTATTCTGGACCAATTGAAGGAGTCAGACCTTCTTCAAGGGCAGCCCCATGTAGAACACATTACAATAGTCCAATCAGGAGGTTACCAGAGCATGGGTCAACATCTCTAGGTTCTGCTCATCCAAGTAAGGACATAGTTGATGGACCAGGCAAAGCTGAAGGAAAGCACTCCTCACCAAGGCAGCCACCTGCGACTCCAAGGATAACTCTGGGTCAAGGAGCACTCCCAAACTTTGTACACACGTTGTTCCTTAGTGGGAGTGTAACCCCACTTACCTGGAAAGCTGAACCACCTACCAACAGGACCTCCATTTTGTATGGATTAAGTATCAGTTAGTTAAGAACAGCCACTGCCTCACCCAGATTAGATGTAAAAGAGAGGTAGAGTTGGCTGTCATCGATGTACCTCACCCCAAAACATTAGATGACCTCTCCCAGCAATTTCATGTAGATGTTAAAAAGCACAGGGGATAAAATGGATCCCTGAAGAACTCTATGGCATAACTGTCATGGCACAGAGCTATAATCCCTCAGCACCACCTTCTGGAATTGGCCAGCCAAGTGGGAGTGGAACCACTGCAGAGCAGTTCTTCCAATCCCCAGTCAGCCAACCTATCCAGAAGGATACCATGGTCAATGATATTGAAATCTAGTGAGAGGCTCAGGAGAACGATCAGGGACACATTCCCCCCGTCTTGCTCCTGGTATAGGTCATCATACAGGGCGACCAAGGCAGTTTCAGTACCAAAACCAGGCCTGAAACCCAACTGGAATGGGTCTAGATGATCAGTTTCCTCCAAGAGAGCCTGGAGTTGCCGCCACCTTCTTGAGTACCTTGCCAAAGAACAGGATATTAACCACTGGTCTATAATTGGTGGCAATCTATGGGACCATTCAATTATAGTTGAATGTGTTCTTTAAGAACTCAAAAGAATTAGATTTACTGCCAGCCTTAAATTATCAACATTCTCTCTGGTGAATAATCCTCAATAATGTATACATCATTGCAGTTGTTATCGTCAGCTCTGTGTGGTTTAAAGTGGTTTTTGACTCCAGGATGAAAGCAGTAGGCATCCTCAGCTTTTTATACCTGTTGTTGTTGTTGTTATACCACATGTATTAGATGGCTCACATGTCTTAAAAACGTATACAATTGAAACATTAAACATATAATTTAATCTGCTGGAATATATGGATGGATGGATAGATGGATGGATGGATGGATGGATGAATTGCTGCTATGTGTCATTAAGTCATTTCTGACTTATGGCAGCCTATGAATGAAAGCTCTCCTTGATAGCCCTGCTTAGCTCTTGTAAACTCAAGGCTGTGGCTTTCTTTAAGCAGTCAATCTATCTTGTACTTAGTCTTCCTCTTTTTCTTTTTCCTTTGACTGTTCCTAGCATAATTGTCTTCTCCAGTGACTCTTGTCTTCTCTTATTGCGCTGAAGTATGACACCTTCAGTTTAATTATTTTTGCTTCCAGGGAATGCTTTTAACTGATTTGATCTAGGATCCACTTGTCTTTTAGTCAGTCCAGTGTATTCTTAAAGCTCTGTTCCAGCATCGTGTTCAAACACATCAATTTTCTTCCTGTCAGTTTTCTTCACTTTCCAGCTTTCACACTCATATATAGTGATCAAGAAGACAATAATATGGATGGCCTTGGCCTCAGACTTAATGATATTTTCTAGTTTCTCCATTGTTGTCCTTCCATACCTCATTTCTTCATTGTTGACCTTAAATTTGTGTAATTCTTATATCTCTTATATATTCATGATTTTTGTTTTCTTAATGTGCCACTGCAGTCCTGCTTTTGCACTTTATTCCTTCACTTTCTTCAGGCATTCTTTCAATTCACTGCTGCTTTTTCCCATTAATATGGTATCATCTACATATCTTAAATTATTGATGTATATTGTGCTAATTTTCACTCCTTCTCCCCCTGATTCTAATCCAGGTTCCCATGTGATATTTTCTTTGTATGAATCAAACAGATAGATAAAACGCACCCTTGTCTGATGCCTTTGCCAGTAAGAAATCATTCTGCTTCTCCATATTCCACCTTAACAATAGCTTCTTGCCCATGTCACAGGACATGCATCACAGCAATCAAATACTGAGGCACATCTATTTTTTCAGGAATATCCATAGCTTGTCATGATTGACACAAAGGGTTTGCCATAGTCTATAAAGAATAGACTGAGCTTTCTCTGAAATTCTTTGGTGCAACTAGTAGCCAATGTCTATTTGTGATATGATCTCACATAGCCCCTTCCTTTTTTGAATCCAGGTTCAATGTCAGCTGTTTCTCACTCATACAAGGTAAAATAGATTGTTGCAACATTTTGACATCACTTTGCTTGTATGAGAAATTAGTGGAATGATCCTATTCTTGCTGCACTTCTTCACATCTCTTTTTCAGGGATTAAAATGCATATTGAACATTCCAGTCCATGGGACCACTTTTTGCTTTTCCATATTTGTCAGAAAGTGCTTGCTATGATTTTTACTGATTTAGTTTCTGCAGCATGGAATAGTTCTATTGGTACCCTGTCTACTTTGGGCACTTTATCCCTTCCAAGTGCTTTCTGAGTAGCTTTCATTTCATTTTCTAATATTGCAGGCTTTTCCTCATAGGATTCCTTTTAGCATGATATACACCTTTATCTATTTTTGTATAGTTCTTCTTTATATGGTTTCTATCTTCTTTTTATTTTCTCCTGGTCAGATAGTGTATCCCCCTGTTGGTCTTTCAGCATTCCTAATCAAATTTCACTTTGAATTATTGGATCTTCTGGAAAAGGGATCTTGTTTTTCTTCTGTTGTTGTTCTCTTCTATTTCTTTGCACTGGCTGGTGTAATAATTATTTTTGTCTCTACATAATTGTCACTGAAAAGTTCCATTCAAGATTCCAACCCTAGTTCTGTTACATTTTGCTTCTCACCTGTCCTTAGCAATTGTGAGTATTTCTTTCTTCATCCACACTGGCTTTTTCTTGTTAGAGGAATTGTCTGATTGTGGGGGGTTTTTTGTTTTTGTTTTTTGGTAATAACATCTCCAGTTTCAGTCTACAGTTCTTCTGGTTCACTCTCAAGTTGAGTTCAATAATTCGCATCTGTTACTTATGTGGACTTTAAATTCCCAAGGAATTCTATTTAGGTTGTATTTCAGCACTATTCAGTGATTTTTTGCAGCCTCCCTCCCTCCCTGCATGCGTGCATGCATGCTTGTGTAGTTCATGGTCGCCCTTACAATCTGTTTCTCATCTCATATTGGCAGCAAAAATATGAATCTCCCATCTTCCACTCCCAATTATATAGCCTATTTATTTATTTATTGGTCATCTGGTAATGTCCATGTGTAGCTGTTTGTTTGTTTGTTTGTTTAGAGTTTTTGTATGCCTTCCCCTTGAAATACAGCCTCAGTTGTTCAGTTGTTTGAAGTATGTATTTGCAATAAACAGATGGTTGTCTTCATAGAAGTCTATTAGTTGTTATCCTGTCTTATTTCTGACCCTCTAAGCCAAATTCACTCACAATATCCATTCCACCATTCCCTTCCATTATCAGCATGTCTGTCCATTATAGTCCTTTCCTTACTTTGCAACATCTTGCCTTGCTATTAGATCCATCCTATTTCTTCTAAGTATGCCATTTCCACAGTGAAACACTTTGTTTTTGTCTGACTGAAAATGTCTCATTCCAGTCCACTTTAGTTCTCTCACACCAAGTACTGCTGTGTTTAACAGTTCCATTTCTTGCTTTACTATTTCCAGTTTGCATTGATTCATACTTCTCAAGTTCCATGCACCAAATGTACATATTGTACAGACTTGAACTTTCCTTTTTTTCTCTCTGTGTATCTTGGCCACTAGACTTCCTTTTTGCTTTGGTCTAGTGGCAACACTGGTGACAACACTCTTCATACTTGACTTGTGTTCTTCTCTGGTAGCTGGTTGAGTGCTTTCTGACCTGGAAGTCTCATCTCATGGTACTGTTTCTTCCTTCATTTTGGATTGTTTCATGGAGTTACAAGGTAAGAAATATTCATAATTGATTTGCAGTTTCCTACTTATAGAAATAACAGAATTAAAACAACACAGATAACAGAGCAAATCCAGTGCAATCTCACAAGGGAAATTCCCAAAGGCCTATTAGAACAGAAAAGTTTTTCCAAAAGGTTAATAGCAAGGACACCAACCTAGCCTCCCTAGGAAGGGAGTCCCAGAGCCCTGGGACAGTCAGCTAGAAGGCCCTTTCCCACATCCTTACCAAGCATGCCTGTGGAAGAGGTAGACTAAGACAAAGGATTCTTTTGGTATGGCTTTTCTTCAGTACAGGCACTAGAGTCTAGGTTTTGCAGAAAGAGAGGGAAGACTTGAGAGAGGCACCAGAGGCACTGCATTGTGGAAACTACAGGCTTTCAAAGAACCAGATAGGCAGCCTAATGCAGGACTGAGAACAGTTGGATTTTCTTTTCTGTTTTATTTGACATTTGCCACTTTAAGCTGGTTATTGCTCCATATTATTGCTGACGTTTTGTTTTGTTTTTTCGCTTTTTTCCTGAACTCTTGATGACTCTTTCACCCTGTTTTCACCAAAACCTTAGCTGTACTTTCTAAGGACACAAGGGGACTGCAGAGAAGCCCAATGCATGACATCAGTGAGATCCTTGGCCAGTTGTTTCCAAGGCACCATGTACCTTAGGGGATTGAAGAGAAGACGGGGGATGTTTTACACTCCATGGTGGCAGCTGGTGCTAGTTGGCTCTGCTTCACCAGACATTGTATCCATAGCCAGAATTCCCAAGTATGACAGGACACCACAGAAGTCTTTTTACCCAGTACTTCCATTAATATTTTAGCATCCACATCCAGCAAAGAATTTTGTCTAGAAATTGGACTGTTCTCATGGACTTTGCCAGGCTTAAGGATTGTTAGCATTCACTGGTTGGACCCAGACCTTGAACATTTCCAATAACAGAGCTTCCGCTGTGGGCCAGTATAGAAATAACAAACAAATAAAAAACCCAGATTAGGGGAAAAAAGCAAAGAGTCAACAGGAACAGTAATATGTCTTCAACATGTATGCACTTTCCCATGCATTTAGAAGATATGCAGAACCTTGCAAAGGTCTGTAAGGTGAAATTCATAAAACTGTGCTAGTTGGGTCATGCAGGGTGTGGTGGACCTTCTTTCTTTCTTGGATGGTTCCTCTGGAGTATTTGTAACTCTGAAAAGCAGGTGGGAGACATTCAGTGATGCACTGAGTATTCTTTCGGTTTTCCTCTCTTTTATTTTCAATTCTGTACTTGGCATTACCTGTTTTAGCTCCATCTAGCTATTAGAGCTTTGTGGAGGTTTCAGAATCTGCTAACCATTCTCATGTGGCTGGGAAATTCAAGAACAAAAGCCACAAACAGAATTTAGTACTTTCAACTTCTTATTGTAAGATGGTCCAGTCTTTTAATGGTGTGAGACCAAACTGCAACTTATACCATACCTCTCAGTGCTATTATTTTAGTTTCTGGGAAACAGTTATTCAGGCAACATGAATCAGAATTATGTGCAGAACGAAAATATAAAATACATTGTTCTGAAAGTTTGTTTGCTTTGTGCACTCTGTAGGTTCAGGGCACAATCAGTGTACATACCATAGGTAATAAATGAGAAATTTTGAGGGATATTGAACACCAGAATTCTCACAGGGGATAAGCAGAGTTCCTTGGCACAGACTATACTTTAACTTTTGACTGATGAGAAAAGTTCACAATGTTCAGATATTAGACAAAGCTTCCTTCTTTCCTGTTATGCTAGTCAAATGGTATGTTGGCTGAAGTAGAGGAGCATGCTTTACCTCATGACACATGAGTTTCCTTTTAAATGATCTTTGTGCTTCTTAATTTTTTACCTTGTGCTTCTCATGCTCTTGAAAAGAAAAGGATACTCAGAATAAGTCCCATTCTCATTACTGCCACAGGCATAACTTTGCCAAACACAGAAGATAATTCTAACATTAAAAGACTTAAGAAACCTAATACTGTGCACAGAAGGCCTTCATAGTTTAACAGTGATGATTCACTGGTGACACACAGGTGATTAGAAAGATCTGTGACCAGATCTCAGTGTTGTGATTTTTAATAGACACACACTCACATATTTCACTTGAAAGGATCATGGCGTACAAAAGGCCTTTCACATTCATCTAGACCGAGCCCCTGCTTATGCAAGAAATCTGCTGGTTCAGTTCCCACAGTAAGTGGCCATCTACCTCAAACTGAAAAATCTTGAATTAAGGAAAGGGGATATGTGGGCTCTGAATGTCCTTGAGACAGTGTGGCACTGGGAGAAGGTGTATGTGTTCCCTATTAGCTGTGTCCTCTTTCAAATCTAACTTGCTTTCCCAAGAATGAATTGGGAAATTGCTATCCCACTGGGATAGGTTGACAGATATACAGAATTATATTTGTAGTATATAACCAAGAAAGGGAATGTTTGTGTGAACAAGAATGTACCTGCAGTGAATCAGCAGTCACCTCTGTGGTCCTCTTGTGCACTCAGAGAGTTAACTGCCTGCTAATATTGGGCAGAATCCAATAGACTTCCAATGTTTTTTTTAACTACCCAAATGATACCCTTCTGTGAGTGATGAGTCCCACTAATTTGCTTACTCAATAGGATGCACTCACTGCTTTTGGAAGGGAGGTTTAGGGTTTAGCACTTCTTATGGGAAGCCCCAAAAAGGAATAGAAATGCTTGTTTATGGACAAAGACAGATTGGCTGACCAACCTGACATGAACTTTGCTCATATATCTCCTTCAGAAACAAGTATTTCTAATCATTTTGCACTGTCCCAGAAAATAAATTGCCAGGAATGCAAGGGCCTTGACGGATTCTGACAAGAACAGCCTGGTTCACTTTGACATTTGTCTATATGTTTAAGAACGCTGCTGGACAAGTGAAGGCCTACCTAGTCCAGCATTCTCTTTCATACTGTGGCCAAGCCTTTGTCTCTAGGAAGTCAGTGAACAGAAGATGAAGGCAATGGCTTCCTCAGGAACTGATGATGCAGATGCATGGTCTGATTCACCTAGGATGGATTTACCATCTGCCAAGGTAAATCCATTAACTGGGCTTTGGAAAAGAAAACCATGGCCAATTAAAATAGGCAAACTGGGCTGGGTGGATCAGAAGTATAACTCTACATAAAAGCATTTCATTATTCTTTAATCAGAGAGTTGTCATAATCTAGGTTTAAGTTCAAATCCTTATTTCAGATCCAAAATTCCAGTGATGGATTTCACTTTTCAGTATTGCTTGGCTTCATTGTCTAGATACTCTTTGCCCCTAGAGAAGATATCATGCATTGAGGCATATGAGCAAGATTATATCATACACTGTATACAGCATAAACTGAGATGTTTTGCCTTACAGAAGATTTTGTCACTGTTACCTTTAACAAAGTTTAAATGTTGAAGCACATTTGACCCAACAACGTTTTCAGTGACTCCATGATCTAAAATGAGATGTTGGTACTACAGGATCATATCTGTTCTGTCAGAGAACTTGAAGGTGTTCTTTTCCAAACAACTGACCCAGAACTTTATGGGTGACTAGGATTAATAACACTAACATAAAAGATATCAAAGTGACTGCACTTTGCTACCATGCCAAAGTGTTTGACATATAATAGAGAGAGTGAAAAGGAAAGAGGGCATGTGAGAGAGGCGACTGCTAAGTTATTGAAATATTGGTAGAAATAAACTTTAAAAAATACATTATAAAAATGCAAGGGCATTCACAAAACCAAATGATTGAAATACATTTATAGGATCTAAGAAAATGTGCTGTTAGTGTTTTTTGAATATTTTTATAATTTTGAATTGACAGTTTTATTCTTATACTGTGCTTGCCCTTGACCTTCATTCTTCATGATTTAGGATTTCACTGCTGCAATTTACTGACTCAACTTACTCTTTCTGCCACTGTTCCTTTGGAAAAAAAAATCTGAGTTTGATCTGGATCTCTGGGTCAGGTGTTACAGCATTTTCTGTAATCACTTGATATGTCCTAAACATTACATTCCTTTTCATCTGATGGATGATGCCGGCCATTAAATGTGAACAGTTCTTTATGAACTTGGTGCATGCAAGTTGAGCTGGAACTTCAGTGCATGCACTATCCCATTTTACTACGCACTGGATCTTTGTCAAGTTTGCAGTATATGTGAATCAGGATTCCCTTTCATATGGAAGTATCACTTATACATGAGATGTCAGGGGTGGGTCCAGTCAATGTGTCCTTACCCCCTTCTGGGAACTTGGCCAATACAAAAAGATGATTTTAAACAAAGTTAGAAAGTAGGTGTGAATTGGCTTTTAGCTGTAGGTAGTCATTATGATTTTGCTGCCAGGAAATTGTCTTAGGTTTTTTTTTTAATATCCATGTTTTTTTCCTGCTTCATTGGATCCATTCATGCATTCAGAAAATAATTCAAGTAAAGGCATGAGGATAGGTCATGAGCTGGCCCTTTTTTCATCCCTTTATCACATGTTTCTGTCATCCTTTACTCATTAGGGCAATGTTCTGAAGAGAATTGCCACCATGCAATTGAGAATACTTGACAATTAGCATTCTAAATCAGTGGAAAGGATCCATGGATTAAAAAAAGAAGTACATAGGGAAGAACATAGGGTAATGGAACTGTGAAAGTAGGGATGGGGACAGCATACTTATCTTCTTATGTATTTACTTCCAGAATATGTTCATAAAGTATGCATTGTATTTTCTCATATTGCTGCATTTTAGCAACATACTGTCGAGTTTCAAAAACATTGAGGTAACAACTTTATGGGATGGCCCCACTGGGTTCTAGTATTACAAGAAAGGGACAAAAATATCTCCCTGTGCACTGTCTCAATTAACCTGGGAAAACGGATATTTTTCCTAGATATAAAGCTCAAACATGTCTTCACAAAGGAGAGCTGCAAATGCTTGGCCAGCATTCCTTGGTTCTTCTGGATCTGAAGCATTTTCAATTATTCAAAAATGTGACACATTACCTGTCTGGTGGTCAGTACTTCCTAGAGTGGCTTATTCACTGCTTTTCTATTTTCCTTTTAACACAAGCATTAGATTTACCCATAGACATATTTTAGGGCTTCTTTGCATCAGACTTTTAGCCCATTTTAATGTATCCCTTTACTGAGGTTTCTGCTTCCAGATTTTTTGCAAGATCAAGATCAGCTCCTTTACATGCATATTTTTCCTTGGTTATTCTTTCTCTACCTTTCTGTAGGTTCAGTTACACAACCACAGCTTTTTGCTGCAGTATACTGGAAATGTGAAAATACACAGCCATTTTATGATGTTTTATAGCATGCTAGTCCTTTAAAAACTCATTAATCTCATCCTTTAAGAAAAAATGTTCAGAAAGGATAGAAGAAGCCCTGGAGGGTCATGATGTGACACAAGAATGTAATAAATGATAACACAATAAATATCTTGTGAACAGAAACTCTTAGTTTCCCGTAGTCTCCATCTTGCTCTTCTTCTGTCTTCTCCTTCTTCCTTTTCTTCTGGGTTGCCGGGAGTTGTGCCCCCTGCCAAGCTTGCATAAAATTGCATCCTTAATATATCAAGTATGTATTTATTTGCACTCAGTAGGATAATAAGAAATAATGCCATTGCCAAATGTTCATATTTCCTCTTTCCTTGTCATTTCTTTGTTTCTCTTTCTGCCCTATTTCTCCTCCCCCTGCTTCCATATCTTTTTCTTCCAAGACTTAATATAATCTTCATGCTCTGCATAACTAGCATACACATGTACAGACAAATAACTTCCTTGACATCAGCTAGCATTAGGTGAAAATAAGTCAGTCATTTCAGAATAAATGTACTGCACAAGTTATGCATTTCTGAACATTATATATGCACTATAATGATCACTTCCTCTAGTTGGAACTTGCCAAATCAACAACATTTGTTGGCATCCATAGCTGGAAATATATTACATGAGAAGACTTTTCCTCTGTAGATATACCTTCCCACATCTTGCTTCCATTTCTTACCATTCCTGACACCTCTCATTCATTTCTAGGAGGGTGACCTCTGAAGGACTAATTTAAAGATAGCAAGATTCTGACAAAAGCATATAAGTATAGTGTCTACAACCCTGATTCAATTTAAATCAAAGAACACGTTTTAAGATGAATGAGTACATAAGCTAAGTTAGATCTCCATTAGTTTTAATGAGAATCAGGATTTATTTATAGGGGTAGCTTCTAGCCACTGTTATTCCTCCATTCCTCTATCATCATTAAGTGATAGGATGCAGGTGTCCATAAGTAAAGACAGTTGAGATTTTCTCTACTTCGCAGATACTGTCCGAAATGCAGTGCAGTATCAAGTCATATGCAATGGTGGATCTATGATTACAGTGTAACGGTAACGTATGGCCCACAACATGATCTTCAAAAGGATGCAAGGTTAATTCCCTTCCTGCTGTTCTGCTGCAAGCAGCTAAAGACCTTTTTATTCCAGCAGGCCTTTGAGATGCATCTGGGGCTGCTGAGTTGGATACAAATTTTATTCTGTTATGTTTTTAATTGCAATTACATGTGTGTGTTTTTATTATTATTCTACTCAAGTACTATTTGTGATTGAAAGTTCCTTTAAGTACAATATCTATTCATAAAAAGATAGTGTACAAATCAAATAAATAGGTGTAACTTCTAGAAAGGGCTCTCACCCTCCACAGTTATTGAGTAAAAGGAGGAAGGCATGGTGTTGCAGCAGAGATGAAAAGGGGAATAGCTTATTGCATGAAGGATAGGACCAGGAAGCTGCTTTGATAAGTTCAAACCTTATCAGGATGCTTCCAAGAAACACATTCCCTTTGTGGAAAGACTGTAATAACTCACTTGTGTTGCACATGCTATCATTTAAAAGGTCCTAGCTTTAATGCCCAACATCTCCATGTAGGGCTATTGTGGCTTATAGTTAGAAAAGCCACTACAAGGCACTGTAAATCAGCCTTTCTTAACATGGTACCCTCTAGGTGTCATAGCTTTCTGCTTCCACAAGCCCAGCAACAGCCAATGGTAGGTACTGGGAGATGTAGCCCAAGCAAATATGGAGGACATCAGTTTGAGGAAGGCTGGTGAAGATAAGATGGAGCAACGTGAAGCAAAATTCTGATTCAGTGTATTGCAGCTTCCTGTATTCATTTTGCTAGGCTTCTTCAGATGCATTACTAACAACTAGCAAAGTTGCCATGGCAAGTGCCATCTTCTTGTGAAAAATGGCACAGAAACAAAATAGGAAGTTGTGACAGCTGATGATACCTGATAGAAAAGTATCCCTGACTGCAATGAGAGTTCTACCCACATTCAAGAACTTCTGTTCAGACATTGCAGATCAACATAGCAAGGTCTGAGCTGAGGGAGTGGAAGGTCCAGCATGCTCAGGGAGCCTGGAGGCAGTGTGTAGAGTCGCATTCCAGCATACACACTGAAGCCTCACACATTAACTCAATTGTCTAAATAGGACCAGTGCTATTCTCATCAGCCTTCCTCTAAATCCTCAATAAAGCAATGATCAATAAGCACCATAATGTCTGTAATGATTCTGATTCTAGATGAAATTACTACTGGGCACCTAGTCCTTGCCCCAAGTTTAAAACTTTTGACAGAGTCCAATGGGAAAGATGCTAGATGATGGAGTGGAATCCACAACCCAGAACTTCCTATAATAGATTTCTTAAAGCATTATACAAGTGGTACATATGATGACGAATGTAAGTGGCAGATGATAGACAGGCAAAGTGAAGCACTTCAGCTATCCTTGAATACACACATGTTTCTTATGCATAACATGCTTTTCGCACATCATGTCAATCATACATTGTTTCATAAATAGCAGCATTTAGCAAAAAATAAAAATAAAAACCAAAAGGAAAAGAAGGTTTAGCAAATCTTGCTGGCCTTGTTGTGTCTCAGTTGTCATTTGTAAAAATGCTGCATGCGAGAGGCAATATGTTTTTCTCCTGACCTCTGATACCAGGTACTTTCTTTGAATTGAAGCCCTGCAGATAGTAAATTTATCCCCTGCCTAAGTGGTGTTTCTATATTGGAGTCTGTCACAGCTGACAGAAGGAACATGTTATAGTTTCATATTGAATCAAAACTGGAGCCATGAAAACTTTCAGCTGTTTTTTGCACCATATTTTTTCTGATTAGATACTGGAGACAAACTTGCACTGAAAGAAGATATCATGGGCTAAATCTAATGTTGTGTGAACAGAAGTCTACTATGAATGTTTCCCTTCCCATTCTTCCTTCCATATATCCCCTGATTTTCTCTAAAAGATTCCGAACCTCCAGATTAAGAATAGGATTAAAAGATTAAGGAGACTTCACAGGGGAGTACAGGGGAGAGAAGGAACTCATCACCTCTTTCTTTGCCTTTTTCTGCTTTGTTTGGAAAAGGATGTTAACATATCTCTAGACAGTGAGAACATTCAGTTGCCCAGTGGTGATCTGGCACCTGCAGGCAGTCCAGTTACAGGCAAAAGGCCTGGTGCTACAGTGCAAAAACTGGCACAAGCTGCTGTCACTGAGAGTAAAACCAGTTAGTCCCTTGAGAGTGATTGGCCAAGGATCTCTCTGGGGCCTCCTCAGTCCAGGTTTGCAGCTCCCTTGTGTTCTTAGGGGAGCACAGTGAGGTCGCAGATTTTTCTCAGCATGTTGTGTGTAATGTGGCTGTTAAATTAGTGCTAATGTGTTCAATACCATGGCACACCCCATTGTGAGTTTCTCCTTTTTATCCCCAAAACACGGTATCTGGCTTTTGGGGAGAGCAGGGGAGACATCTATCAAAGATTCAGGAGAAGAAGATCTAAAATGGACTAAAAGCTGGTCAGATTCAGAGCATTAAGCCATTCAAAGTGGCAGTTCAGTGGCAAATGACAAATAAGATAGAATATATAGTCTATCCAGTGAAGACCTGCATAAACCACCTACCTGGTTCTTTAAAGACCACACTCTCCTTCATGAAGTTTTCATAGTACCTGAATCAGGTACCCCCCACCCCCGTACACACCATTCTTTTGGGAATACCTACAACTAGGCATCCATAAATGCATGGAGCAATCACCTTGGTGCAATCACCAGTGGTGTCAGCACCAGCATCTCACCCTTCTTGGGAGGGATACTGTTTGCATAAGTACTGAAAGACCTAAGCTTCCTTTTCCCAGAGAGTATCTCTCTCTTTTTTTGTCCCTCTTTGTTTGCCAGGATGCAAATTTCAGGGAAAAAATCCCCCCCTTTTTTTTGCCTGCTGAGTGCCTGCTAATGGGGTCTCCCCAATTCTGACATGGAATCCAGAAGTTCTTGTTTGTTTATACACTTGGCAGTTTTCTCAATGGAGGTGCTTAGCCTTGTGATGTCTTCTGCTGGGGCATTTGCATCACATTGCCAGCATCCATGTAGTCTGGTGTTCAGCTTTAGCAAAAACATGCAACTGATTTCTAAAGAGGAAGGGAGAGCTTCCCTTGGACCTGCGTGAGGTGGACTTAGTGTGGTCTGTCTTAGTGGACCACTCCAGACCAGTGAAAACACCTCTGCAGTGGGAATTTTTAGGAAGAGACAACTATGTTAGTATCAAGATAAACGGAAATCAGAAAGCACAAGCCCAGTGGCCACAAGCTCATCAGGTGGGGCTGAGTAAGTCTTAGCCCCAGTTCTTGCTAATTTAAATCTGTTTGGTATGAGAAGACATGGAAGAACAGATGGAGGTAAAATTAGCTAATGAAGGGCTATATCCATTATAACTTGGACTAAGTGCTTTGGCTTCTGTGATTTCCACAAGGTAATGACTCCAGATAAAATTTCTTGCATACATTTCCAGGCTTTTTGAATTAGAAAGTTCACTTCATAACATGGCCGTAAGGGCCATGCTCACACCTTGATGGTTGTGATAATTGTTTGGGCATGTTTGATTTTTGGCATCAGGCATTGGTGTCTGCATCTCTAGCCTTGGTTTTAAACAAGAAACTATGACTAGGGGCCAGAGACAGATTTGTGTTACTAATGTGCTACACATAGTTGCCAGTACTCTGTAATTACTAGATGCCTCGTTGGAAAATGTTATGCTTCAAATTCAGAACAACAGGAGAAGAGTCAAGAGAGAGACACTTCCAATCTATAAAACCCATCCCTTTCACTGGGAAAACGTATTCCTGTTACAGAAGTACAGTATTATGGTTCAGTTGCTCTATGCTACAACTATATTTGAGAAGAAGAGGGAAATCTCTCTTTGCATATCCTGCTGCTCTTTGACCTTGCTTAATGCTTTTCTGAAGCAGCGCTGCCAAATTTACAACTTTCACCCTTCTGTAGTATGCTAGCCACATGACTTTCAAGGTGCTAGATACCTCTATTTGCTGCTTTATATTTTATGTTTTTAATTACCTGTGCAGTGCCCGGGAAAACTCTCATTATTGGAGGGGTCTATAAATGTAAGCCATAAAATAAAGGAAAGAAGAAATTCAATTTGCAAGTTTAATTCCAGGTAAGGGAAGCCTTGGCTTGGCCATCTTTGTAATCTTTCCCCACTAGATTTGCTTCCAATTATTCTCATGCTTTCCTGAAGCAGCCTTCCTCAAGTGAGGATGGATGGAATTAAGCTGTTGTGGAAGTGTGTAAACATGTAGAATTAAGCTTCTGCTTACTTGCCTGCCTTCTCCCAAGAGGTCACTCACCAGTGATGGTCATTTGCCGGATGGATGAAGAACAGCCAATCATGGAATCCAGCATTTGGGTGAACAGTCAGTGGCAACAGAAAAAGCAGCTGCTGTTGTCCTGGAAAACTCAGGCACACAAATGTTGCTGGCTGAGGCCAGAAACTTGCTCTTGCCACTCACTCACTCACTCACTCACTCACTCACTCACTCACTCAGGCTAACCATGTGCCTGAAAGCAAAATGGAAGATGAGGACAGTGCACTGTTGTGGAGAGGAGACACTGGTCTCTATGAGTAAGGAAGTGGAACTAATGGCTCAAAGGTTAACCCAGAACACTTCCGGCAGGAGATGGCCACAGCTTGGTCTGCTTCTTCATTGTTTGCACCAGTGAGTTTCCACTGGCAGACCTTTCCGCTGGATGGTCCCTGGGGAAAAGCCTGTTCTCAGCCACATGAGAATTCTGAGGACTTTCTGAGTCTCTGAGAGAGCACCTTCTACCTGTGCATTGGAGAGCTATAAGATGAGGGAGAAGAGACAGGAGGAAAAGCAGGGGTCAAGATTGGGTAGAAGAGTTTTTATGGGGATTAGGGAAGGCATCCCTCTGATGGGATTCTCTGGGATGTTCTGTGTCTTATGTGGGAGTGGGCATTGCTGTGGAGTCCTAATCCTTTCCTTCAAGGGGCTCTCTCCTGAGCTCAGGTCAGATAAGTGGTTCCTAAGTCCTCAGCAGTCCAAGACAGATAGGGCAGGTATCAGTGACCACTGTTTGCAGTGGTTACAGTTACGGACATGGCAGCTGCCTGATTTATTTAGTTATTTGTTTAAATCATTTCTATGCCACCCCCATCACAACAAAACCTTGGGGCGGCTCACAAAGGATACATAAATACATAAATAATAACAATATATCAATTCAAAAAAAATTGTTTAAAAACCCCCGGTGCATTCTCGGCTAAAAATGTAAAATCCTATTAATTCAAATAATTTAACAATTACAATAAATTTTAAATAAAAAGGTCTTAGCCTGGTGCTGAAAAACAAATAACTGATGATGCTGACCTTGGGCTCTTGCTCCACAAATATTATCTGTGCTCTTCTAGCATCATTTTTCATGATCAACAGGTATGTCTATAAAGGTCCAATTCATCCCAATCATCAACACTGTCTGCAATCACATCTAGTGGACATACAACTCAACTTTGGGAGAATGACATAATGATGTCCTCACACTGCATTCATTGCCCACGACAGAAAGGAGAGAGATTTTGGGTTGACTACAACACCCTCTGGAGGTGAGTGTTGCCTTCATTCACCAAAGTACTATGTTGGTGATGCTCCTTCATATCACTGGAGTTATTATAGTACAACATACTTTTAGTTATCAACTGCCTTATGACACTTGATGATCTTAATAATTCTAAAACAGCCATAGAATGGAATATATAGAAGTTCTCAGAATGCTTGAGCAATTTAGTGAAAGCCTGACACATTGACAAATTAAAAACTATTTCATGTTTACTCAGAAAGAAGGCCTGCTTTGTTCCATGGATCTTATACCCTGGTAACTGTGTTTAGGACTGCTGTGTAAAAAGCTTTATGAATAAAAACTGATTGCTGTGCCTTATCTTTAGTAAGATAGTTTCCTCTTTGGGCAGAGAATTTCCATGAACATTTGCAGGTTAAGCATGATGGGAAGGTGTGTGTGTGTGTGTGTGTGTGTTTTGTTTTGCTTTTCCTCACTGTGATTGAAAAAGAAGCACATTGAAGCAGGGCTACAGGACTTTTTTCAGCCTGTGGACTGAATCCCACTTTGGAGGAGCACTCAGGGGCTTCATTCCAGTGGTGGGAAGGGTCAAAGTCCATCAACATACCTGTTTAGTCTAGTTTAAAACTCTCACTCCCAGCAGCTAAGCTTTGGCAGGCACATCTCATGCTTTCAGAATATGAACCACCAAAAAAGTGGTGGCTTAGGGAAAGGGGTCTTGCCTTCTGGGAACCTGGGAACTAGAGGGACTAGTCTGGGATCCATGGAGGGCTGGGTTTAGCCTCAAGCTTGAGGTTTTTTGGTCTTGTTGTAAAGGGAAAGGGGTGGAATAGCACTCTTGAAACTAAAACTAATGCTAATAATCATGCATTTTGATATTCCTGCAGGAATCCATTCAAAGATAATCATATTTACCTGTGCTTAAATAATGGTAGGGTTGGTCCTCTAAGTGTAAGTCATGGGCATTAATCTATATGCACAATAGACTGAGCTGTGCACACAATAAAGGAATTCAAGAAAAAAGTATAAAACAGTCATAAAGTATAAGTGCTGGCATACAGCATGCTTCATTTCAATGAAAAAAATAACCATCATTAAGAGATTACTCTACCTCCCTTGTTGTTATTTGTGAGTGTGTGTACATATGTTTTACTCTTGCTGTCACTAATAACACTCTCATTTGGAGAGGCAGGATGTGAGATTTGTGCTAGATAGCAATGTGCTCTGTATTTCTGCTGTGGACAGGCATGGGTGGTTCTTGAAATGCAACCACTGGCGTTTGTTCACATTCTGCATCTAATCAGCAGATTGGTATGTAATTATGTATTTTGCAGGTGAGGTGTTAATGTGGGTTATATGGCATGCTGCAGGCTGCCACTTGAAATGGTCCACTGGAAAATCTTGAGACAAACAACATTCAATTAGGCACACATCCATGGGCAGCTGTGCTAAGTACCACTGGCACCATCTCAGACGTACATTTCTCAGTGAGTGCCTACAGCTAGCCAGCTTTAAAAACATGTTTATAATGGTGACAAAGTCTTACCAAAATCAGTTTCTCTTCAAACTGTCTGAAAAAGTTATTGAGGCGGGATAGCCAGTCAGATTAATTTTCACTGTATAGAAAATGTCCCCCGCAACCCCATTCCTCCTTCAGGCTAAATGCTGAATGAGTTAATATGAGTACAAAATGACAGCCAGATTTTAAGCACAGTCAGTACCAGCTTAGCCATGTGCTTCAAATAGACAGTGCTGGACAATCTGCTGCATATTGATCCAAAATAAACACTGCTACTTGTGTACCAATTCTTCCTCAATGGGCCTGCATTTAAGTAGACAAAAAGACAACAGATTTGCTTAATCATCACTTTCCAGACGATGAATGTGCAAGTTATGACAATCAGTTGTTAATCTTGAGAGAAAATATAAGCTTTAGTGGGTCTTTTTTCAGGATATTAGATAGGGTAGTCCGCATTATCTCCCCCTGCAATTATTGGCTTGAGCAATAAACCCATGTTCTGTCATGAAACTGGCACCCATGTCTGACAAATCATTCAGTACAACATTGTGCTAGATATGTGGCTCTTATTTGGGGCTTGTTGTTATTATTTCTTTGTTTGTGTACTTCATTTTTAGACTGCCTGATAGCCAAAGCTATTGTATACCCCATCCTGCACTTGGGTGGGCATACAATGACAGGCAAGTTCCATAGCATTGCCTGTTGGCACTTCCCTCTTTGCAGTGAGATTGAACTAGATCCAAGTAACAGCAGCCAAAAGATCAAACTTAACTTTTGGGAAAACACGCATAATGAATCTATACATGCTAGGCTCATACTTTGGGAAGGCGATTGGAAACCCCCTAAGTCCACCTGCATTGAGTCCAATGGAGACTTTCATTTTTAAAAGAAGGACAAGGGTGGAATTTGAGGAATAAAAATGGGTGGACAGGTTTAAAAGCTTCCTCTCAGAGTGCCATGATGCCACCCCAAGTTGGACTGCACAGACTTGTAGACAAGTAGGAAGATCCTGCATACACAGCTCTACTGCCCACTCTTTCCTGATTGTTTTACTTGCCCCCCAGAGCCAGGATGCATCTCCCGTGACTGCTCCAAAACGCTTTACCTGCCTGCTGTAAAAGTGAACATTTGATCTTTGGGGAAAAAGCAGCTAGGAACACCACATGGGTTGCCGGCACCATGACAGGGTTTCATACCAAGATCTTGGGTTAAAAGCAAAGTGTGTTTTAGTATTACCAGTAGGAACAAGACAAGAGCCTGTGTGCACACTTGGTCACTCACAGCACAGCGCTGCATTGGTGTGAGGCACATGCCACACAACCCACAGACCACAAAGAAAAGAATGCAGAAGAGTGAAACACTAATTATAGCTAATTATAATAATGCTAAAATACCAACATATACATTAACAAAATAATGGACACAGAACCTGATTCAGAATAAAACCTGTCCCAAAAACTGCGGCCTGCATAGTGAGATAGGGAAAAAGGCAGTGATACTTCCTATAGCATTAGATGCTGAAAAGACAAGAGATGGGAAGGACCAACAGCAGCAATAGGTGTAACTTAACTACAGAAGACTCAGTGTATGAATGAATGGCTTGGAATGAGAAAAGAATGGCAGAAAAATGTGTGGGAACTTGGAATAAGGAAGTGTTGGAAGGATAAAGAATCATGAAGGATTTCATATACAAGCCACCAAGAACACCTCTCTTGCTCTGGCAAAGCCCTCCAGTATTCTTGTTTAGCTGAGAAAGAACTAACAAAGCACAGGACACGCTGGAGCAAAGGATTATGTAAGACTCAATATCTCTCCTACAAGCCACTGTGGTTGCAGAGCCCCTGGCATGATTGCATGGGTTTAAAATGTGGCCTAGTCAATTTTCTTCTACTTCTTTCCACACAGATCTTTTCCATATAAGTAAAAGAGATAGCAAAGTAACATTTGGGGGCGGGGGGGCAGTGGCTGCTTTTCTGTAGTCCTCCAAAGTACCACATTACTCACAAAGCTTTGAGATGATTCAAAGTACCTGTTGGCCACTTTAGAGAAGATCCTGCTTTGATTCAGAAAACCATAAAGTATTTCTTAAAATGCCCAATTTGAGTTAGGATACTTTAATCCAAAGCATATCCTTATGTGGTAAGCCTATCCCAGACAAACTGTTGAAGCAATCCAGTGAAATTCCCCACATTTCTTTGCCCACAAATAGGGCAGATAATTTTTGCAGACCATTTATGCACAGTTCTAATTGAAAATGGAGTAGCAAGATCCAAGGAATAGTGAATTATTGATTTATGTAAAAGTGTGGTGTTGGCTTAGTTCTTCAGTCGTGACCAGTTCTCTCTCTCTCTCTCTCTCTCTCTCTCTCTCTCTCTCTCTCTCTCTCTCTCTCTCTCAGCTGCCTAGGGTGTTTGTGTGCTTGTGTTCCTATATCCAAAATGAATAAAACAGCTACAATCTAATACATGATAAATTATTCATCTCACTTCTTGCTGTTTGCACCTTTGTGATATTTTTTCTCTATTCCCCCTCCACCCCTGCTCTTAATCTTGAAATTGCTGGGTAGATGATAGTTCCTTGTATTTGCATGGAGAACTGACTTGAGAATCTGGATACTACTTATCATAAAGCAAGCTGCATCTGCCTGATTCATCCGTGCCTCTTAAAAATAGCCATTGTGGGAACTTTGAAGCTGTATCTCGAAGAAATACACTAGCAGCAGCACCAGGTACTTCAGGTAGGTACAACTTTTTCCTTCTTCCACAAGAAGTTCAGACCATTAGAGTTCAGACCAGAAGTCCTGAGGACTTCCCTACCCCATGTGCCTATCTAGAGCCATGGGTTGAAGAGGGAACTGTAGAAATTTAAATCCAAGACATTAACACTGTGCATCAACATACTTTTATTCTGGGCATAAGATCCTAAGGTGCTAATCTCACACCACTATCTTATTATGGATTATGACATCAACAAGTCAGGACAGTACAAAATTCATTAAAACAACTATTAAAATAAAACACACAGTGCTTAGTTGTCAGACCTTAGTGACAGCTGATATAGGAGAATTTGCCTCTGGACACTGAGAGAATGCACTTTCTGAAGTCATCTGCTCCCAAACTGTTTTGGGCCTTATCTATCCAGAACATCACTCTGAACCTGGCCCAGTAATATATTGGCAGTCAATGCAGTTCTGTGAACAAAGGTGTAATATGATGGCCTACACAGCAACCTAACAAATTCTGCATTAGCTGCAGTTTCTGGACCACTCTCAAGGGAAGGTCCACACAAATGGCATTGCAACAAACCAATTTTAAGGTTACTGTTCTACAAGGGATTGTACTTCTCCTGAATACAGGTTTTCCTGTATTCAGTCTATCATGCTTCATAGCTGAGTGGCCAACTGAAACTGTCAAAATACATTCCTAATCACTGAGTCCATCTGAGGAGTAACTTTAGACTATGAACCTTATTCTCCAGGTAAGCTATGAACCTTTATGACCTCTGAATCCACCCCCAACTTCTCTGTAGAATTAACCAAATGACTATTCATCATATTGGAATGTTCTTTGTGTACATACGTACATATTGCATATTTTGTAATCAGCTACATGTTGATTATTCTGATCTATGCCTAATTGTATCTTGTTTTTCTCCACCTGGGTTCCCCAAATTGCAGTCAGAATGCAGTGTGCTTTGAGTCAAAGATCCTATCATGGATGCTTATGCATCAGTTTATACACAGGCGGATGAGGACATGTGGTAACATTCTGTTGCACACTACATCCTTGCTCTACAGTTTATTGCTGAGGGAAGCCACAAAGCTGTCTACTACTTTCTGACTGCCTATTGCCTCCCATATCAGTTTCCTGGTAATTTCTCTACTGAGTCCTGTCATGGCTCACACTGGGCCACTTGGCTCAAGGAGCCAATCTCAGGTGGAAAACTCTGTTTGTAACTTAGTTAACAACATATGTGTGGAACCTGAATTATGTGGACAGGGTACAATACAGGGACAGGGTACATTGTCAGACAGATACAGAGTGTCTGACAATGAGATGGGGTTCATTAGAGAGAAAGCAGAAGGGAATCATTCTTCAGGTTCACAAGCAGTTGAAGCAGCTTCAGGAGATTTTACAGTTAACAAAAATATAATATTTGCTATGGTAGATAGCAAAAATGTGAAATGGTAGCCATGTTAATCCCCTGCCAATTATCTTTGAGTTTAAGATAGTGCTGTGGTCTATTTGGATCTGACACCAAAAGGAAAAAGAATGCAAACTCTTTCATTTATTGTACCTATGACGACATCATCTAGTGGGACTTTTTTAAACCAAACCAGGATGACTTAGGTCACAGTTCTATGTATGTTTACCTTGAAAAGACAAGGCCTACAACTCCCAGCATGGCTGGTGGGTGAATGCTGGGAGTTGTAGGGCTTTTTTCTGACTAAACATGCATAGGATTGTGCTCTTAGAGCTGTTTCACAGCAGGGAAATTTCTTATACGCTTCCATGCTTCCAAGGAAAATCACTGAGGCATTTTCAATTTCCATGTAGAAAATGTTTCTCTGGAGCAGACTTTAGGGAGATTTTGATTAACAAGAAGACTGATTTAAGGAAGGGCTTTATACACTAGACTGTAATCCAGGAAATGTTATTAATAGCCCATTTATTGGGGAGCAAAAGGACTCTCCAGTGGTGATGGCAGTGACAGCGGCCATCCATGTGTTACTTTATCAATTAAGAAAATAATCCAAACTTAGAGAAAACAAACATTGGTTGGTATTTGCAAGGAAGCTATGAATTCCATTCAACTTCAGTTCCAATTTGTAGACTTGATATTGAACACAGTAGAATCATATCACTTAGAGGCTTCTTAATTTATTCATGAAAGTGCTGTTTGTTCTGCACAAAGAAAAAATGTGTCTGAAATCTTTTTGTGATTAGTATAGAAACTTCAAAGCAAGAAACTGCAACATCATAAATTCTGAATATATTTACAGAGTTTTCAAAAGCTGTGAGGAATCATATGTGGTACAAATCCCAATATGGGAACCCATGAGAAGTGGCCAAGGGGTTTAGCCACTGAAAATGTGCTTTTAACAATAGAAGACAGTTATATGCATAACTATGGCTATGACACCTTCCTGGATCCTGGTTTGCCTTTGGGGGCCTTCTGAAGGTTTGCCTTCTGAGGATAAGTTTTGTAGGGAGAGAGCTATGAGAGGCATGAGCCTGGAGTGACTTTTTAAAGTGTAAGAAAGAACAACCTTGAGAAATAGGTGTCAGAAAAGGCCATTGAAGAAGTAACAGCACCTTTCTAATTCACCTCCATCCACCCATTCCATTCCATAAATTGCAACTGCAAAGGTATAGCAAACTAGGCAGCCAGAGAGGTAGCAGAGGCTTTTGGTCTCCATCTCCAAAAGTCACAAATCTGGAGGAACTTGTGGAATTGGAGGCATTGCAGTTCATCAAGGAGCCCCAGTGAGTCAGTCAGTGCATGCGTAAGCTAAGAAATCATGTAAGGGGATGGTGGGTGTTTGCTACTGATCTACTTATTAAATTACTCCAGGACATCATCTAAAATTCATTACCAGCTGAATCCTAAGTAAGGAGCCTCAGTCTCAGAGGGGGAACCCTTTAAACGCTATTCTGGCCAACTAAAGCTGGGGGGGGGGGGCAGAATCAGAGATTTATAGTTCTTGCAGCCCTGCTCAGACAGAGTCTATGCTCAAAGTAAACCCAACCTTAGAAAGTGAGGGAGGGGGGCATGGCTCTCTACTGACAAAAGTCACTTTATAGCCTAGTTAGTGGAATATTCTGTTCATAAGCAAAATGTTTCAGGGGAGGAAGAGGAGGAATAAGCCCATTATTCTAAACTACAACCCTTCCCAAGTAACCTAACCTAGGTCTCTTATTTCTTATATTGGCTAATTGACTCACATCTGAATACAAAATTGTTCTCTCCCTTAAATACCTTATCTTCTTAAACTAGAGGAACAATTAAGCATATTTACATTGACTGGAAGCTAGGGCAGACTAGGAGTGCAGCCCCAGCTTCCTTTGTGGTCCTTTAATCAGACTGGCTGGAGGAACATTGGGTCAACCTACCTAGATTATATAAGGAGGTGGCCCTCAAAGGAGTCTGTTTCATAAGTATGAGGAGCCCCAGGGACAAAGTATCAGTACATCACTGTGTTATATACAGCATCAATTTGGCAACAGGGTGAGCAGGCTAGAGAAGTGAACTCTCCTTTCCCATAACATGTAACTGTATTTTTTAAAAACTCCACATTTCCTGCCAGTATATAACTTAGTAACAAACACAATAATACTAATCAAACAACAACAATAACAAAACAGTGATGAAAGTAGGAAGCTAGCAGGGTTGTGGGGGCTATCCAGTACATTGTACTGAGTGTCATATATTTTGCTGTTTAATAGCTGGACAAAGTGTAATGAGCTCCTGTCTCTCAGAGAACAAGAAAATTCCCTTGAAGCCAAGGTTGCTGACCTGGAGGAACTAAGAGAGGCAGAGAGGTGGGATGATAAATCCCTCAGGGACCAAAGAGCATGGTTGCAATTCCTTGGTGACAGCTCTTCTGCCTTCACGGAACATGGCAGTCTCAGGAAAAGAGGTTGTCATTCCAAAGAAGAGGGAAATGATTCCTTAGAAGGAACTCATTCCTTGAAAGATGAGCAAATACACCATTGAACTGTCTATGTAAATCCAGGGGACAAGTTGCTTGTGGAAATGTGAGATCTTATCATTAGAAACACAATCAGCTGGCCATGTAAAGGGTATGTAGATTATATAATCAATTCCCTGCCTGATACAAAGACTTCAAATATTATGCACCTTTTTATGCAAATATTAGTTTTGTAGATAGTGCTGGGAATGGAATTAGTGGTCAAGTTCTTCACTGATACCAGCAATATAGGGAAATGGAGTCATGAAGCTGTAGAAGCCAAATTTAGGTTGCTGGGTAGATGATTGCAGTCCAGGGCAAACAAGGTGGCTTTCTCAGAAATGTTACCTGCTTCACGTGCAGGTCCAGCTAGACAGGCAAAGCTGAAGAACAGCTTTGTGTGGATAAGGTTGTGGTGCAGGGATGAGGGTTTCAAACTAGTTAGGCACTGAGGAAAATTTTGGGACAAACTGTACAAGAGGGATGGGTTCCATGAAATGCTGATCTCCTACAAAATACTTAACATGTTCCTAAAACAAGTGTTTGTACAAAAAGACTGGAGAATGGCCAATATAACACATTTGAAAAGGGGATTCAGGAAATTACAAGCCAAATAGCTTACCATCTGTTCCAGGTAAATTGGTCAAAAGTGTTATTAAAGATAATATCTGTCAGCTTATAGAAGGACAAACCCTGCTAAAAATTATAAAAATGTCAGGTTAGAGAAACAGAGGGTAAAAGCCCTTCTGCAATAAGGAATTTTAAGAGAGGCTGCAATAATAACCCCCCCCCCCGAAAAAAAGAGTTGGAGGTAGAAAGTCCATAGATGGGTCCATAGGTATGAATGTTTGCAGGGAAAAACCTCTGGTGTAGACCTCAAACATGCTGGCTTTCTATGTGTTCTAGAACCCGGCATGATTGAGGTTCCAGCATGTGCAGGAAGCCCAGTTGGCCGTTTGACCTGCACCTGAGGCCTTCCTTCAACTGCCACCTCCCAAGGAGACCCAGAAAGAGGCAATGAGGAGAGCCTTTTCAGTGGTGGGTCCCCAACTGTAGGTTGGTCCCCTGTGAAGGCCTACCTGGCACCTACATCATCATCTTTTCAGCTTCAGGTTAAAACTGCCTTCTATTCCTAGGCATGGTATTTAATTGGTATATGATGGGATATGGCTGCTGTTTTTAATTAGGTCTATATTTTAATGAAGATGTTTTAGAAGTTACTCTGTTTTATAATGGAATTTGTAGCTGTTTTACTTTGCATAGTGGGATGTTATATTGTGTTTTATTGTATTTGTAGCTTTAGTGTATCTTTTGCATTTGCTTAACTGTTGTGAACTGTCCAGAAAGCTTCAGCTATTAGGCAGTATAGAAAGGAATAAGTAAGTGAGTGACTAAATGGTGACCTTTGTAATCCTCATTCTCCTTTTATAAACAACCAACAGTGAGATTTTATCCATGTCTACTCAGAAATAAGTTCCTCTGAACTCAATAACAGTTGAGTTGGTAAGTGCGTATAGATTGCAGCTGAAATATCTCCCCACCACCTCTTTATGGAATTCTTTTAGTGTGAGCTTAAAAATAAACCATGGATACTGTATTTGCCATTGTTCAAGATGATGATTAGAGATGCATAGCTCAGTACTATGCAATCATGGATGAAGAACTACAGGAATGTGCCATGGAGACTGCAAAATCTTCCCAGCAATGTAATATAAGGCTTGCGGCTAGAAGAGATTCAGCAGGGCCTTTGCATTTAACCTTTAAAAATGCCATTTCAGGCTATAAAAAAAAGTCAATAGTTTGAGAGGTGGGAAAAAGGTGCCATATTATAGAATGTTCTCTGCTGATGAGTATAACTGTACCATAGTGTCTCAAGTATGCCTGCAGATACTTTGAACCAATGGGGAATAGAATACAAATGAAATTTTTGCATTGCATTGACTGACAGCTCATTATTAATTATAGAGTGTAATTATAACAGCAGAGAAGGATATTGGCTAGTTCCAGGTCTCATTCTGATCCATGATGTGGAAGATCCATGATGATGTGCATATGGTTCTGGCAGACTTCAAGGTCATCAGATTTATTGTAGATGTGGATATCATTGAGATTGAAGTTCAAGAGAAAAGTTGGGTTGACCTTGGAGCACATGCTCTGGCTTGAAGCTGTATATAATGATAGGCTAAAGCTGTCTTCCTCAATCAAGCTATGAACATAAATAGGGAAAACTTTCTTTTAGTGACAGTGCTGAATTTTGCAATTAGTTGGCTCATTAGCTGAAACTTGTATGTTCCTAATGCTCCTATTTGTAGCAAGTGTAGATTGCTACAAATCTACAGATTAAAGGGAAAGAGCTGCAGCTGGTTTTCCTCCCCACTGTAGTGCTCCTCTTTGGAGTGTGGGGTGGTCCAGGGCAGAATTCTACCCTCAAGCTCATAGACCTCTTTGGAAGAGATGTGCTGCCTCTGCCTCCTCTTCTTCTCCACATGAGAAACTTTATTTTCCATGGCCATCTGTAGCTGAGGAAGAGAGGGCACCATCCCTGACAATACTTGGAAGACCACCAAGCTCAGTAGCATGCTTTTTGTACAGATTAAGTTAATTAATTAATTTATTTTTCAATGTATATCCTGCCTTTTTCCTACAAAGGGCTCAAGGCAGCTTGCATCATTCTCCTCCTCCATCTTATCCCCACAACAACCCTGTGAGGTAGGTTGGGCTGAGAGTCTGTGACTGGCCCAAAGTCACCCAGTTGGCTCCATGGTTGAGTGGGGACTAGAACCCGGATCATCTGAGTTCCAGTCCCATGCTCTTAACCACTACACCACAAACCACTAATCAATTTGTCTTTTTAAAAACTATTGGATTTTAACTTTTATTGACTTTCTTCTTAGAAAGGGGAGAAAGAGAAGGAAAGGAAACCCAGAAGATAAAGAACAGCATGGACTCTGTCTGGAATCTTTATTTCCTGTTTCACACTTCCTTTTTTAAATCACTCTTAAGGGTCTGGCAAAGCGAAGAAATCTAAGATGAGAAAGTGGCTGTGATTCTTTCACCAAAGTATTCCTTTTCACCAAACAAAAACTAAACTAAACTAACAGGATGGGGAGGAACTCTTGTCCTTCTACTTTAAATCTAATTTAGTGCTGTTGAAAGGCCTAACTTAAGCTGTTAAGCTCAAGATATACTGCAATGTCCATATTATAAGCAAACAGCAACACACTTTTTCTCTTTCCACTTGACCTTAGAGTGTGTATGCACATGGATTTTCCTACAATTTTTGAATCAAAACTACAGGTTTTGAAAAGGTGCCCTGAAGTTTGGGGAAACTTATATGTGTTAAATATGCACACCCCACCTTCTAGACAAAATGACTCATACAAGCTTCCATGCTGTAGAAGTAAAACTATACCTTTTACTCAGGTTGTATTTCACTACTAAGAATTAAACTACACAATAAACAGAATAGTACAAAATGAGAACTGAACCACAGCTTAATGGGGGGGGGGTTTGAACTGTATCATAAGAATATACTGTCCATCTTTAAAAACAATGCAAAATGTAATGAGAAACATGCAAAGAAAATACGTCGTGTCTTTCACATTTTTTATTTTAATCCTGTGTATTACCTATATAAAGAATAAGGATTTGTGCTTCCCCCCATTTTGCTTATCAGTTCTGCAGTCCCACTGTTATTGTTTGATTCTTAAATCCCACTGTACCTAAAGGGACAGCCTTATCAATTGAAAAGCTAATGCCATATAAGAAGTAAAAAGAACACAGAAAGGTTTCCTAGCAACTACTGTGAATCTTTCCAAAGTCAGTCAGTTAAAACTGTGCAGTACGTGCAATGGGTGTCAATGAGAGACTGAGGCTGATCCACACACTTACAGATGCCCACTATAAAGTACAATAAAACCTGTAATAGAAGGTGAATTGCTTGAGAAAGAAATCACATCGAAGTCCTGACAGCTTTATCATTATTTAAATGATCCAGCTTAAATTCTACTACATCGTTAGTAAGGCTAAGTGTCAGAGCCAAACTGATGGTATATGGAAGCACACTTAATAGCATTCGTTAGTGTCACTACCATGATTATGTCTCTTATTGCACTAAGAGCAACTAGCAAATATTTTAAGAGCCAGTGCACTTTCAGGTGGATAAAAGCCTCAGAATATAAAAGCTCAGACTAGCACTTTCAAGAAAGCTACTTTTAACTGCAAAATATTCCAGTCTGTAGCATCTCAACTCTTTAAACTTACATTCTCTCAGCTTTTCACTACATTTTCACTGCATAGTTTCAGTTTCAGCAGTCATCCCATTTGTTTTCTCAATGGTCTCCTCTATCTCTTTTTCTAGAGCTACTTAACACTATATCACTTCAAAATAATGATACATATGGACCAACTTACTAGAAGTGCATTCAGTGCCCAAAACACATGCATATATGTTTAAAATGTCATGTGGCACATTAGTTTTCTTGTTCACATTTAACATTTACAAAGGCTTCTATGACTACTTCCACTGCTAAATAAACAGTGAGAAACTCTAAAGAAAAAAATGAAATGGGTGGAAGGTGGGAGTGAGCACAAGCAGGTATTAAAAGAACATGTATTGAAAAGCCTAACTTGTTCCATGCATTTGAAGGAGCTTTGGACTTCTGCTTCTTAAACAGCAGGATTCCCATGTTTACAACAAATTTACTTTAGAATGGAAGAACTGTAAGAGCATGTTATATAAAAGCATAGGTTTTCCCATAGAGGAAAACATTTTGTGCACAACTGAAGTTGATCTTTGGATCTGACCATAAAATCTGAAAACCTTAGAGATCATTTCCTTAAAATTGTGGACAAGTTAATCTAAAATTATTGGAATGTTTTAGATATCTGCAAGCTATCCACTTAGCTAACCATGCCAAGTATTGGAGAGTAAGAAAGTTTGTTTCAGTTCCTGTTTGACCAGAAAATACTCAGTTTGCATTTCCCAGAACTAAATGCTGACTCTGTGTACAATTTGCAGTTGAAGTCCATGCATTCCTGAACTTCCCAATGTGATTGAGGAGCAAAAACAATTCCTTTGAAAAATACACACAATTGAAAATTATGCAGAAAAGAATGCATTTACTCTGTTGTGCCAGCAATCCTAGAAATGAACTGAAACAGTCATTTACACAATCACACTAGTCAGTTCAGTTGGCGTTCACTTCTGTAAGCTCTGTTGATCTGTTCTCTTTCAAAAATAAACATTTCTGCTCATTTCTCATTGCTTAAGTAACTGCTAACTTCCAATTGCATTAGTCTTGGGTCCTGCTGACAAAGTTGGTTATTGCCCATTGGGAGAAAATGCATACATTTCCAAAATCTCAACCACAAATGCATCTGGAAAGGAAGGAAGGAAAGACGGAGAAATATAGTGTTCCACCCTTCCCCAACTAAGTGCAATGTCACTGGTCAGTGGGCTTTGGTCTAGTCTCCATACATCTTAACTGATGGTCCTAAAAAGAGGAGGGGGCAACCACTGTTTGATACTACAGCTCCTATTAGCTTTCATCATGCATCTATGCAGAATAGGGCTGATGAGAGTTATAGGCTAAAACATCTGGAGGGCCACAAAATGCCAGCCCTGTCCTATTGTTTACGGAGATGGGTGAATGAGCAATTTTTGAGATTATCCGGATTCTCCAAAATTATCTTGCTGTTTGTCTTATGCTCAGTTCATGATTGTGCTGGTAATCACTGCTTGTTATATTTACATGGGAAACTTGTGCAAATTGGGCAACAATAAAATGGGATATTCGTACAGATTTTCCCAAATTTGTGCAAAGGTTGTCCATAGACTGAAGCAGGGATGATTCAGTCTACTGAGGAAATGTATGCAAATAGTGCTAGGAACTGAGAAGGAGATGAGCGCAGGCATGCGTTTAACTGTTCGTGAATATTTTTGGCACAGACCTGTTCACAATCATGCTCACATTCAGAGCAAGGCATGCTTGCATGTTTTGCATGTTTTGCATGCAAAATAGAAATTCTCATGCAACCATAATGGTCTGAATCCTAATTATGACTGAACATTCCTCTGTTTAGGTGCTTCAATAGGGATGAGTCCTAGTGCTATCAATTAAAAGAAATTGTGCAATTGTTATGACTCTGCCACCCCTGCCCCGCTTATCATATGTTTGTGTAAAGGAAAAAAAGATGGAAGAATCAGAAAGCACAGAGGGGTCACACCTGAAGACTCAATTATCTGGACCCTCTGTAAGATACTATGAATGAAGTAGGGCAATGGCACACCTTTTGGAAGAACCTGCAATAACTGGCTTCACTGAGATGCAAGCCAGTCACAGTGATCTTGGGATATGGTCTAAAGACATATGGTGCGGCATATCTGAACCTAGGCATGGTTGGATTTGGTCTGTTGCAGATGCAAAATTTCCTGGAGCCCTTTGTATGCTACCTAGAAACAGCTGAGTATAACTTCAGTAAAAATATTATCTGAATTACAGTTACACTGAATATCACATCTCTGTGAGAATGTGTCTGGAAATTTTGGAAAACTAGTATGTAGCAGTTAAATGTTTTCTGATGCTTCTATGTGCTCCTCGATCCATGTAAATTCTTCACAACTTGACCAAAATAAAAAGTAAAAAACACATAACTGGAAAAATGTGTGACAACTTTTTCCTGTGAAAGGTTGGAGTGCATGAAATGTGCAGGATGAAGATGTTCAATTTTCTCCTTCTCATTTTGCAGCATGCTTGGCTCTTGAGTTTAGGGAGGATATGCTCAGTGAGCATCTGTTCTGGGAGGCAAAAAAAAATAACCTACTAAGGGTGTTGGGGGAATTTGAGATATAATTCAATAACCTAGCTACTATCATATCCATTTGCTAATCTCCGTACTGCACCTTCTTCATGTTCAAGTTTGGAAAGACTCATTAAGTCTTTACCTTCAAAATATGAAGTCATGCACTGTTACACCTGTTGGCAGGTTTATTCTTTGTAAGATGCAAAACCTGAAATAAGCTGGAAGCAAAACACGTGTTTAAAGTTTCTCCCCTTAGGTAAGCATAATAATCTATGCATCAGGGAAGGGAAAAGGGGAAGCATCACTGCTTTTATTCATTTCTTCCCCCAAATGTGGCATCCTGCCATGGTTGTGTTATTCCAGAGGAAATAGTTTTACATGCTTTCAAAGGTGATTTAAAAAGCAGTATAATCATTGTTAAAATTTCTGGCAGCTAAAAGACCATTTTAATGACAATTTAGTCTGGGAAAAGTCTACTGATATTCGTGTAAGTAGTCATTAAATTGTTCACTAGGTTCTCCTTCCCCCCTCCTTTCTCTCTCTCTCACACACACAGAGAGAAAGAGAGAGAGCAATCCAATTCAACATGTACTGGATTAGTGGGATCATAATTTCAGCAAATATATTCAATTCACAGTTCCATGTTGGTTCCAGTTCTTTCTTTCTTTAATAGCGTTCTATATCTGTCTAGTTGTAATGCTTCAATAGGGTACAAGGAACACACATAGAGGAATCAGACTATGCACACTTGCACCTTCTCCGAAGTTTCTGAATCTGCTAGTCCTACCTTCTAAATTCTATTTCCCCTCATATCAAACAGAAAGGTCTGTAGTTCATCTCTTTTTATCTTCACAAAACCATCTGTGCAATCAGAAACCCTGGTAGAGCAGGTTTCCCAGTCACATAGAGAAAAAGATTCACGTGATCCTGTCCCAATTACACCACTGGTAAGTTAAGGAAATTGCAGCAGGGCTAACATGCATAGACATCTCTGTTGATGGTACCCTGTTCAGGCATAACATCTGGACTCCAGCTTTGCATTTTAGGGTATCAAGGGAAGCTGAAGAGAGAGAATAATATCTGACTGAAGTGTTGCTCACAACTTGTATGAATAAAGGTATAGGGGGGAAATCAGTTTGTTTTTTAATCAGGATTTATCCAGTTTGCACTTTCAGCTTGCACATGAAATCAGATGCAATTTGCAGTCTGAGACATAAGAATATAATAAACATAAGAAGAGCCATGCTGGATTGAACTAATAGTCTGTCTAGTCCAGCATTTTGTTCAAACAGTGGCAAAATCACTGGTTGGATTACTGCAACATGCTCTACCTATGTGCCATGCAAACACAGCCATTTAGTCATCATTCATTCTCTCTCTCTCTCTCTCTCTCTCTCTCTCTCTCTCTCTCTCTCTCTCTCTCTCTCTCTCTCTCTCTCTCTCTCTCGCACACACACACACACACATATTCAAACAAAGTGAGAGAGTGTGTGTGTGTGAGAGACGAGTTCTTTTTCTTATATTCTTTATTAACAAGTTAACGCTAACCATGTGCTGCTTTTCTGTGTTGGATGGGGTAGAAGACCCTTCTTCCTTAAGCAGCACTCAAGCCAAAAGGATGATAGCTCCTATAGACTGGCTATGAACCGTCTGAGTGTCACATCTGGGATCTAGGCCAGAGGTTACCTATTCCTTCCCTAGCTGATTTAGTCCGAGGATATCTTGTGGCCTACCTATTCCCATAAGCTCCTGTCCACAGGACAGGAGGGAGAGCATTATCCATAACTGCTCCTGGAATATGGAACACCTTGTCTTACCCTGAGAAGTGTGGCTGGCTTCTTCTCTTGGCATTTTATGACAGGTGCAGAAGACCTTCTTTCTTATTCCAGCAGAATTTTGTTAGATGTGCCAGATAAATGAATATTAACCCCAACTCTTTGACCGATTGTTTTATATTCCTATTTTTGTTTCAATAGCTGGCCAAAGTGGTGATTGTGCACCGGAAAGGCTCACTTTCATGTCTAAATGAAATGAAGCAAGCATCATTTGGATACACATGCAGGCTACTTCCTATAGGTGAAATTCTTAGCTTTGTGAAGGGCTGATGTTGCTGTTTCTTTTGATTATTCTTAAACAAGATTGCAGCTCCTGAACATGGGCAGACATTTATCCTTATGATGACAGCACAAATCAGCCCTGTATGAGATATGTAATTTGTTTCAGACATTTGGTGATGATCATTTATGATGTGGCATAACAGAGGTAAACAACAGCTAGAAAAAGGCATATAACTGGCACTTTTTCTCAAGTAAAGTGAGATTTTATTTTGATGATTATGTGAGGCAGAATTTCCCCACCCTGCTGCTACCATCTGTCCACTACTGATAATTTTACTACTGTGTTTTTGCTTTAATAGATTGAGAATCATAATAATAATTTCAAGTAACTTTCTGGAGGTGAGGGGGGAACACAGTGCTCTGGTGATGCCAACTTGAAAGAAAGAAGAGCTAAAATATGTCTCATTTGAGGAATATACATTGATGTATTAAATTATAGAAATTCAGGTATAACCCTATTGAAGCTGCTCCCGGATTTTTGCTTGGAAATGGCTTCAGCAAATCATTAAAATGTTGTGAAGTTTCATTCAACCAGATATCTTGAAGCTTGAATCTTTAATAAAGTACATTACTTGGAAGAGCAAACTTAGATTTTATTCCTTTAAGCTTTCTTCCCTCATAATTATTCTTTATCAGGTTTATTTTACTGGTCACTTAGAACTTTAGGAGTAGAGTTCTACAAAATTAATTGCTCCTGTGCTACCAAAAGGAAGCATATAGTCTTTATTCAGCCCAGCCTGTTTATCTTTGTGTGTGTGTGTGTGCGCGTGCGCGCGCATGTGTGTTGCAGCCCAAATGGGGTCTCTTGAGAATTAGCCAAGAAACAAGACAAAACCCTGTCCAGTTTTTCATTTCTTCATTCTGCAGTGAAAGAGATGGTCAGGTTTGTTTGTTTGCTTTTTCCATGGAGCTTTTGAGAATTTCAGAAGTATTTCTCAGTGTGCAGGGCTCAGCACATACATTGTTGTAAGAAGGTGGCTGAAGGGCACTGCTGGTGGCATGCGTGCCTTTTATTTTCAATTTTCATGCAATTCTGTCCTTGTAGCCTTCCCAGTTGCTTGAGCTTTGTGAAAACCATCCTAGAGGATCTAATGAAGACTTCCTCCTTTGGGAGAGTCCGGTGCTGCTGCCTGTTGGGTGCCTGAACACTGAGTGAGGCATTTTTTTGGGGGGGAGGGGTTGATTTTCTTATAAAATGGCCTTTTAAAAGAAGTCATCATGAATACATAAAGCACAGGTTTGGTACTCCAATATAATGTCCCATCCTTTCAGCAAGAAGCAGGGGAAGGAGAGCCATTGAGCTGGGTGCAGCATTTTGAGTTTTCTTGATGCAGAATCTTCTATACCTTTGCTGGCATGTATCAAGGTTACTTTCAATGCACAATGATCAGACTGGCTTTTGTTTGAACAGTCTTGACGAGACAATTCAAAAACTACCTTAAATGAAATCCAATCATTATGCTTATGGGGAACTCACCATACAATTGCTTTGGCTATGGAAGTTCCCAAGGACACCACAGGTTAATTAAATGATAAATGTAATACCTCAGCCTCCACTGATCGGAATTTTGCAGAGGCCTGCCAAAAGGGAATCCCAAGAAATTTCTACTGTCACAACTGATCAGACCCAGAACTAGTCATCAGCTTCAGTCTCCACTATATTTCCATCATTCCTCACACATAAGCAGTGACCCAGAATGGTGATGTATAAACAGAGAATATTTGAGGAGAGTGTGGTAATGTATCAAATGGCAGATGGCTGCAGCAATACAGGGGTGGTTTACAGAAAAACATTCCCCAGTGTCCCCTTTTAGTTGAAAATGCACGAGTAACTCAATGGATCAACCCCCACGTCCCAAAAGCACAACAACCCCCTCCCCAAAATTGTTTTTCAGAACCATGCACTACATAAAAATATAAGTGTTTCACTCTGTTGCTTGAGGTAGTAGCATCGCTCTTTATTACACAATTATTTCCTGTCATTTTGAAAACTCGATTGTTACCAACATAAAGTTTCTGTTTGTATAGGTATTATTTAGCTTCAATAATGTCTATGAACTTTTGTGTACTATGTGTTATACGTACTACCACCTAACTGACAGACACCTTCTCCAGAGAACTATGGTCTTCCTGAGAAACTTAAGAGAAGGCAGAGAAGAATGATGTGAAAAAGTCTGTTCAGCTGGCAAAAAAGGGTTAGTTCATGGAAGTCCTTATAGGGAAAAAATAAGTGTTCAGTGAAAGTACAGAAGGCGGAGAGGAAATGACTTTTTGACTTAGAAAGAGGAGGCTTTCCTCAGAGTATACGAAGCATGGCCAAATGGGAAGTTGGAAATAAGGGAAGAAAAAGATGGACAATTCTGCTTATTTTTCCTGTATTTCTCATTCACTGTTGTGTTGCAATTGTTTTGTTCAAATCTTTAAAAATGAACTTTTCAATTAGGGTTATTAGCCAGAATATTGAGGCAATAACCCCAACATATACTTAAAAGCAAAACATATTTACTTGTGCTTTTAAGCATCCATGTGTACAAATGCATGCTGGACTGATGGTATTCCATTTACCTCTGCCTCTTAATCCTCTTAAGCATCACACAGGGCTTCCTTCTTGGTCCACCATGGAATTGCATACCTCAGTGCTGCCATGCTCAATGTCCTCTTCCTCTCTGAGTACTGAGTGTACCCTCATTATGTTCTACACCTACAGTGACTGTACATTTTGCTTCCATATTCCTTCTTCCCACCCCTGCCTCAACTGGCTAACCTGCTCCTTTTTACTTGTTCAACATGCTATTTTTTTCTCATTTTAGTTCACATTTTTAACACTTTTTTATTCCAAGCTGCAAAGCATCTCACAGCATCTCATACCTACTCTCACATCACATTTTTCATCTCTTCACTTTTTTGTTTCTTCAAAGAAATTTCACTTTGCATTAAAAGCTCTGCTCTGTTAGGAATATAACAGCAAGAGTATTCCTTTCCAGTCCTAAACAAAACAGTTTGGGCAGCTGAAATAAGAAATCCATTACCAGTGTAAGAGCTTGCCATCGGTGGGGTGAATCTGCCTTTTCAGCCATCACAAGGGAAAGGAAGGCTTTCTGGCCCTATCTTCCCCCTGACCCACAATCCATTGTCCATTTTGTCTTTTCCACCATCCCTCCATATTAACACTAACTGATCACAATAGGGCCAGTTCTGATGTTTCTTGTTTCTTGGTATGCTGGTCAATCTCCAGAATGGCCAGAGACATTTGATTTTCTTGTTAGTTTCTTCTTTGCCTACATTGTACAGAAATACCAGGGATATTTAGTTTCATGCTAAAAAGGTGAAGTTTGTCCTGGCTTTGGTGAATCAGTGGACATAGGACACATATAGTGAATTCTTTGTTAGCCCTTGGAAGGCTGACCTCCCAGCCAGGGCTATGAAATATAGGCAGGGAAAGGAACTCCTTTATGGATTGAATTGACAACATACATAGAGCTTGTATGGCTCCATGGTATGCCCCACAGCTGAGAGTGATGAAATAAATCAGGAGATGTTTTGAGTGCAGTGCAGAGAAAAACTCCAAGTGAATACAATAAAGTCCTTGTATACGCTTATAGTAAGAGATATTTAGAGGCAATGAATTAGGCAAAGAAGCAATATCTGACTGTCTCCATTCAATCTTTTGCCACCAAGTGGAGCTCTCCAGGATTGTCCAGGGGCTATTATATGCTGGCCCCAAGGACAGCTTGGACATACTGTAATATATTCTCTATGCAATTCCTATTCACCAGGACATGGACTCCAGTGTTATAGCAGTGGTATCAGGCTAGAAATCCAGAGCACAGACTGGTCTTGTTGTTTTGATGAGTTCCAGTGTGTACAGCCTGAGGATGTTGACAAGGTGCTTGGACAGGTTCATGCACCTACGTCCATACTGGATCCTTGCCCATTTGGCTAATAAAAGACAGTAGGAATGGAACTGCCAGCTGGACCAGGTAGGTGATTAATCCTTTTTTTTACAAGGATTAATCACCTGAAACAAGCAGTGATGAGACCACTCCTGAAGAAACCCTCCCTGGACCCAGAAGAATTTAACAATTTTAGGCTGGTGGCAAACACCCCATTCCTAGGTAAGGCTCTTGAGCAGGTTGTAGTCAACCAGATGCAGGCACTCCAATTATCTGGATCCATTTCAGTCAGGGGTCAGGCAGAGTTTTGGCATGGAAAAGCTCTGCATGATGACTTATGCCAGGAGAGAGACAAGGGGTATGTGTCCCTGTGGTTTCTACTGGACCTCTCAGCAGCTTTGGTATCCTTCTGTGGTGACTGAGTTGAGTATGAGAGACATCACATGAAACCACTGGGTGAGGTCATCTGGATTTTTGGAGTGCATTGTCAGTAATATGCTGATGACACATAACTCTATCTCTCCTTTTCATATTCAGCAGGTGGGACTGTGGATATGCTGAACCAGCAACTGGCTGCTACAGTGGACTGGATGAGGGCTTACAAACTGAAGCTCAGTCCAGACAAGACTGAGATGTTGTTGGCGGGTGGGCCTCCTGATTGGATTTTGGGTTCCATTCCCCCCTCAGAATGGGGTTGCTCCTTGACCGATCTTTGTCACTTGAGGCCCAAGTGGTTTCAGTGGCCCAAAGTTCCTTTGGCTACACCTTTGGTAGCTCACTTACATCTTTACCTGGACAGAGATAGTTTGCCATCAGTGATCTATGCTTTGATAATCTCTAAACTAGATTACTACAATACACTCTGGGTTTGGCTGATATTAAAGTTTGTTCAGAGGATGCAGCTTGGGCAAAATGCAGTAGCTTGGTTAATAAGAAGGATAAGACAGTCTGATTGTATAACATCAATTCTGTCCCACCTGCACTGGCTTCCTTTAAGTATCCAAGCACAATTCAAGGTGCTGGTTTGACCTATAAAGCCCTACAGAGCTTGGAACCATGATACCTGATAGAACTCCTCTATCTAACTGAACGCTACAATCAAGTGGGCATTTCTCCAATTGCTACCTCCAAGGGAGGCGCAGATGGTGCCGATGGGGAGAAGAGCTTTTAAGTGGTGGCTCCCCAGTTAAGGAACAAGTCTTCCACCAAGCTCCACATGATGCCAACTTCACTAACTTTTTTCTGCCAGGTAAAGACCTTCCTCTATGGCACGACATTTAATTAGTTACTGGGGCCTGCTGGTTATTAGACAGGGTTTAACAAAGTCTTTTAATGTATAATTTTGTTTTTCTATTTTATTTTGGTTTTAAATTTTATATTGCTAACTCTTGTGATGTTTTAATATGTTTTAACTGGTATATTTATATTGTTTTTAAATATGCTGCTGCGAACCACCTAGAAAGCTTTGGCTGTTGGGCAGTGTCAGAGAAGAGTTAAACAACTTCTGGAAACAGGAATAGGGCCAAGTGGCTACATATAAAGAAGGAGTTAGAGTGTCTAGAAACCTCAAGGCTGAAGGGAACAATTTCATCTTGAAAACACAAGCTAGTCTGGCTTATGGATTATTTTTCTACAGTTCATATTTTCACTTAGGTGGTAAAATTCAAAACTAAATGATCTTAATAACCAGGATATGCAGCATTAACTATGACCCTGGCTTTTTAAAAACAATGTCAATCATCTTATATTAAATTTTACTTTAATGAGAAAATTTGTTTAGAATAAATTAAGAATTTGTTTTCACACCACAAAGCAAATGTATTGTTGTTATGTGTTTTCAAGTTGTTTCTGGCTTTTGGCAACTCCATTAAAGTTCAGTTAAAGGTCTCCATACTGGCCTGTCCATGACAGCATAGTTCAGCAATTCTACATTCAAGCCTGTGGCTTACTTTATGGATTCAATCCATCTCATATCTGGTGTTTTCTTTTGTCTTCTGCCTTTGACTTTTCCAAATAAGCCTGTCTTCTCCAGTGAATCTTGGCTTCTCATGATGTATTACATTTTGGATTGTTTCATCTTGGGATTTTTAATGTAAGAATATTCACCATTGCCTTTGGTGCAGTGCTAACCAATGGTAGCTTTAGTGTCACTACCATTGTTTGTGAAAGATCCTCCATCAGTGTCAGCTTCAGGTACTGCTGCTGACAGAAGTTTCTCCACCTCGATTATCATTAGCAATATCCAGTATCTTCTGCTGCTATTGCCTCTGAAGTGGATATCTTAGTCTGGGATCTCCACCCTGATTATTCTGCCTTGGATGACCCTGCTAGGAGACCAGCTCAGTGAGACAGTCAGACCTCCTTGCAGCATTGCACTCTGCTTTTCAGACACTCTCAAACCCCTTCAACCCATTAAGGTGTGCATCCCAGAGGGGGGTGGAAAGTGCAAGCAGACTAAATTGGTGTCTAGAATGCTTCCTCTATGAAGAAAGGTTGTGGAAGAAATCTTTAAAATAGTCCAATGAAGCATGAAACTCTATTTCAAATGCAGTTTGCAAAGTATTTTTCTTGTTTTGCTGGGTAGTTTGTGCATCCATTTATTACATAAAATAAAATGCCATGTATCTAGGACATTGCTCTAATAGGCTTACTATGGTAGTTGATATAAATTTAGAATTTTATGTATGTAGATTGGAATCTTGTATTTATGATGCTCAAAGATTACAAACATTCAGGTTAAGGATTGTTGTACAATTTGACAAGTTTTATTACTTTTTTGTTTTAATTTATTTCAATCACATTTTATTTCATTTTTGTCCACTTTTAACATTGAGAGAAGTTAACGATTAGTCATTTAAAGAAAATCAATCTTTCCAGATAAGTAGAAAATAATAACAAAGGGAGTTGGTTTTACATCTTTCCATGAACTTTTCCATTTACATTTATTCAGACATTTTTCATCCAGTTAGTTTTTTATTTTAGTGTCTTTTCCCAAAGCTGAAATTCCCTGCAGCCTGAAAATTCCCTTAAGAATTTTCTTTTAAAGGTCACATAACAAATCATAGGCGTTTGCTGTATGTTGCTTCTAAACCATGCATTATACAAATCCCCTAATATATTGAATGTTTGCATTATTTTCCCTGATATCTACATTTCAGTATCCTTCCTTTTGCAGAACAACTCTAATGCAAAATTTGGAGAAGAGCAAATTTTGAAGGATTGCACTGTTTCAGTTTCCATACTGGTTCAAAAGTATTGAATTAGAAAGCAAACCAAAAACTTTCCCCATCATATTTAGGGTCACTAACTAACCTAAATTTTCCTAGGATGAGAAATAATAATTATGTTCTGAATTGAAAACAAGTTCTTTCCATGGATGAGATGTTCCTTCCTTTCCATATGAGGAGAGGGATAAAAGTCAAGTCCAGTGAAGTAAAATTTGGCTGTGCAAGGTGGTAGAAAAGATTTCATAAGCTGCTAGCTGTAGTTTTAAGAATAGAGTAAAACATTTGGAATGGAGTTATTTTGTAGCGAAGTGTATAACACAAGATCGAAAAGGGAACCAAGGCAAACATATATTCTGTTATTGTATTTATTTTTTAAGTATTCAGTGAAATAATTATATAATCCATTTTTGTGTGTGCTAAAGCTAGAAATAGGACATTGTGATTTATTATACAATGAAATGATTATGAATAAAGGTCCTTAAATACTGAAAGGAATTCAGCTCAATCATGCTTTTTGGTGCAGCTTAGAATAAGTACAATGACTGACAATATAACTCAAATTGAAAGATTATATTCAGCTGAGGAAACATGGTGAAAACCCAAGCATCATAACCCAAGAAATGACCATGGGTTGTTCATAGTTAACAAACCACATTGTGTTAGCACCACCAGGTTCAGGTGACATAACAGTCCACATTTCAGTAAAAACCCATTGTTTCACAACAATCCACATTTAACCCTTGAGTATGCATTATCATATTGTCTGAATCTAGTCAATGTCTTGGATTTTTTTCCTTATCTTCAAAACGAAAATAATACAGTCTACTTCAGATTACCACTATGCATGAAGCAGTTTCTTAGCTGAAACCAGGAGTATCCAATGGAGAAAGAGAACTTTGACCACATCCTTTTGGAAGGAAGCAGCTTGTGGAATGAGATCAGTGGTGGAACATGTAAGCCCAGTAGTATATTTGTCAGCCACTGAATATTCAGTTCACACAGGGGTTTAGCCTGATCCTTACTATTTCTGGTGGGAATTACAGGACATTAAGTAGGGTTGGTTCCAGGGGATTCTGGACATTTACTTCCTAGGCCTCACTACTGTTGTTTAGGGAATACCCAAGGGCAAACACAACACTCCCTGGTGGTTGCACATTTTAGGATCTGATCAATAGCACTGGGTGACTTTTTTGTCCCATTGTCTCACATCATTACCAGTAAGATTCCAAAGTGATGGTTGTTATTAGTTATATATTTAATCCATCTATATGACACCCTAAAATTGAAGATGTCTTGGTGGTTAGCAACAATCCATTACATTGTTTTTATTATGCAGATACAACCAGCATAAAATTCATTACAATTTTAAGAACAGAATTTAATTTTTTGCAAAAAAGTCAGCTTTAGTCAAGATTGCTTCTTGTAGTGATAATTCCATAAGATAGATTTTTTACTTATGTTCAAGAAGGGATGGCAAAAATGTTTTTAACCAAGTTAATAATTAAAAAAAACTAAAATGTAAAGGGGTGGAATAAAATCAAACTACTGTTCTAAAATTAGCAAGGTATAGACATATTGTACGGAAATCAGAAGCATGAGTTGCAGACAGATCTTGAAAGAAAAAAGATCTTTCTTAACTGAGTCATTTGACTTGGTAAATGACACACAGCCTTATCATGTCAAGAAAAAAAATCCCCTTTTAATCCTAATGCAATTCATGATTCACTCATGATCGCTTGTTGATCCTGAAGAGACAATGCCTTTTTTCAGTTAAGAATGAAGAGACAGCAGCGCAAGTATTTCAAGAGGATTGGATAAGAATGCAAACTAGTTTCCATTAACAGGAAATCAATTAATGATGGCAGGGAACCAAAATTCTTTTCTGCAAAGTTGTATTTTCTGTATTTTTTAAAATTATTCTATAAATATTGCAAATGAAGATGTGCACGCAAATGTGTTCTTTTTATTCTTATTTTTAAATCAAAACTATACAGACTCATCAGTCTTGTCAGTTAATTTCTTGTTTTAATGTATCCTTGCACTTGTAGCCAGATCCCAGGGTCCATTCTTCATTCATGGAATTATTCCAATGAGTACATATGTGGCTGAAGCATGTTAGAAGCCTTAATTAAAACATGGAGATGGACAGCAATCACATTCAGTTTCCAGGCCCCATTTCATGCTTCCTTTATATTTGTATAGGACACAGTTGAGCTGAGCACTGTGAGTACTGAAGACATTACAGAATCTGGCCATTAATACAGCTTTTATTGCTGAAGCAATTTTCATCTCTTATATACTTCTGCTTCCTATTACTTTAGTAGATTTATGAGAGATGATAGAGTTGGAAGAAATCAAATATTAAAGACAGAGCCATAGAAGCTAAAGATATTCCTGTGCAAAGCTGAGGGGAGGGGGAATGGTGGGAGTCTATGGCAAAAGACCCATATATCACATTGCTTAGGACTTATGCTTGCCCTCTATCTAAGATAAATTTTGCTTTAATTAATAAGATGATATAAATTGTGATCACTTTATTTTATAGGCTGCATTCAATTAGTCCATAAATTGTTAATACTTTGGTAAGTGCTGCTGAAATACACATGAATAAGCATATAATAAAAGAGCAGGTGCAAGCTATAATTTCCATAAGTCAGCTTTGATAAAACATCTCAAAAATGTATCCACTCTATAAATGGCAGATCCCAACTTTAAAAAAACACCTTTGATTTCATGAAACTGTTTCTCTGCTAAATTCACATTTGTATTTTTAATGTTTTTCATCAGCTTGAAGACAAAGAGTACCATAAACTCACCAGTTTTTGAAAAGCATGGATCCTTGTTCATCTGAGTGTTGGCACCACCATGCATGGAAGATAAGGCAGCCCAACTTCCTTCCCAGTGGCAAGGTATATTCTTCAGAAAACCATGCCAAAAGCTGTGAAAAATTCCTGAGGCCAATCAGTGGTGCTAATTAGGTCCTGGGGAAGAAGCCAATGCGTATGTACATGTACAAGCATTTGCCCCCTGGTTTACTTCTAGAACGTTTAAAGGACCATGTGGCTTTGTTCATTATCATTGCTGGCTTCGATGTGAGAAGACCTGCAAGAGGTCTCCTACAGATAACTAGGGGAAATGATAATGAAGAACTGATAAATGGAATTCATCAGTAATGAAGAAAAGCAGAAGGAAAGATGGTTGTTTGTGGATATTGGCAAGGCACTGTGGGATAGTTCAGACATCATCTATTTGTGGCCATGGCTTGAGTTTTTTGTCTTGAACTAAGAAACTAGGTTGTTGAACATGGTGGATTCAAAACAATAGAGCAGTGATGGATGGATTGCATGTTTTAGGCCACTAATTTAGGGCCACCATCTTGGGGCTATTTAAAAAACAAAACTGGGGAAATTTGTAAACAATTCAGAGGGAAGGATGCACAATGATATGACAGCCCATTTCTGGTTGATTATTAATTTTTCCATTAACTGCATTTGTGTGTGTGCATGTGCATGTGTGTGCAGAGGGAGGGACCAAAATCTAAAAATAGTCATGTAAATCTAAAAATAGTCACTATATACACTACGCATATATAGTCAGGAAACCCAGAGAAGTAACTGAATAAAAAGGTTCAGAAATGTTCCTTACTTCCTGGTTAATTAGAAAGATAGGAAGCTATGCAGAGTAAAGTGGAACAATCTTCTGAAAAAGATCATCAAGGATACTTGGATAGTGCTTGATCTAAGGTAGGGGCATTTTAGGACTGGACCCTTTTTTCTCACCAGGGTTTTTGATTGGTAGCAAAAAGGTGCAACTGGGTGGGGGCATCACAGTCAAGCAGGCATTTAATCAATAATGAAGCACGTACATTCTATGTCTCCTCTGCCACTGCAGCGATTACAGAGCCGTAGTGTTCCTGGAAGCTCTCAGATGCTTTCTTCTGAAACTAAATGGATTCCTGAGCCAAGGTGGTAGAGGAATGCCACTTAAATCCAAATTGCACAATACATTTGTCAGGAATCCAGCATATCTGGAGCTCCTGTATACCAAAACAGCATTCTTATGTAGAAGTTCAGCCTATAGATTAGATATCTTAATGATGGAAGCTTCTGAGATCAGAAATTTCTGAGCATCCTATGTCTCAATAAGCTTTTGCAAGAAGAACAGGAGGAAAAATGTACATTTGCTTTTGTCTATTCTCTGCCCTATTTATTTGCAAGATATAGCTAATCAGTGCCAACTGGAGGTGTCACCTGGGAGAATTAGGCATTGAGTGGAGCCATGGCCTTACCATTAAATCCCCTGCTCTTAATTCCACCTCTCCCTCTCTTTCCTCTTCCTGAGATCAAAGGTCAAACTTTGGTCAAAGCAGCAGCTGCTGAACTTTCAGTGGTGACCTGGAAAGAACTCACAGCCAGTCCAAGCAAATATACACACACACACACACACACACACACACACACACATATATATATATCTCCTTGGCAGCACACTCACTGGCCATGTGAAAACTCGGACAAGTCACAGCTAATGAGTTGTGGCTTGTGATATCATCACCTGGTGCTGCTACTACTTTCTGAGCATGCGCATTGCCACTATGTGCTCTGTTCTCCGATGCTTGACTGCTGGGGCAATGCTGGGGTGACTTGGCTCGCATGCTGACATAGAGGGCTGTGTGTACGCACTGTGGTATGCATGCCATAGGTTCACTGCCACTGCCCTAAACACTACCCTAGTGCACACCACTAAACCTAACATAGAGCAAAGTTCCATAGCAAAGAAGAGGATTTTTAAAAAGCCTTCCTTGAGTAGCTTTTTTTTGCACAGCTCATCATTTCTGCCCATTCTAACCACATTCCTACCATCAAAATCAGACCAGGAAATCTCATTTTTCTAACCGTAACCCTACCCTGGTGCATACCACTAACCCTAATATAGGGCTAAAGTTTCATTGAAAAGAGGGGGAATTTGAAAAAGCCTTCCTTGAGTAGCTTTCTCTGCACTGCTCATCATTTCTGTCCTTTCTAAACACATTCCAACCATCAAAATCGTGCCAGGACACCTCATTTTTCTAACCTTAACCCAGTGATGGTGAACCTTTTTTGAGACTGAGTGACCAAACTGCATCCGGAAACCCACATATTTATCGCAAAGTGCCAACACTGTAATTATACCTGAAAACTGAGGTTTTAGTTTAATAAAAATAACTCACATCCAGTCCAAGCAAATATATATATATATCCTTGGCAGCGCACTGACTGCCCATGCGAAAGCTTAGACTAATGAGGTGTGGCTAATGAGTCATGGCTTGTGACCTCATCACCTGGTGCTGCTACTGCTTTCTGAGCATGTGCATGGCCCCTATGTACGTTGTTACCCAATGCTCGGCTGCTGGGGCGATGCTGGGGTGATTTCGCTTGCGTACTTACGGAGAGAGCTTTGTGTGTCTACTGTGGCATGTGTGCCATAGGTTCGCCACCACTGATCTAAGGGGTACAGGATTATGTTTGAAATACAGACAAGCCCACAAAAATGGGCATGGTCACAGATATCAAACTACTCACTACTGAAGCAAAATGAAGCAAAAGTCAGCAGTGACTTGTACCAATGACTCTTTTGTAATTTTCCACAAGAAATTGGTTCTTTGACCTTTTCTCATTGGCGTTTTCCTGCTGTGTTCTTTTATTAAATGCAGTTACATACTAAATATTATGTATGCTTAGAACATAAAAATGCATTCCAATTTTATATAGTCATTACTGATATAAATTTGGTAAGAGAAATGCTATCACTGTACTAACTTGCCAAAAAGAAAGAAAGAAGAAAGAAAATTCGCTTTGCAGAAATAAAAATTTATGCCAATATTTCTTTTCTAATGGTGTAATAGAATAAGTATCTTTTTATGGTTACAGTATTCAAGAATATGCACCCAATTTATAACAAAGTTGTTTTGCTATTGTTTCTTCATTTTTATTTGCACATAACCAATTAATTTGGTCATTAAAGCAAGTAGCACATTTATCCATCCTTTCTTTTATTAAAGGTAAAAAAGATTGTAATCTCCAATTACATATAAGATCACATATACTCTGATACTCTATAAAGATGAAGCCATCCATCTAATTTAACAACCACCAGCACGAATCCAGATCTAGTATGATCTCATGTTATGAGATCATGCAATTAAATTATTGGTGTCATTATGGTATTTATTTATTTGGTTCATGAATAGCCAGCAGAAGCATGATCACTGGTGTGGTCTAACCTGATCCTTCATGCATACTGTATGTGTGTGTGTGGACATAAATAGCATTTTTAAGAAGTCTGTACCTTGCATGGAAGGAAACTGGTTATTAGAATTAAGCGAGAAAGCACAGATTGAGCACATTCAATTGTATTTGGCCTTCCAGACTAATTATATGGAAAGATAAATATATCACCTAAATTTCCAACCTAGCATTCTGCACTCGTATTTATTTCACTGTTCTAATATTCCTGGCATGTAAATAATTTACGGAAGATACAAAAGATGAACAAATATCTGAAGATAATAACAGCACCTCAAATAACATGGTAATGACAATAATATATTTTCATAGATAAAAGATTTAGAAAATTTCTCCAATCCAGGTTATAGCTCCCTCTTTATCTTAAACTCTACAAACTCAAAAGCTCTGTTCAAAGCTCACAAGAGCAAAGGATTTTGTTTATCCACAACTCTTGTGAAGATATTTCTTCTTAATACGACAGAGAGCTTCCTGTATTATCTTGGATTCTCTTACAGTGAGTCATCGTGAATGAAATGGGTGAGGGCACAAAGACTCATGCTTTCATCTTTATGTATATGTTTATCTTAAGAAGTCCTTCAAAAAAGATTCCCAGTCAACTATGTGTGAAATGGAAGTAGTCTGGTTTATTATACAAGCTGCTCCACCTATAAAACACTACTTAATGCGGAAAAATGTAAAACCAAAGTTTGCAACATATAATGAATCATAAATTGGGCTGGATGGACAGAAGATACCTAACCCAAATACTGAAGGGCATACTTTTGATGGTCTAGAAAGAAAGAGAATGGGCTCAGGCACTTAAAAGGAACAGACTTCAGGCATATGCTCCTACTACCCAAGTGAAATAGGTTCAGGCTGGATTGGGCTAGGACACATGACTATTGCAACATGGAAACACAGACTGCATCCTGATGTTCAAGGAAATCAACATGGCTCACCTTAATTCTGCTAGATATGGTTGAAAGTTAGTCCTTCCATATGCAATAGCCTGAACTTTATTGCAATACTCAAATATCCTATTAAACCCCACATTTCTCATCTCATTCTGGGAATGGTTCAATATAATCCAAGTGCCTGGGCAAGTGAAATCAAACTATAAATAAAGGTGATACCCCCAAAAAGAAAAAAGTATTGAGTACATCTCACCAGCATCTTTCATCAGGATTATACCTAAGTCCTCTTAAAATCAAGACCTGTATCAGCCCCCTAGATGATTTGACTTCATCAACATAACCTAGTCATCCAATATTTGGAATATAATATTGAATGCTCAGTTGATTCAGATGTTCTCTTCAATGTAGTTTTGGGAACTTGTAATCTCTTGCTCTTGATGAACGTCTGATACAGATATTCAAACATATACATATTCAGTGTAACAAATCATTGCTACAAATACAGATAACCTGTTGTTACTCTTTTACATGTTGCATTAAACCTGTAGAATATAGGTTAGTCATGATGCACCAAGTACTGATATAAGTTAATGCTGCATTATTTGCACATTATAAGCACACACACATTATAAGCCTGTCACACATAAAACCATATATACACATGGACTAATTTTATGCTTTTATACTGAACACAGGGGGTGATTGTCAAGAGGATTGTAGCCAAAATGGGGACACTGTGAAACACGGGGAATGGAGGATCAGTATGTTCTAGGAAACTCCGTTTTCAGAAGTACAATTTTAAAAAATGCCCTTAAGGTGCAGACTTGTTCCAGTGAAGATTCACAAACCTATGCTGGTTGGGGGTAGCTGGGAGTTGTAGGTTCTTTCTGATTAAACTTTCATGTGAATATGCTGTTTGGTTGCAATCTTTTGCATGCTTACCTGGTGGTAAGTCTTAACGAATATAATGGGATTACATCTCAAGAAGCATTGATGGGATTAATAATAAATCTAGCAAATAAAAAACAAACATTCCAATGAGGTACTTAGCATCAGTTGGGAAAGGAAACCAGAAAACATGTGGAGAAGCAGTAGAATGTCCTGCTTATGGAAAATCATTTCAGGCTAGACCCTGAATGAGAATAGTCCTGCTTGGAAGTAAGGATAGGTGCACTATTTTGTTTTAGTCCTACTTGTGGCTTAGAAAAATACTGCAACTCTGGCATAATCATTTCTGGGGATATTGTACTTACATAGGCTTGATGTAATTCTCCTAAGTAATTGTTTGCTGGAGGCAGAAGATTTTTCTGTCATGAACATCGTTATGTAGTATAATTGAATCTTTCTTTCTCTCTCACTCTCTCGCTCTCTGTCTCTTTCCTTTTCCCTTGTAGGGTTGCACAAAATGTACACCACAGTACATGGCAGTCTCATTTGTTAAATTCTTTGGATATCTGAAATGGTATAATTTTTCCAGTGTATTATTTTTGCAACTTATTATAAACTTTTCAACATCACTTTTATTACTATCCAGTCTTGATATCAATATTAAACAAGAATAAAATGGTAATAGCTCATTTTAATAAGCTTATTAGAGGACTCTATGAATTAATATATGTATTATGTCTTGTAGTATGAAATGAAATGGTTTATGAGACATAAACACAGTACAACATCCATGCCCATGAGGTATTTGTGTATAAAATATGCTGTCATAGAAACATGTAATTTAAAAATCAAATAGAAGTCCATCACATATACCAATGGAGAGTATTTTTCTCTTTTAACAAATGTAATTCATGAGTCTAAGGCTAGCTGTAACTATGAAATAAATAATATCGATATGAAAAGATTCTATTCTTCATTCTGAGTATACAGCCCTGGATTTTTATTTTTATTAGGAGAGGAGATTGATTCCTCCCACCCCCGGACATTGCTGAGCCTGGGTGGAAGTGCAAAGGAAACTTGATTTCCCAGAGCCAAGGTCAGAGAAAGAGCTCCAACTCAGAGCAGGGAATCATGCAATAATCCCCCTTGCAGCCACATGAAAACCAGGGCTGCTGTCTCTTCAAGGACAGAAAACTAACCTTGGAGAGAAGGTAAAGAAGGCATTTCAGTCAGCAGGGAGGGATCCTGACATTTCCCACTGCTCCCATGCAAAGCATGTTGGCCAGGCAGCTGAAGAAGGCTGTCTTGCTGAAATGTACACTGGGAGGTGTTGAGATCATCTCTTGCTGCTCCTCCTGTTCATAAGCCTTCAGGTTTAGGAGCTTACATCTTTATAGAATGTGTGCACCTGCCTTTCTGAATCTGTTCAAAGATGTAATAAATTATATGAAGGTATTTAAAGATGCAAAAGAACTGTCTAAATTAAAATAAATTCACAACCCAGATTTAATGTCCATTAGGTTCATTGATTGACTGGATTTCCTTCCGTTTAATAGCATTGTGAATTGTCAGCCTGGGTACAGTCCTGTGGATGTTTATATAGGGAAAAAGGCCCACAGTTCCCATCACCCCCCAACTGGCTAGGGAGTTCCTGGCAATGCAATGCAATACAATACAGAAGTCCATAACACTTGGACTTGAAGGATTACAGGCATCCCATGGAGGGCAGAAGAGGTGTGAAGGTGAAGGACCACCTGGACAGGTGGTCTGAATGCTGTGTACTCTGGCAGTACCCATCTCCTGTGCTCTTCCTGCTCCTCTCCCAGCCCCTCTCCTGCCCATAAAACTCCAGCTCTGAGATCACCCTTGCAGCCTCGGCGTTGCATCCAGTGTGGTTCATTCCATGCTGGATGCAAGGCCTGGGGGAGTGCACTCTGAGTCTGGATATTCTGAGGGCAGGCCTGGCTCCTTGAATAATCCTATGGCCTAGATTCTGTCCAGTAGCCATGGGAATGTGCCTTAGGTACATTTCCCTTTATGCTCAAATTGTTCACTTTTATTTCTAATGTCTAGTTTTGTTACACACTGAAGTCAGAAATGAATATGTATCTAAAAATGGCTCTGAAATGTATCATGAAAGTCATCAGATGCACAAGCACTCATTTCAAAACCCTGTGTGTGTTGTGAAGCTCTGTTGCAAACATACGATGCATATAAGAGAGTGGATGGACTCAGCTCATGCCTTTTGCTTGTAATAACAACACTCTTTTACTGTATATGGCAATATTTTTTACTACTATATTGACATTTATGCTTGACAAACTTCAGGCCTAGAAGCTCTACAAAGCAAGCTAAAGGGGCAATAGCAGCCTTTGACCCAAAAAGGAACATTCCAGTTCAGGTTTAATCAATTGAGAAGGCAGGATATGGAGGAAGAAAATAAAAGATGCTTTCAGATGACACAGTTTTGCTTAAAAAAAAAAAATGAAGCGAATGTTTGTACTTTGGATGAAGCTTGAATAATTTAAGTTCATATTTCCTTGTTTGTTTAAAAAATCCCTATGTTGACTCTCCATTGAGAGGTGTACTAGACTTCTGCATTGTAGGGTAGTGGGAGGAAATTCTAGGATCTGCCTTAAAGATGCCTTGCTTTCTTCTGGGGATGTCTTGTGTGTTTGCCAGAGAGTGTGAAGGGGCAAATGAGGTGTTGGAAATTTCCCAGATCAGGTGTTTATAGTGAATTCAGCTGAAAGTTCAGCAAGGTCTCTGGCACAGACCTTAACATATTCAAGTGCTTTGTGTGAACTTTTGTCCTGAAGAACTGTGCTGCCCCAGGGCCTCCAGGAGCATCAGTCCAACCACCACTCCTTTAAAAAAAAATTCCTTGCAAAAGTAATTTATGGAGGATCAATGGTCTCATGAAGCCATAAAAAGAAGCAAAAGATAACCCTCCTAGCTCTTTCTGCCTCCTGACAGACGATAGCCCTTCGTTGCTTACAGAGCCTTCCCTGTGCATATGTCTTAGTCAGTTAGCAGAACTGAAGCTTGTGAAAATACCGTAAACTGAAGGTAGCACACACTCTTCATTGTAACTGTCTGGTGAAGTCAAATTGAGAAGACACATTTTTAAAAAATCATGCAAGTTTTCAAACACCCAAAGGTGATTTTGGCATTTTCTCCTCTATCTTTTATGTGGTGATACAGGTCACAGGTCGGATATGCTGCTTGAAATTCTCTTCCTTCCCTGCCCCCTAGATGGCTGGTTTGTGGAAGAAAGAAATAATCCAAGGATGGGAAAATAGAAAGGTTACATGGATAATGCTTCCATCAATTTGTTTGTTTAGGATTGGATGCTGTATTTGGGGTTTTAATGTTTGTAAACCTCCTAGAGAGCCCTCTGGGCTATTGGAGTGGTATATAAATGCAACAAATAATAAGAACAATCATCATCATCATCATCATCATCATCAAACAGAAACAAAAGATTTCTAGAGATTGCATCAATACACAGCTAAGGCTTTGTTATAGATTATCCCTGCAAAAAAGAGTAATTGAAACATTTGCCCAATTGGTACAATGCACCCTGTTCTTATCACAGGCTGTAAGAGAAAAAAAAGCAGACTAAGCCTGACCTTAAATCAAACTGGTTGCGTCTTACAATGCAGCCCACTGTCTTATGCCACTCTAACCCAAAGTCTTGGCTTCCTTTCCTCCTGGACTGAAGTTTTAGTCCAATGCCGCTGCCTGATCTGTATCTGATCCTACTTCAGGGTTTACCAATCACAGAATGGGACCCTGGGTGGAGCCAGCTATTTCTTTAGCCTTCTTAGAGCTCCTGCTTGAGCGCCTCTTGGGCTTTCTCCTCTCCACTACAGCTTCAGTATCTCCTGGTATCTTCTCTCTCTCCCATAACAGGAATGAGAATTTTCTCTCTGTACCTCATCCTCACTTAGCCTGTGTATTTCAAAGCTAATTGGAGATTAGTTTGGTCAAAGTGATGATTTGTCTGTCTTCCCTTGGGCTGGTTATGGGTTTTGTATGGGAAATCTCTATTACATATTACATGTGCATATATTTATTTATTTATATTTCCTACAAGATTCAGCAGTGTTTCATGCTGCTAGGGCTAGACAAAGAACTGGAAGCTCTTGATATATACTGTCTACTGCAGGGGTAAGCAGAAAATCCAGATATTTTGGGCTTCATCTTCATAAATCTCTGCCAGCATGGCCAATAGTTAGGAATATGGGCAGCTGAAGTCCAAAACCTCTAAAGAGCCAACTGCTCCCGCACCTCCTGCCATTGAACCTCAGTGTCTGCTGGATCCTGACTGACATGTTTTATGAAATAGCAGGCATAATATGACTGGAAGAGTACTAACATAACAAACACCGAATAATAATCTGCACAGCTAAGGTAGTGGGCTTTGTAGTTTCATAATATCCTTGTAATGCCTTCACTTCAAATAGCAGTGAGGGATGTGAAACAGAGCTTTGACTTTCAGTGTGAGGTATGAGAAGAAATGAGGAGCAATATAACTTGAGTGTGCCTCTCTTGGGATTGGAGCTTTCCTGCAGCATCTGCAAAGATTAAAGTTTCTCTGAGGGGCATCCTCATCTTTTGTATACTAGTTTCAAAGTGGAAAAATGATTATGCTTGCTGATACAATGTGGTTACAAAGAGAAACATGAAGACTATCTCCTGCTTACTGAGAACACACATAAAAGAATCCCAGTTCAAAGTTCACATTCTTTTCTTCTGAGTATAAGATTATTAGAGCAACAAGCTTATATGAAGTATTCAAAAGCTACAATTTTGTTTCCTTTGTTGCCCTTCCAGAAAAAAGGGGGCTATCAATGACCACTGATCATTTTCTCTGAAATCAAGATACATGTTTAAAGGTAGCACATTTTTTCTTCTGTTTCATAAGAATTTCAACAATGGGAAGTGAAAGATAACTGCATGGAAAGTCACAACGATACATATGAAAATCATACACACGCTCTAAGTTATTATTTCAAAGAATTGGCATAGCTTTTAGATCAATCTATCTAAAACTAAAGAAGTTATTTGTTCAGAAATATATTTAACTTTTTAAAGGATTTCACAAATATATATTTATTCTTCAGATTTTAAAAGTAAAATATAGTATGTGTGTATAATGTGTATTTTTCTAACAGTTGAGAATACTCAAAATACTTCACATACCCTCAAAGTATGTCTCGATACTACAGTAGTTTGGTATTATTATACTAAGATTGCATAATATTGTACTCATGTTGAATAAATGGAGTTTTGTCTACTTGACTGAGGCAATAATTGAGCCACACACTCATCTGATTCTGGTTCATAATTTTGGCCAGCTATTTATGCATGCATGTGCAAACGAAGCTAGTTTGCAGAACTGGTAACATGGCAATTGTTTCAGATGCTGAACAGTAAATATACCATACTATGAACAGTATGTGGACTCATTGTGGGGCTGTTCACATAGGCATATTCATCACATTTGAAAGGGTTGTATGACTGAACTAACTTATATGCTATATTAGCCAGTGGAACCTCCAGCACAATATTCTTCATGATTGTGATTGACATGGTCACATCCAAGTTATCAAGTGTACCGTAAACCAGTGATGCATATTTCCATGCCCACAATCTACATTTAGAGCTAGTTCACAAGGCCACATGTACCCAAAGGAAAACACAGTTTCATGGTGAGATAACTGCTTTTGTAAATGAGGGTTCAGTTTAGAGATGATGATTCAGTCTGAACACGTATCATAGATATTTTACTGGAACAAGATGTCATGTGCTGCCATATAAACTCTGTATGAAAGAGTTGCAGTACATATCACTTATTCTCAAGCAAGTAAGGAATGGCTATGAATTATTTTTCTCTAGCTTCATCTGGGATGTTGTTTACATAAATTTCATTGTCAGCTATTGCAGGGTGAACACAAGAGCTTTATTCAGGGACTCTTGTCCTCACATTTAGTATGAACTTACACCATATGTTATCTGGAACTCAACCAAGGTTAAAAAAAGTTAAGGGTTGTTACCACTGGATGTATGATCTTATCTCAATCCCTGATTAGAGTTTGGGGAATTTGAAAATACAGACCTCTGGGAAGGTAATGGTTCTTTGTGTTCATCTCAGTGGGCTCTAAGACCTTCCTGTGATGGCGAACAGCAACCACAATGTTTCTGGGATTCCAGAAATGCTAATCAGCAGTTCTAGTCTGCAGCACATTTATTACACCCTGACATCCTGGAGACAGCATGTTACAAATAGAACTGCCTGGTGAAAAATGCTGTTCCAGTGTTTTATAATAAAGTGCACCAATTAGATGCATTCATTAGGACAAACTGCTTGTCTTTTCCTATATTAGAGCTTTTAAAAGGCACAGTGCATTTCATAGCTCTGCCTGCTTGGTATTATTATTAATTGAACAGAGCACATTACAAAGTTTTAATCCAATAACTGTAAATACATAATGAATAATGTCTCCTTGGGGACTGTCAGGGTTGCATCAGTCCACTGCTGCATCATTGTGTACTCCGAGACTGATGCACTGCACACAAATGCTTCCTCTCCCTGCCCAAAGGCTGCCTACAGGCATGCCAGGGACATCACCAAGGCAAGTAACTCAGCAGGTGCTTAAATGGCCAATCTGTCATTGGCGTTAAGAACTAATTAGGAGCCACCCCCCAAATGCATCTCCACTTTATCATGAGAAAAAGGGTCGGGAACTCAAACAATTCACAAATCCCTTCTGTAGCCTTGTTCCCCCTTCCCTTCCCCACTGTGCTGAAAATAAGTCTTTTTTAATTTTAGCAGCTTGAAGAGGTCTAAGGGCAGTCAATTACTTACAAAGGGCAAATGGCAAACAGTAAGTGCATAAGGGAAGAAACAGGAGGTGGTGTGTGCAGGAAAAGGGGGAGTGAGGGAGAAGGACAACATTATTATACAACCCAGGGAGGAACATAACAAGATGGATGGAGCTGCCTCTCCTCCTGGTGAGAGCATTACTTCTTAATATTATACTTGCACACAAATATTCAGTGACTCAAACATAGCCCAATGATAATCCGCCATGCCTATAATCTAGATTAGAAGGACAGAAACCTAATGGATAATGATCAGATGTTGCTTTGGAAATAAAGCCCCAACTATAAAATGCCACCACTGAATGAGATCACATACAAATAATAATTTCCCAACATTACTCAACTTATTGGTCCATATAGGGCAGGGGTCTCAAATTCAACTTACCTGGGGGCCGCTGGAAGTAGAGTCTGGGTGAGGCTGGGCCGCATCAAGTATTCCACCACCGCGGTGGTGGTGGGCCACTCATCCGGAGGCCGGCCCGGGTGCCGCCGGCGCTTTGAAGGCCGCAGGACCCCTCCCCCGTGCCCCGCCCGTCCCGGCAATTGGCCTGCGGGCTGTGAATTTGAGACCCCTGATATAGGGAAATGATACACTTTTGGAGTAACTATCCAAATTAGGAATGAAAGAAGTTGCCTTACAGCAAATCAGACTATTGGTCCATCTCACTCAGTATTAATTGTTCAACCCTTCTCAAACAAGTACACTCCATGCAGTTTGGACTACAACCCGCACCATTTCTAACTATTGACTGAGGCTGATGAGAGTTGTAGCCTAAAACATAAGAAAGCACCCGGCTGGGAAGGCTGGTCTACTATGACCTGCAGTAGTTCTACAGGAGGTTAAACAAGATCTCTATCGAAACATGCCAAGGTTTGTATTTTTAATGTTCTGCATGGACAGAATATGCTCCACCACTGAGCTATAGTTCACATGGGGAATGTGCCCCCCATGCTTTAGTGTTGTTTTTCTTAATTTGTACTTTACCCTTCTACCAAAACAAACAAACAAAAAAGGCATCATTTCTCACTACTGGATATGCTGAATAAAGCTGCTGGGAGTTTCAGTCCATCAGTACTTGAAATAAGGCATGTCTGTCCTGTAGGACACCTCCATTATAAAATCATAGAGTTGGAAGGCATCTTGGTAGCCATCTAACCTAATCCCCTGCTGGAAAAGAAATCCATGGCAATAGGTGGCCATCTAGCTTCTGCCCAGAAAACACTAATACAAACCACCTTCAGATGCAGTTTGTTCTATTCTGATGGACAAAGATGTGTCAGGAAGTATTATTAAAAATTAATATTTACCCCTTTTCTTGTAGTTTGAACCCACTGTTTCACGTCCTATCCTCTAGTGGAGCGGAAGAGGAATATTTGAAGATAATAAACATATGATGTCTTAATTGTTCCTTCGCCAGGCTAAACATACCAGAGTACTCCAACCATTTGGTCACTAGGTCCCTCACTGTCTTTGCAGTCCTATTCTGCACATATTACAGTTTATTAACCTCCTTTTAAACTTCAGTGTCCAGAAATGGACCTGTAACTCTAGGTTATGTAATTCTATTCTATCCAGTGCAGAACAGAATGGTTCTATTAGGTCTCACGGTCTGAACATTATAATGTTGTTAATGAAACCTAGAGTTGCTTTAGCCTTTTAATCACCAAACTACATTCCTGACATTTCATATATCCTTTTCACATATGCAGCTGCCAAGCTGGGTTTCTCCTGTCCTCAATCTTCCTCCCATCCCCTCTCTGTTCCATCATTTTTCAAGCTATATAGAAACAGCACCAGGGCCAGAACCTAACTCTGTGGTATTCCAGTTGCCACATCTATCCTGCATAACAAAGAGGTCTCGGTGTGTGCCTTTTTGCAGAAGGATCCATTAACCAGTTACAAATTTAGCTATTTGTAGGAACATCTAGCTAACATTTGATGAGCTTGCAGGTAAAATAATATAATATATTGTGTTTATTATTTAATGAAATCAGGATATTCTATGGCACAATAGGAAAATATATGGTATTCCAGTGAAGTCTGACCTGAAAAAGGATAGCTGGGACTGTTGCTAGTGCTTCCAGCATGGGTGGTGGCCTTCTCTTTGAAGTGAGCAGAAGCAACACTGGATCCTGTGTTTGGCAATGCAGTTTTTAGAAAGCCTGAGAAGAGGGCATATTGGAAGAGGAAATAGCATGCTACACATTTCATATGTCCTGTGCCATTGTCAAGGATGGAAGGTATGGCATGAACAAAGCTGGTGGCATGCTTTCAGAAGCTGTTTGCCTGCCTGCCTGCCTGCCTGCCTGCCTGCCCTGGAGCTCAGCTGTGCTAGCCCCTCCCCTTTCTCAAAGCCTGGAAGCATTGCCTCAGAGCTGCTGGCTTTGCTCATCCCTTGAAGTGTTAAATTTTACACCTCTCTCTCTCTCTCAGCTGCGCAGACTTTTAAAATGCCCAAGTTACATGCACAAAAATAATTTCCTCTAATGCCATAAGTTTTCATTCTATTGAACTATAATCTCTCTCTGGGATGCTTTCTCATCACCTGCCTTAATTTGCACACATAAGAGCTACCCCAGGCTCTTTCATAAGATTTTTTAAAAGTTTTGTTTTTAAAGGCAGCTCACCCAAATTGAGGCCTATAATATGGTCTAACGGTAATTAAGCATTTCTGTGCTTGCTTCACTTTTCATATGCCTTTATATAAAGGAGCTAGGGAACTAAGTATAAAATTAAATAAGCACTAAGGTTAATAAAAACATCAGACTGATAAAACATACATAAATATAGAGAGAAGATTCAGGTAATCTACTTACTATTGCTGCTGACACTATACCATCACCTATATACTAATGAATTCTATTGGTGATATGTATCTGGCATGTCTTTTAAGCTACTTAGCTCAATCAGTTGAAATAATTTTGTATTCCTCTGTTTGGTACTTACAATTTCAGATTGGTGTACTTAATTACCTTTCCACCATTTTGTTCTTAATATATTAAAATTCAAGCTTCTTCATGGTGTAATTACATTATTAGTCTACCATGTCAGCAATGACACTAAAGGAAAATAAGGACCATGCATATACTAGTGGGTTTTTTTTTCTTTTTTTCATTTCTTTTTTGATGCAATTAGTATTTAAAAAAAACACTATGTTTTTCCTGCTACTAAGAACTTTCCCCTCATGTTCTTCACCAAGCTATAATTTAAAGAGCAATAACTGGAAAAGGTAGATTACCAAAGCCTTTTGTGCATACTTGCTCAGTACATCTTAAGCCAACATTCTGATGTATTTGTTTGCCTTAAATTGCCTTGCCAGAACTGGTTTTCTATTTCATTACATTTTTCCCTGCTACTTTATCTGCTTTCTGCAATGTGGAAACAGCAATGGAATCCTGATTTATAAAAGCTTTAAACAGCTTCAAAACAATATTAGCAGAAGCAGGGATAACCAGCCTATAGCTTTTACTTAAATTAGCTTCAGAGGGGGAAAATATTGATTAGGTGCAGATTGACAAATGTTTGCATGCATTTTATTGCCTTTAGTTTTCCAGCAGATTTTCTTTTGACCTTTGTCCACATAATGAATTTCAAGAAAGCCCCTGTGTAACTAATGGTAGTCTTTTTGCTTGACTTGGGTGACCTTGTGGAAATGTTGAACCCCCTTTGCTGAAGATCCAATAATGTACTACTGATCCGAGGCTGTGCTCCAACCTCCATTAACAAAAAGGCCACTCAGATAAATTCAGGAAGCTAGACTGCAGAGGAAGAAAAAAGGCAATTGTAGAAACAATACTTTGGAGCAGGACTCTACAAATGATGTTTAGGCTAAACTTTTTTGAGGATTAACTGCAACATCATGTGCACACAATCAATATTTAGAACTTCCTGGTGGAAGTCTTAAAGGAGCAGAAACACTTGTTTCTGGCTTGGGGCAGGTCATCCGAGTTCTCTTAGATGAATTCCACTGGTTTTACCTGCTCCAGAAGGAAGCATTTCCAGAAGCACTAAATCTCTGCTGCACAAGTAATAGGTCATGCTTGCAGAACAGAATTGGCAGAAGTTCAACAGAATCAGAGGGATGAAAGTCCCCTGTTGGACAATCACCTATGTGCCCAAAATTTCAGAAGGGAGTCCTCCATTTGAGGGTGGGACTATTGGAACATCTGTGCAGTCTGTTTTAAAGTTAAAGAACCTAAGGAAACAAGAATCTTGAAGTTGCACATCAACAACACCTGGACTAAGCAGACACAACAGTCATCTGTTGTGATCAAAGTCTTTCTTCAAAGTCTTTCTTACTACAGTTAGGCAAGTTGTACCTCTAATTTAATTTTTTTTAATTAGTACTAAATGTGTATCCTCCTATATAATTAAAAATGTGACTCCTCACATATAGAGGAGCTAGAAGATTCATCCTAGAACTGGGTCCTGTTTTGTAGAACAGCCAACCATCAAAGATAATTTATTTCAGATAAAACATGATGTTTCTTTCACAGGCTTCTGTAGTGCTTCCATAGTGCTTCAGAATAAACACGTGAACAGGAACAATCGTCATCACTTTTACATCTCACAATAATATACATTAGTGTACTCCTATGGGAATGCCTGTAACCTTCTTAGCCTGGAGAATTTGAGGCATCTCATGCAGGGTGTAAAGGTCATGCTCTTCCCATCCCACAGAGCATGTCTAACTGTGGCACTTTGGAACAGAAGGGAGGAGGCTGGGGTGCTGTCAGGATACCTTATACCTTGTACCTTGGTAGTACCAGTCCCTTTCAATCCCTACTACCTGAAACACTAAGAAAATGGTTTGGAAATGGGCTTTTTGACCCTGGAGAAGCAGCCAGTGTGGCACTTTCAGCATTGGTTGTGAGGGTGCTCCAAGCACAGAGTCCCAACTCTAACATCAAATCTGTTTTCCAGTATCAGGGCTAGATATTTGGCATTGTTTAGGGACTATATGACTGCTCTGTCAATATCCATTATACATCATTATTTATATCACTATACATCAGCTTTCTGTTAATAACACATGATTTTACAAAGGTGAATAACAGCAACAATGAAACAATGAAAAATAGCTAGCAAGAAAAGCAAGTGAATTTAAACAGCCCTATAAAAAGCTAAAAGGAACACACTACCAGACTAAAACAATACTACCAGGCATACCGAAACCAAAAAATTATGTAATAAACATCTGTCACCTGCAAAAGAAGGTACATGGGACATCCCTTTGGGAAAGATCTTATTACTCTCATTAGTAGTCCACTTCCATCATCTCATCTAGGGAATCGCAAGAGGGGAAAACATTTATGGGTCCCAAACCAGATGGGGAAATATTCTAAGGCCTTGCATGCCTCCCTCCTCTTTTTTAACCTTGTGAGGTAGATTAGGCTGAGAGTCAGTGACTGGCCCAGAATCATCCGGTGAGCTTCATAACCAAATGGAGACTAGAACCCAAATCTCTTGAGTGCCAGTCCAGTACTCTAACCACCAAACCACACCGACTCTTTTATTTTGCCCCATATGTTTCAGCAAGGACTTTCCTTATCCAGGGACCACTTACCTTTCTATACATGTGTAGCAAAAACAAAACAAACACCCTTTCCACTGCTGCTTCTGCTTTAAAATTGAGAAGGCTATTCAGCATTCCCAGTGCCTGTACTGAAAAGGTCCTGCTCATTTCCCACCTTTTGAATTTCATCTAGGGGTAGCACCAAGAACAGATTCATTGATGCCAATTTTATCTGGATGGCAGACTCATGCACTGCATGAGGTTTTGTAATGCGGTTGACATCAATCTGATATTTAATTATGAATAAATATGCCCTCTGATCTTTCCATCTTAGTTAACTTATTCCTCAAAAGCTTTGCATGTGTTATCTTAAAGAAAACTACATTTGAAAAGATATTTCAGTTCTCTGCATGTTTTGACCCAATTCCAATGATTTCAATAGCATTTTCTCTCCATGCAATTGTTTATTGGGTTGCAGCCTTGAAATAATTTTTAACAATATGAAGACAACTGCATTAAATGCAGCCACTCGTTGTGCACTTTAAAAGAGAAAATGTAGGTGCCATCATTTATAATGTAAACTCATTATATCAAATAATAAACAACACGGGCAACATCAGTGTCAGTCACTGGCATTGTTTGCCTGCTCCTGTGTGTCATTAAGTACATTTGCTGGTTCTTGTTTCATACACACATTAAACAATAATTACTTGCTTTTGTGTGAAGAAGTCATTCTATTTAAAGCTGTATTAATCTGCAATTTTAAAGAGCAAATTTAATTAGCTCATTTATAACCTTTCTATTTCTGTTCCTGTAAATAGGGTGATTTCTTATTTGCGCTTTGCACTGTATACCCAAATACATGCATATGGCTTTTTGGCAAATACGGCTATTTCTCCTTCTCTCTCCTCTCTTCCCTGAACTATCAGATTTTCCCTTCTCTCCAATCAAGGTCAACAAACAGAATATCACAGGTGTGCCAAGGGTAGTGGTGGTATGGGACCCTCATACCATTACTTGCAAATTGCTTCCTTTAATTCCCACCAACTGCCAGTGATTTTTAAAAAGATACAACAAAAGCAGGTCCCAAGTAGAAATGATCCTGTGCTTATTTCTCTGTCAGATTGTAAATTTCTCCCATGTACCTCTTTGTGGATTCCTTGTGCCCTTTTGGATGAAGGTTGCTACATGGCATATGTTGTGAAAAGCCTTGAAAAACAAGGTTTCGGGTTTTAGTGCTTCAGGGTTTGGGAGTATAGCAGATTAATGTGGCAGTACCTTTCCTCCATCTGAGTTAGAGAACAGGTAAGGGTGATCTAAACATCTGCACATACTCTAAAACCAGTGTGCTATAGTGATTAGTATGTTGGGTTGGAAGCAAAGAGGATGACCACTCCCGGAGTTGCTTTGAGTACAAAATGGAAAGCAGGGGGACCATGTAAGCCATCCTCAATCAAGAGGGGAAAGTAGGGCATGAATGTAATGTAAATTAGGATAAATGTTGCTAATGTTAGTGGGGTTCATTTGTAACTTACATCTGAAAGTCATTTGAAGTATTTGTTGACTTAGATAATGTCATTACAAAATTAATATACTTTTTCATTATGTAGTTTCTAATCAGTTTACAGTACAACGCAACAAATCAAACAACATAAGTCCAGATAAGATTGAAAAACACAACGACAACAAAAACAGCAGCAGCAAAGCCAAAGTAATAACTGCCAAAGCACACTGAAACAAAAATGTTTTCAGCTGCAGTTTAGCTGACAGTAAGCGCCATTGAGCTCATTGAGATTGATTTCTGAGTACATATGTATAGGATTGTGCTGTTACCCTGCTTGTAGAATGACAGCAGGCACAGAAACTATACACGATCCATCCATTTAATGGGGCAAAAGCCAACACCTAATGTATAGTGTTGCTTCAGCAGTTTGCAAATGCATAATGTGCGGATCAGAATATAGGATTTTGCACTCCACTAAATGATGTGACAAAGTTCGCAACTATTTCAATGTATCAAAACACACACATACACACATAGAGAGAAATGCATCTAAAGCACATTACTTTTCATTTATCTGGAGCATTTCTTGCATTAACCTTCTTCCTTGTATTAACTTTCATTATCATGTATTTTTGATCTGTATCATTAATAAAACACAGTATATGCATAATGCTTTAAAATACACATTTAAATACATATTTGGACAGAAATTGCGCATGAAATAGCACAAGTAAACATGTATTGAAATAAACTTTTATAACCTTTGGAATTTTTTTTAAATATTCAGATTAATATGGTAACAAAATGGGATTTAGAAGAAAGCATATACTGTATTGCAATGTCATAGACTGAAAATGAATCTAAGATGATCTTTAATATTCCAAACAGATGCAATTTGATTTTATGTTGGAACATGCCTAACACCAGACTTGCTGAAGGGTGTCGCAAGTGGCCAAATGGAAACCAATATTGAGTTCAGTATATGATTTTACGTGGGTTCACACTGAAACTTTCTGTGAATTTCACCACATGGAAAAGATTGTTGGGGCCACAGATACTAGGACAGCTCACCACAGGATTTATGTGTACCTCCTTCCTTCTCCGAAGAACACCCAGTGCAGGTTATTTGTGAGAACAAGTCTTCCATGCAGGAATATACTTCTCCTTGGAGTGTAATCAGTCTCCATGTGTATATGAAAAGGAACATCCTCCCTAATAGCCATTCAATGTCCACCTAGGAAGGAGGAAGGGACTGTGCATTTCTGGTAGTGTATGTGTGTGTGTGCGCACGCGCATGTGCAATCTTTACAACTCTGCAGCCCTCCTTGTGCATTCTTTCAGTGCACAGTGGAGCTCATATGTACATCTGCTGTTATTCATAACTATGGAGACACCACAAGCAATACAGATAGATGCCATAAATAAATACTGCAAAATGTTGGAATAATGGGTACCATCTGCCTCCTGCCCTTTTTTCCACTATGCCACATAGCTTTTGCTAAATTCATGTCACAGATTGCCATATTGCCCAATTTGGAACTCTGTTCTGAACAGCAACATAGTAAGCTAACTCTGCCTGTGGTGCATGTGCAGTTATCATTTCTCTGATATAAGAATTTGCCATCTTTTTAGTTACTCTGCATATGTCCTGAGCACAGCCTTGTTCTAGAAAATTGCCATATTATTTCTACTCCTACTTGTCCAGTATGTTACTTTTCAGCTATTTTAGTGACAAACAAGTCCTCTTGATCAGGACATAAAACAGGCTTGTTCGTATCTCAGTGTTGGCTTGGACAAGTACAGGTGCATCCTAGACTGTGTGGCAACAGGCAGTAGCTGTCTAGTTGTCACAGCGCTAGTGCTAATGGTGCTATGCTAATGCTACTGACCCTTGTGCAACCACATTGGCGCTTGCTAGGCAAAGGGGAAAAGCAATGATTTGCAACTGAGTTTTGGAGGCACAAGAACACTTACACTCTTTTCTAACAAGCACTAATGACATTGTATTAGGACTGGTAGAGGGTGACAGCAGTGGATACTGCCCTCCATATCCCTGCTTCTGCCTGTTGTGATGCTTTTCATGCTTCCTGTTTGTCAGACAGAAAATGCTGTTGATTGCAACAGATCTCTAAAGTCCCATGTGGTGCCTTCAAGAAAATGTGTTGAGATATACAATTAAAAATATGATAATAGTGATGACAATGAAGATTCCTCAAACAAAAGAATGCTTAATTGTTCAGAATGTCATAACACACTAATTACTGTTAAAATACACTTAGAGTTGGATTATATTTGGAAGAAAACCCCCCTGCCATTTTAAAGCAATATAGTACTTGTATCTGTTAATTAATATGTACTTTTAGATACCATCTTCATCAGCAGCATCACTGTTAACTCTTATTTTGCATATTATCAGTGCATATAGCAGGATGGTCAGACTTGCTGAATGGAAGAGCCACATACGGTAAACATCAGGCATTTCAGAGCTGCAAGACACAAATATTTATTTATTAATTATTATGTATTCATGCCCAAACAGACATTGCTACAATTATTTAGGTGGATAATCAGATGATTTTTGTTTTGTTTTGTTTCATAGATACTACATTTGCAATACATGGGCTTTGGCTTTTAGAACAGTTAAAAGCCATTTGGGACCTTCCCATCATAGCCCCTTATAATGATGATGTGCACAGTACTAGCCCAGGCAATTAACCATTAAATGAATCTCCAGCTGTTTTTGCTAAGCGTGCAGATCAATCGAGCCCATTGAGTTTAGTCCAAGGCATTCATGCACATGTGTATATCTCCTTCATTTGTTTTAATAAGGAAATGACGGCACCATCATTCCAACTTGGAAATGACAAACACCTTTTTAAACATCCACACACTCTCAGGAAGAGAGCAGGTTGAGCCAGCAGCCTCCCAAGTGCTCACTGCAGCATACCTGTCCCGTTGCTTGGATATGAACTGGGGGAGAAGGGGGAGGTCTGAGCCCTCTGCAAACTACAATACAAACTGAAATAGCCTCATGTGCCTCACGAGCCTCAGTTTGACCATTCTAGCATGTAGCATGCCATAAAGGTCACTTAGAACACAATTCTATTCATGTTTAAATGAAAATAAATGATTGCATGACTTCCAATATTCCACAGTAAGCATAATGGCTTTTTTAAACACTAAACAGGACCAAACCCTTAATTTTCATAGATTCTGTATTCCAAGGAATTTACAATATAAAATAAGCAACTGGGGGCACACAAAAGGGAAAGACAATTTTCTATCACCAATTTTCAACTACAAACAACAACCATTAATGAGCTTTAGATAGTAACAGTATATTCCATGACTGGCATGTTAAAGCATTTGTGGATATTGTTAACGTATATGAACTTTAGGTCAAGTGGAATAATCATATACCCCAGTTTTAATTGATTGTCCTCTCCAGGTCTCCATTTATCCAGTTTATCAATCATTTAATGATTACCTATCTTCTGGCAATCTAGACATTATTCATTCATTCATTTCATATGTCTTTACTGTATTTCTGAAACCTTCCTAGACAATGTACAATAAATTCAAAACTGCAACAGTAATCAGGCTAATAATAAAAATAGCATTAAGAAACATAGCTAATGATTTGAAAAGCAAAGTAAAAAGAAAAAAAAAGTGCCTTGACCAAGTTCCTGAATGCAGATAGTGTCAGAGCCAGTTATATCTAGAAAGGAAGTGTGTTACAGAGATTAGAATTGACAGGGGTGAATGTCTACCTTGCATACCCAACACATGGGCATCTGCAAGCCATGATATTTTCAAATGTGGCTTTCTTACTGATTGTAATAACTAAGCAGGTTCATACTTTAATGCCTGAGTAGGTTCTAATGCACAAGTGTCAGTGATTCTTTTCTCATTTGTAGCTGCAAAATCTTGGTTTAGTTAGGCTAGATTAAAGTTGGTTATTATTTTTATTGCTTCTATTGTGCTTTGATGCCCTTATACTGTATTTTTGTATCATATTTTATGGTTTTAAATGTTGTGAGCTGCCCAGGGAACATCAGCTATTAGTTGGTACTGAAATGTAATACAAATACAAGTATGTTGGAGAGCAGGCAGAAATAAACATGAAAATGAAAGTATATAAAATGGAATTATCAATACTTTGTGAAATGAACTTTGTGTTTTGTGATTTTCTATGCTATGCCTTTTGACCAAGGCAATGGATTAATTGCCAGTTTTTGCAGTTCTACATACTGGTCCTGCATATAGGGGTGTGGGGAGAAGGAAGAAGAAATGGAAGAACTACTTGTTACAGGAAAAGCAGAACGCTCTATTCCCTATTCCCCATTAACCTTAATGTGGAAACATGTGATCCTTTGAATGGAAGAACTGATGGATACCAACAGATATTTAGTTCCTTCTCTGAATCCTTACAAAAGCCTCTCAGCCTTGTCTGGTTTTCTTCTGAAAGAGGAAGAAGTATCTATTATTTAAAATTACTTCAGAAGGTCATCTGACTGGAAGAATTGGTGGATGCAGTAGGAGCTCAGCATTTTTTCCTACCAACTGATATTCCCTGCAAAATCCTCCATCTGTTCCAGAAAATATGGGTCTGGGCTCATACATTACCTACAAACCACAACATGAAGACATAGGAAAATAAATTAAGGTAAAAAGAACTCAAATGAATTTAACGCTTGGCTCTGCAATGAGAAAACTATCAAGTGCTGTAGACTTTCTTTACTTAAGAAAAGAACTGTCTCCCATGTGCCTTTGGGAGTCCATTTTCCAGAAGACAAGGCAAGCAACTCCTGCTCTTCTCCCTCCACCACATTTGGAAGGCAAAAGCCTCCATGGCCCAAGGGATGTTTCCATCACCCATCCCTTCCAGTTGGCTGACAAGGATATATAGTCTGGGTCAATGTCCCTTCACCAAGAAGGTGCCTCTGGTTGTTTATTAGGGCAGCCTATTATAATTAGTAATGCCACTGAAACATGAAATTAGATGGCTCACAAATCAAATCCATTATGTTCATAATGCTCATCTGTATACTAAGCTTTGATAGTGATCCAACAAGCTGTGTTATTCAAATTGTGATTGTTTACAGACAATGGCATGGTCTGCAAGATTTTTTCAGTTGTTTCAGCCAGAAAGGTCATTTGCTAATGTTCTTTAGAAAGCCTATTTTCATGCTTATAGCATCACAGTTGTATCTTTTTCAAAAGGAAAATAGTGTTTCAACCCACCAGGCACATCCTGAAGTAGTCATGTATCCACCCATGTGACATGTCCAGATATGGTCACATCACCATTCCAGAGAGTGCTGTTCCTTTGAAATGTGGTTTCTGAAGACAGTGATGCTTTCATCATGACCATTATGAGGTCAAGGAGTTTAAGAAGGGAGTTATGTAACTTCAGGGTGGTGGTCTGGCAGGCAAGAAGGAGATCTGTGTGTTTTAAACAAAATAAACCAAAATTATGAAGAACTTTCATCAAAGACTGAGCAGAGAAATGTGGAAGCTGATGAACAAATTCAACCATCATTAATTCTAATCCATTCCTTGCCAAATTTACTGTCTGCTCAGTGTAGACAGAAACATGAGCTAACCAGCCAAATCAAACATCATCACATCACAAACTGAGAAACAGTATGGGAAAAAAATGAAAGGGTGGGGGAGGAGAGAGAGAGTGAAAGAGTGCAAACCAGGAAAAAAATGAAGCCAGAAAGAAAACCTGAAAGAGATGATCCCTGTGTCATCCAAGACCTTCCTCCAAGGAAAAAAAACCCTAATTCCCATTGGCAATTGGCTAATCCTGCACTGCTTGAGGAAAATTATAAGTGATATGTTGTATAAAATCCATGACAAAATCTCTGTGATGCCTCTACTCTAGTTAATTCTCCCATTTGAACTGGCTTTGGTCCCACATTACTTCCTCCCAGCTATGGAGTAGCCCCAATTTGCCCCACTCCCAGCCACACCAAGGCAGGGGAATGATTATCCTGAGATGAAGCATAGTTCCATGCATAATTCTGTACTCCTGCTTTCATCTGTGTGGGGTGATTTATCTTATAAAGAAGGAGATACAACAATGTGAAAAAGTTTCTTTTGCTACCCTATTTGTGATTTTCTTTTCTGTTAGAATAAGAGGGTGCCAATGTAAAAAATAGAACCTGTATGTAATAAAGCAAACAAATGGAAAGTCTAAGTATGACAAGTAAGATATAGGACAAAAGTGCTGTATTTTGCAGGACTGAAGAAGCAACTTCTATCTCTTTGTCATGTGCTTCTTTTCATATTACAAAGACAGTTCATACCAATTTGTTTGTTTGCTTGTTAAATATGTGTGTCACCTTTCTGAAAATATGCCTACAAGATGATAAATTTTGTCAGGGGCAAAGATATCTCAGGAAACCATTCCATCATCTGGGCATCTCTACAGTAAAATCCATCAACGTAAACCCACCAAGCCTTCAAAGGTGTGAACCTTCATTTGGTGATCTTGATGGACAAGCCTGCTTGATATGGGAATGGTAATCTTTCCAGTAATGCAGCTTAGTCCTCTAACTGATGGAATGTTGGATTTGGGCACAGTCACCTTGGTTCAGTACCAGTTTTGAACATTTGAGGTTCACTAGCTGTCTTTCAAACTTTAAAAGGACCTTGATGGATCAAACCATGAGCCTGTCATATGCAGCATCTTGTTTCCCAGTAGTGGCTAGCTAGATCTCTTTCTGGCCAATATAAATCAATGGCTAGAACTCAGTTTTGAACATACTGAAAGCAGAATGCCATCTAAACAAATCTAAAGACACCAACCTCACTTTTGAACTCAGATTATGAATTTTAGGGCTACTCCCACACAGTCACCCTCCCTCCACATATGCCATGGTTCTTCCCTCCACATGCCACTTTTTTATAGCACTGGATGAGATATGTTCTGCATCTGTGAAAATGGGATTTATGCCTCCAGGAGGCCATCCAATGTTCTAGTGAATGAGGTGTGGAATGTGGTTGAATTAGTATCCCAGATGCCTACTTCAAATTGTTTTGAAGCAATAAAAATGGTTCTGTCAGAGCTGCTGGATATATAAAACTATATTTTTGATGAACTAATAGGGCTTATTTTCCTTTTATTCTTAAATCTGAATTCTTTACCCCCTTCTTATTCCTTTTCTTTTTTACAGTTTCCCTGTAATACTCACTTTACAACTTTCTTCCCATTCTTAGACTCATGCCTGTTAGCTGCATGTCATAGCTGAACTTTGTCACAGAGGTATCATTGACATTTTAAAGCCATATAGCATCATATAGAGTGAGATATCATATATTTTAAGATGATAACATCAGAGGCTAAGTATTTCAACCCTTTTCTCATTCTTTGCCCTCACTTTGACAATAACATTCTTTATCTTCATGTTAGATAATGGATAGTAGTTAATAGCTGGCTTTAAACAAGAATCAATTCAATTTTTTCAAGCAAAGCAATTTTGATGAAAAGATCTGTATAGATTTGTGTTTCTATAATAGCAATATGTTGGAACACTGAATATACATGTCTTCTTCACAGTGTATCATTTTAATACTTGCATTGTTTGTTTATCCTGGTTTCTCTGTTGTTCTTCTTGCTCTTGCTTTTTTACAAATATAAATATGCTATAGATGAAAATGGTAGGTGAGTTCTGCAAAACTCATCTGGCATATTCTACCTGAAAAAGGATTAATCTGAAGAACAAGAGTAGGGAGAGCCAGCATGGCAAACCCCAGCCAGAGCTAGGTAGTAGAGTCTAAGATACAGTTGACAGCCTTCCATTAAAAGATCAGCCAGGGCCATTCTGGGCTGTTCTTGAACTTTTCCAACGGTAGGGAACAGATCTGAAGACAATTCATCCCTTGAAAAGGCAGAAGATTAAGTACAAGCATCAGAAATCCAAACAAAAGTCTCAGTGTGAGGACCTCAGTTAAAACTAACATGCTAACCTAATTAACCAGTTGTGTTAGATATGCACCCAGATATAAATTAGTCCAGATGAAGTCTGCTAACTGTTGCAGACAACAGCATTTCAAGTTGTTACTTTCCCTCAGTCTTATGGACTGGATGGTTTCCTTGATCCTTGGCCTACCTTCTTGGATTAATGTCTGGGACATCTGGATGCTTCGGATGATGAACCCTATAGAATGACCTCTGGACTGGATTGATTTATCCCTTTGATTACTTCCTGAAGATACTATTGCCCAGATCAAGTCTTTAATGGCATAAGATCAGGATAAAGATATCAGTTGGATGAGGAATTCCATGTGCTGACCAGACTGAAGGACTGATCAGATTGGCAGTTGAATTTCATGTCCACACTAGTAACAGCTAGTATCCTCTAACACATCTGAGAGCAGCAAGGATGCCTAGGTGATGCAGATCAGGTCACCTGGAACATACACGTCTATCCATTACATACCTATTAACAGCTACTGCCTCAGAACTCATTCACTCTGTCTAATAGCAGAACAAGTCCTCCCATTGTAGCCTCTGAAAAGTACCCCTACTGAATGCAATACAGAGATGTTGCCCCGATGCACAGGGGAAATTTGGGAAGCTGGAAGGTCAAAACCCCATCCATTATGGAGGACTATTGCAATAGATCTGAAAAGAATTACTTCTCCTATGGATTGCTGAGCCCAGAATGTCAATATGCTGTGCATCAATAAGCCTGATGTTCCAAGATGACAGGTGAAGGGTGTACATCCTTTACCCTTCCTGTGAACACTGTCTCTGTTCTTACTTCTATTACTCAGCCCAGTGATGAATTAAGGGATAGGGTATTGATGTGTTTGAGGGACTGGAGGGCTTTTGACCATCCCTTGGAAAGGGATGGTCAAAAGTGTGAAGAGATGGCTTATATTTCAGAATCTGATAGGTGACTATTTAAGAAATTTATTTCTAAGAGTGGCTTGAGATAAATTTTCCTGCATCTTTACCTGATATATTCTGAGAGACTCACCTATTTTATCATCTTGTAGGCATATTAGTTAGTTTTACATACTGCAGAATGGAAGAGAGTTACAACAGTGGCTTGAAAATTATGGAACCTGTTCTTTGGAAAAACTTGGTCCCTTCCATGTGCGTATTAGAGAGCAAGGAAAGGCTTTCCCTAAGAAGATCTGGACCTTTTGACTTTGAGAAAGCAGTCTTGTGTACTGAGGTTTTGGTTCTATCTGCCATATTAGTTTCCTTTTGTATTTTGTCTGTGATGTTTTGATTAATCTTTTGTTTTCATATATAATTTGATTTTTAATTTATATCCATTTACTGTTATAGTTCAACAAACAGGATATAAATACATACATACATGCATATTATGAGTTACTTTTTATCTTTCTGTGTTGTGATGGAAAAAGCAATAAGAAATGTATAATAGTGGATAACATATGGAGCTCTAAACCAGAAGTCTGTAGTTCAAATTTGCTCACCCAAAATATAGGGGGGTATAATACTAAACTACCTTAACCTCTGTTTAAGGTCCTGCCTATATATCTTTAACAGCAGCTAGTCAAAAGGCAACATAGCTGGTGGAGATTCTCGTGCCATAGAAAGTGATCTGCTTAATTTCTGCACATCTGCTTCCTAATACCATCTTCTTGGATGCACAGCTTAACATGGTGATAAGGTTTGAGAATTTTGAAGGAGCCAAGAGTAATATCACCAAGAGGCCATGCTCCACCACTAGGCTGGTCTTCCAGCAGCAGCATCTGATTCACAATGGTCAAAGCTGAGGCTGCAGGCTAAGATGCATCTTCCCTCTTCAGGAATAATGGTTACATCAGTAGAAGAGAATGGATATCTCTAATGGTGATGGAAGTGGAAAAATTCCATATACTGGACAGCAGTGGTAGTTGAAAATGACACTGGAGGAGCACTTTTCACAGACTCTCTCTTTCACAGAGCATCTTTCATTGACTCTCAACACTGTTTAGTGCTATTCAGAAGGCAATGGTACTTATCTTGTAAGTCCTATGATGGAACAATCCAAAATGAAACAGTACTTAGTGCCAGATGATGAGACTCCAAAGTTGAAAGGCACTCAACCAGCTACTGAGAAGGGGTGAAGAACACATCCAAATTGCACTGACATTAATGTAATTAATAGATCAAAACCAAAAGAAGTCTGCACCAACATACACAAAGGTGAAAAGAAAGTCCAATGTAGCACAATAGAACACAATGCAGAAATCGGAATAATACCAACCAGAATTAATGGAAATCCTGTCAACACAAGTGCCAACAACAGATGCTGAAAAATTTTATGCAAGCATCCAAGAGGAAGTAGATAATGAATAAAACCAAGGTGACTGGAATTCAAAAGTAGGAAACAAAGTAAAATACAATGTTGTGAGAAAGTCAAAAGGAAATTCAGAGTCAAAAACAAACAGGAGAGTGCTCATAGAATTCTGTGAAGTCAACCATCTTTTTATTGCAAATAAATACCTTAGGCAATCAATAAGGTGACTGTATGTATGGAATGTACAATCTGACCAGGATAAAATAAAGAGAAAATGGAAACAATATGGAAACGCTATCTAGAAAAGATAATAAGATGACAAACTCTTTCAAAGATGAATCCCATGAGGAAGACCCAGTAAAAATAAGCAGGTTGCTTACCTGTAACTGATGTTCTTCAAGTGGCCATCTGTGCAGTCACACATATGGATGCTGTGCCTGTGCAGTGCCTTTAGTCGGAAGATTACAAGCTAACAGTTTTTGGCGGGAAAGCTCCGCTCCCCCTCCCCCATCGCCTATAAAGAATGGAATGTCCGCCATTTTGTTCAGACTTTGACGACCGAACGTACGTCCCCATGTGGAAAAAACATCCCTACTGTAAACAATATCGATACCAAGAAAAAATGGAAAAGTTCGGTACCAATGAAAATGTCCACTCACCAACACCGAGCGGGGCTGGCGGGAGGGTTGTGTGACTGCACAGATGGCCACTCGAAGAACATCAGTTACAGGTAAGCAACCTGCTTTTCTTCGTCATGGCCTCTGTGCATCACACATATGGGTAGATTAACAAGCTTATCATAAAGGAGGAGGGGAGGTATCCTCAATGAAGAACAGACGAAAGAACGGCTCTGCCAAAGGAGCAATCCTGCCAAGCCCGAACATCTAGATGATAATGTCTGGCAAAAGCGCAAGGGTTCGCCCAAGTAGCAGCTCGGCATACATCATCAAGCGGGAACCCCCGATGCAAAGGCAGATGAGGCTGCAACAGCCCTGGTCGAATGGCCTCGAGGGGCTGTAGGCAAATCAATCTTAGCCAGTTGATAGGATAAGGTTATAGTATGGACTATCCACTTGGAAAGTCTCTGTGGAGTGACTGGATCGCCTTGATCTCTGGTGGAATATTTAATCAATAGTCTATTTGAACGTTGAATAGATTCAGTCCTCGATCTATAGAAGGCTAAGCAGTGCCGAACGTCAGGTGAATGCAAGGATCTCTCTAATGGAGTTGACAGTGATGGAAAAAAGGCAGGTAAAATAATATCCTGTCCCATATGAAAAGGCATAGTCACCTTAGGAAGAAAAGAGGGGTCAAGGTGCAAAACGACCTTTTCTCTATGAAAATTCAGGTAAAGTGGGTCTATGTGGAGAGCACAAAGCTCACTGGCCCTTCGGACTGAAGTGACTGCCACAAGAAACGCTGTCTTCCAGCAAACCAGACACAAATCTACTGTTGCCAATGGTTCAAAAGGAGCTCTCGTAAGCACTTGCAGAACAACAGAAAGACTCCAGGTAGGCATTACTGGTCTGATTGATGGATTAATATTATGCAGTCCGTTAAGAAATCTCTTAACAATAGGTTGAGAGAAGATAGGTGATCTGTCAACTAAGCCACGATGGTAGGCTATTGCTGCCGTATACACTTTAATCGAAGACGGCTTTAATCCGGAATGGTGCAGTTCTAATAGGAACTGAAGGATTTGATGTATAGATGATGTAAATGGAGAGAACGAATGAGACTCAGCAAAGGTAGAGAATCGTCTCCATTTAGCCATGTAAGATTTCCGTGTGGACGGCTTTAAAGCGGAATCAAGGATATGTTGGATATCAGGATGAAGGCTGTCGAATTCGATGGGTCAAGCCTTGAATCTGATGGTGCGGAATGAAGAAGGGAAGAGAAAACGCCGAATCGATCGGACTCGACGGCAGGATTCGATTCAGTTGAAGTTGTCGTCAATACTGGTGGTGCAATGGTAGCTATCGGATTCGCCACGCTGTTAGGTTCAATGACAGCAAGTCCAGGTGGTGAAGTGTACCGCCCTGTTGGGTTATAAGATACGGAAGCAGTGGTAGATGAAGGTATTCCCATGAGAGATGTCGAATAATGTCGCAAACCAAACTTGACGTGGCCACCAAGGGGCAACTAGAATCCCCGAGGCCCGAGCGTATACTATCTTTGCTATGACTCTCATCATAAGAGGGATTGGAGGGAAGGCGTAAAAGATCATGTTGTTCCATGAGATCATGAAAGCACCCCCTAAGGATCCGTCTCCGATCCCTGCTCTTGAACAGTAAGTATTGCACACCTTGTTCTGTTGGGTTGCGAATAAGTCCACGTCAGGGAAACCCCAGCAATGAAAGAGATGGTCGTGTGTGTGAGGATCTAGCTCCCATTCGTGAGAGATGAACATGTGCCTGCTGAGAAGATCTGCTTACATATTGTCCGCACCAGCTAGATGAACAGCCATCAGCGTAATGTCTCTCGGAATGTACCAGTCCCAAATTTTCATTGAAAATCTGGCCAAAGTTGGTGACTTTGTTCCCCCTTGTTTGTTCAGATAGAAGACGGTAGCTACGTTGTCTGAAGTTATCTGAACGACCCAATGTTGGAGAATGTCTTCAAAAGACTGTAGGGCTTTGAATACTGCCAACAGCTCCAGGAAGTTGATATGATTAGTGGATTCTCGACGATTCCATGTGCCTTGGGTATATAGGCTGGAGCATATTGCTCCCCATCCCAGAAGAGATGTGTCAGTACCAAGGATTATTGAAGGACATCGTGCCCTGAAGGGAACTCCAACAGTCAGATTGGCTGGTACTGACCACCAAAGTAGAGAATGGAGCACCGAGGATGGGATTCAAATTAACTTCGACGGTGGGTCTCTCTGAGGGTGGAACATTTTGTTGAAGAGGAGTTGTAACAGACAGAGTCGAAGCCTGGCGTGCGGCACCACAGCAACCACGGAAGCCATATGTCCCAGGATCCTCTGAATGTACTTCGCCGGAACCGTCCCGTCTCGTCGTATTCAATGGATGTGGTGAGCAAGAGTCTGTTGTCTGTCCCGAGGAAGGAAGGCTTTCTCCAACATCGAATCCAGGCAGGCTCCAATGAAGGTAATCATCTGCGTCGGAAGAAGAGAAGATTTCTCAGTATTAATGTGTAGGCCCAGATCATTCAATAAGGCACAGTTGTACGGATGGATGTAAAGAGTCCTTCCCTAGACTGGGACACTAGCAGCCAATCATCGAGATACGGGTAAATTTGTATGCCTTGGAGGCGTAGGAAGGCGCAGACAGGGGCCATACATTTGGTGAATACTCTCGGAGCCATGGCCAGTCCAAAGGGTAAAACTGTAAACTTGTAGAAAAGGGATGCAACAGCAAAACGAAGGAAACGCCTATAACTTGGGTGGATCAAAATGTGGAAATAGGCATCCTTCAGGTCCAATGAGGCGAACCAATCCTCTTTCTTAAGCAATGGCAAAATATTTTGAAGGGTGGTCATCCGAAACTTTTTTGTCACAATAAATTGATTCAGATTACGTAAGTCCAAAATCAGACGTAAACCACCATCCTGCTTCGGGACCATAAAATATCTGGAATAGAATCCATGAAGTCCGTCAGGTGGGGAAACTTGACGAATCGCTCCTTTACAAAGAAGTTGTTGTATTTCATCGAGCAATACCGGCGAGAATGATGTAAACCGGATCAGACTCGAAGGTGGAACGATGTCGAATTCTATCCAATAGCTGTGCTGAATGATGGACAGTACCCACCGATCAGATGTAATGGACTCCCATATGGGGAGTCGGCTTTGCACCCGATCCCCAGATGAGAGGGGGGTGGGTATGGAAGGAGGAAGAGGAGAGGTTCGCCAGTCCCGTCAATGCTGTCTCCTTTCATCGAAACGGCAACGGCCCTGTTGATAGCGTTGCTGGGGCTGTGAATGGCAGTGCTGCTGTTGCTGTTGCTGTCAGTGCTGGGGCTGCTGTCTAGGTTGGTATGACTGCCTATAAGATGGACAAGTCCATGACCATTTACGCCTGGTCTGGGTCTGGATATCCATCCTGCGTGCCGTTATGCGGGATTCGTGCAGCTTCTTCAATTTATGGTCGGTGTGAGAGTGGAAAAGCCCGGATCCATCGAAGGGCATCTCCTCTATACAATGTTTAGTTTCCTCCAGGAAGTTACAATTTCTGAGCCAGGCGTGTCTCCAAAGTGAAACGGCACCGACCAACCAAGGCCCTTGAGTCCCTGTCCACATGATGTCTGGCTGTGGACAACTGCTGGACAGCAACCTGCATTGCCTCCTTGATGAGGACCTTGGCCAGGTCACCCTGGTGGTCTGGAAGGGTTGAGGTGACGCATGATGAAGTATTGGTACCTCGCCAACGTCGCCTCATAGTTGAAGATACGCAGCCCCAGGACTGAAGCAGCGTAGACTCGCCTGGCCAGGGAGTCGATCTTTCGGCCCTCCTTGTCCCATGGTACAGTGTGACCTCTCGCCTCTCTACCCTGGGAGGACTCCACCACGACCGAGTTCGGCTTGGGCTGGCAGAGGAGGAAGAGGATGTCCTCCTCCTGAACCCAGTACATGGATTCGTACCTCTGGGACATGGGTTGAGCGTGAGAGGGCAAGTCCCAGGGTTCTGTCATCGCTTGCCGTAAGGTGGTTATCAGCGGCAGGACGACCGATGTAGACTGCTCCCCGAGGACAACATCGTAGAACTTGTCTGTAGTTGGTCCCAGACGCTGGATGGCGTCGATATCGAGGGACTGGCAATCCAGGACATCAGCTCTGTGAAGGAGATGTGAGATTCGTCCAGTGACGCAGGGCTCTGGGAGGTCACAGCGACATCAGGGGAGGTTGAATCGACCTCTGAATCATTGGAGTCGGCGCCATAATACAGAGGAGCCAATGACGCTGGGGAGGAGGAGCAGCTACTTCCATCCCAAGGAGGTATCGGAGATGCACGCCTCGGGTCTGAAGACTGCGGTCGATCGCGGGATCGGTGGAGAAGATCGACCTCTAGGAGCAGAATAATATCCGATGGAGAGCGGGTCAACCCAGGCATGACAGTAGGGATGACGCCATTCCTCCGAGCACTGCTCCATGGAGCAGCTGCTCCGGCTCCTAGGTGGGGACATCTCCACATCTGCCTCCATAGTGGCCGTGGGCATAGGTGTAGGGGACCGAGCCCTAGGGGAGGAGTCCTGAATTTCCCCATCAGAAATAGAGCCTCTTTGAAGAGTGGGAAGAGGCCCGGTGGGAAGGTCAGCCACACGCCATGGGGACCCTTGAGGGGTAACCCTCATAGCCTCCTGAAGCACTGGGTCGGGTGGAGTCAGTACAGTAAGTGCCGCCGGTACCGAGGGGGCCGTCGAATCCGAGTCCCGGTGTCAAGGGAGCTCCGAATCCTTCGATTTCTTGGAAGGTTTCGAAACTTTCCCCTTCCTGGCCTTCTTATGGCCTGCCAATTTGTCGGGTTCGGTGTGGTTTCGCTTCTCGTGCTTCTTCTTGGGAGAAGCAGAGGGAGCCACCATAGAAGACGCGCCTTCGTCCCAAGGGCATGAAGGTGGGGCCACTGAAGTGGAGCCAGGCTTCGGAGCAGCAACCAGTGGATCAGACTACATGAGAGCCCGATCCCAGAGGAGCCTCCGGAGGCGATTTCACAGTTCTTCCTGGCCTGCTTAGAGAAGGCCAGGCAGTGAGAGCACTTATCGGTCCTATGCCCCTCACCCAAGCAGAGGAGACATCAGTCATGCGGGTCAGTTGGTGACATTTTTGACCCGCATTCTGCGCATTTGCGGAAAGCCACTCGCTGCGCCATCGCAGGAAAGGGAAAAAAAGAGAGATAGTGCAGAGGGCAAGTGCATTTTTTTTTTTTAGATAGATTGAAAGAAAGGTAGAACGATAGAGAAACGTACAAGAACTATACAAAGTAGAGGAACTAACAGGAAGAAGAAGAAAAATACCAGGGCTATAACAACAGGGAGAACAATCGAGAAGAAAAGAGGCCATACGAGCAACGGTCAGAGCGAGAGCGAAAGCGGCACAAGGCACAGCAAACGGCAGTCACAAAGACTGAACAAAATGGCTGACGCTCCGTTCTTTATAGGCCATGGGGAGGGGGAGCAGAGCTTTCCCGCCAAAAAGGGTTAGCTTGTAATCTTCCGGCCAAAGGCACTGCACAGGCGCAGCACCCATATGTGTGATGCATAGAGGTCACGGCAAAGAACCTAACAAATCCAAATCCTAACAAGAATATGCCAACAAATTTGAAAAAGAAACAATGACCTACAGATGGAAACATTCAACATACAATTAAATTTCCAAGAAGCAGATACCAAGGAATGCAGCAACAATTGGACCATTGCATTATTTTCCCATGGAAGAGAACTGATGGTCAAGATGTTGCAACAAATAATTTTACCCTATATGAAGCAAGAAATTCCTGATGTTCAAACTAGATTCCAAAAAAGAAGATGATGAACTCAAGATCATATTGCAAATATACATTTGAGCACACAAAATAATTTCAAAAGAAGAGCAGTCTATTCTTCATACACTACAGAAAAGCCTTTTACCATGTGGACTATGAAATACTTTGGATGGTCCTGGGAGTAATGGGAGTTCCTCCTCATTTTATTGTCCTGATATGTAACTTGTACCATGGACAAGAAAGTACTGTTAGGACAGAATATGGGGGAAACAGAAAGTTTTCCTACAAGAAAATGCATCAGACAAGGGTGTATTTATCTCCCTATCGAGTGAAAATTGGCAGAAGCATCAATAATTTAAGATATGCAAATGATAGCTTATTATTGGGAGAAAGCAGTGGTGAATTGAAATGACTCACATTGAAAGTGAAAGAAGAAAGCATAAAAACAGGACTGCAGCTGGACATTATGAAAATAAAATCATGTCTACAGGTGAGTTAAACATTAAGGTCAGCAATGAAGAAATTGAAATTGTGAAAGATTTTACATACCTTTGCTCAATCACCAATTCAAAGGGACACTACAGCCAATACATCAGAATAAGTCTGAGACTTGAAAGAGCAACAATGAAGGAACTAGAAAAGATTATTGAGTGTGAAAGTGTTTCTTTTGGACACCAAGGCCAAAATCACCTATACTATTTTCTTCCCAATCACTGTGTATGGGTGTGAAAGCTGAACTGTAATGAAAACAGACAGAAAGAAAATGAATGTGTTCAAAACATGGTGCTGGACAAGAACATGGTGAATACCCTGAATAACAGAAAGCAGAGGAAGTGGGTCCTAAATCAAATAGAGCCGGAACTTTCAATTGAAGCAAAAATGATGAAACTGAACTTGTCATTCTTCGGGCACATCATAAGAAGGCAAGACTCACTGGAAAAGACAAAAATGGTAGAGAAAGTTACAGATAGAAGGAAAGAGGGAAGAACAACTATGAGATGATTGATTCCGTAAAGGAGGTCACAGCTTTGAGTTTACAAGAGCTGAGCAGGGCTGTCAAAGACAGGACATTTTGGAGGGTATTCATTCATGGGATGCCATAAGTCTGACCTGAGTACATGGCACACAACAACAGATGCTGGAAAAGGGGGAAATGCTACTGGTAAAGGGAGAAATGCTAGCACAGAGCACAGTTGCCAACTCTATATAAGGATACTTGGTTGTACATCCAATTATGTCCTTTCAGCAGTATAACAAACACTGTTAGTGGAGCAAATTGTCCCTCCCTATCTGCTCCACTCCCCCTCAACCTGTTCTAGTAAATTGGAGCAGTGTCCAGAAAGGATTAGGGAAGCTGATTAGGGAGCAGGAGAAGGGACACTCCCTTTTCATGGACAGAAGTCCCCTTGCTGTTTAAATGAATAAGCTTTATTCTAACTTTCATTCTAAAAATGACCGCTATTTTCATGCATTTTGATTGTTGGATGTAAGGTGGAACTGCAGAATATATGCTATAGCTCCCCTGGTTGTCTTCAAAGCCTGGTTTTCATTCCTTTGACAAGTGTCACCAGGAGAGCATGATTTCCACTGGAGAAGTGGAAGACAGGAGAAAGTCATATAATCCTGCCGTGACCTCCGCAACTCCCTTCTCCACCAGCTACTTCTTCTCTCAGGAGTGCTTCCAACACAGTATTTCCATCAAAGAAAATCAGAAGTTCAATAACACTGTTGAGGGTACACATTGAGGTGAACGTATAGTTCTGCCTTCAGTGAATTGTAAGGTTATGGCTATTTCACCATGCCTAGGCTAAGGTTTGGGTGGATTAAAGTCCAATATATTTACTTTGGAGTGTAAATCAGCCAACAAAGACTTGATTTCAGCTGGTTTGAGCTTTTGTTTGTTTGTGTATGTGCGTGCGGGTGTTTAAATATCCCATTCTGTCAGCTTAGAAAACCCTTTTAGCTGTTGACTCTGAGTTGCTTTGTTACAATATTTATAAGCTTCTTTTCATGTGTCTTTTAAAGAAATGTGAATTAGCCAAATAACGAAGCTAAAATTACAATCTGTTTGATAGCTGTTTGAATAGGGAATCAAAAATGTGCTTTTTTTTTTTTTTTTTTTTGAGCCGCACTCTGGAGACTGCATTCTTTCAGCAAAAGGTACTCGTTTTATTACTTGTAAAGATAAAGACTAATTAAATGTTACACAGCCTTTCAGTAATTCAAAAGCACTACTAATCAGGAGTACCATACTGTTTAAAAAGTTATAATGCAAACAAGTCTGAAGAATGAGAACAGACCTCAGGAAGTAGGAAATACTTTGGAATTTCATTGCAGCTGCTACAATTTCAGCCAATATTGGAGGGCATAGATGTAAAGAGGGGACCTGTCTCTTGCACATTACAGTCTGCTCACACAGATTCATTTGATTCTGAGGAGAGGGTGGTAGAACAAGGGGGGATGAAGGAGTTGACTAGAGATGTGTGAGGAAGCAGTTTAGTGGTGAAAATCCATGGGGTTCCCTGGACTCAGCTCCCTGGACTCCAGTCCAACTTCTGCAGGCCCTGAGTCTGAGTCTCTGGTGAGTGCATCTAGTGTTTGCAGGGAGTTGTTGTGGGCCATGCTTCTCCCTCTGACCAGCACCAGTCTCAAACTGTTTCTTTGCTTAATAGTCTTTATCGCTACACATAAGTCTCTAATCTATTGCTCATTTCCAAAGCTCTCCTTATGAACTCATCTGCACCCCAACCCTGGAGGAGGCACACTGTGGAAATGGGCATGCTTCACTCCACCCATTGCACTTCTGGGCTTCTTGCCAGTGTTGCACTGAACCACCAGGTCCACCCCTGAAGAGGGGGTTGGTCTCCATTGGAAAGATCTCCTATTTCAACACCCCTGTTCCACAGGATGTAATTTAGCATCATTCCCATGGTCAAGATGATCTGTATTCCCATCCACCCTGTTGGGTAATCTCTTCTACTGCCTCCCCCAGCTGAGTCCCAGGACCTGGAGCCATAGCTTGTGGTTGCACAGTCTAATAAGTGGTTTTATCCTGTGAATCGGAGTCATTAAAAATAGCATGGTTAGTCTCCTACAAATGCACCAAAGGTTTACCAGTACATGTGCACATGACAGTAGGAGTCAAGTCTTGTGCAATGGCTAGCAGTGTCCCTCTTCCATGCCACATGTAGCAACCATTGAGGCTGCTGTGACTGATGTGGAATAAGCTTCTTGGTTGCACACACTTCATTCTGTAAATGCTTGCAGGCTTCCTCTTGGCTCAATTCACTTTGCAAGATCAGGGTATCTAGGAATGAAAAGGTGTGCATCCAAAGTGGTCCTTCATGGGAGCAGTGAATCTGTCAAGTCAGGGGTACCATGTGCATAGAAGACTTTGTCCAATGTACAAGTCTAGATGCAGCAGCTGCGATGGTGAACAAGGGCTGTATTGAATTTGCATTTAGCAGTTCTATTTTGATAAGATCCTTATAGTGGTTGGACTTGTCTAGGTGTAGGAGGATTGAACAACCTTGAAAACAGGCAAAACGCAAGGCTGTCTTATAACATTGGTCAGTGCACATATGGACATTCTTGTATGTTGTCACCAAATTTGTTTGGTGACACCATTAATAGGATTCTATTTCCTAGGCAACTTGGAAATGGTCACTCCAATATCAGCTATTGACCAACAGTCTAAAACTTATGCCAAGCAAAGATACAATATTGATTTGTGTTTGATGAAGGGATTTTTTTGGGTGGGGGGGTGACTTACAATGTTATTTAAATAAAAATTTTGTTGTTGCATGAGAATGTTAAAGCCGAGGAAATAGCCATCAATGAATAACTTGCTTACATTTTATTTGCCCTTCACTATGAACTCTGCAGAAGTTTAAAGCAACACCTCACATAGCAGACACATTTTAATTTTTCTCACCATGAAGGCCTCAATGCAGCCCAATGTTGTGTTTCAAAGAGATGATTTTGAGCTGGACTGACAAACCAAGAACTCATTGGTTCAGCAGAGGTGGAAAGTCACAGCAAGGTGAAATGTAAGGAAGATAAATAAAATCAGGAAGAAGTCAAGAATGTGATGCTAGCAAAATGTAGCAATGAATTTCTTTACATAAATACATATTTCCAGTAGATAAATACAGCTTACTAAAGATAGGAGAATCGTGATGAATATGAATGAGAAAGGCTTCACATGTTACTATATGTTTCCATAGCACATGGACTACATATTTTCAGCAATATCTGAAGGAAATATGGATATATCCAAAATGTGGGAATTATGCATTGTGAAGGCACAGACAGTTGGTCCTTTTGAGTGCAAGTTTCCACCGTGTTTGCATTTGTACATCTCCTTTCAAGCATTAAAGAAAAGACATGGTTGACATGCTGTAGAAATGTAAGAAACTGTCAAATGTGAAATTGCCCTAACTGACGGAGGAAATGTATTATGTGGCATAGTCTTATAACCTGTTGCACTATGAGTCAGTTAAAGTCTTCTCTCACAGATACACAGATTTTCTATGCCATCACATATACCTGATTTCTATCTAGAAATCAGATAGCTGGTTAGTTTAATGATGCCAAAGTATTTAAGGTATTCCCTGACCAATGCCTTGTAAAATGGATTAGTATCCTAATCCTTTGGTCTGCCTGAACAGGTGCTTGAGAGACTTCAAAGAAATGGTATTACATGTATAGGCTTCATATAGAGAAACCAATTCCAACAGAGGGTGCTTCTACTTGACCTTCACCCAGTGATTTTACAGCTCCAAAACATCCCTTAATTTCAAACTGTATGTGGGATGTATGAGATTTTTTTTCCTTGCAAATTTGTATACAAAGTGACCTGCTCTACACCTCTCAAGTTTGAATTTAGGTATCCTCTGGATTCATCCTTCTCTGACATAGCATCCCAAATCTTGGTAGTGTTACTTTCTCAAGCAGCATTTGAGTGGTTCTGAGATACTTTGTGCTTTATTCAATATTAGTCTCATTTACAATAGACCCATTGAAGTGGATAGGACTAATACTGGATACAGCTCATGAGCATCCATGGGCATGGGCATATTTTGACCATGAATATATGACGACAAAAACAGGCAGCTAAATCTAAAATTATTTATTGGATGCTTTTATGGCTATATGTGCCAAAGTTCCCCTTCAGCCCTGAGAGAGGTTTCTGCCTTGATAAGACACTGACAGAGTAGATACTAATGCTGGGCTAGATAGGCCAGTGGTCTGGTTCCACATAAGGCAAATTCATAAGGGAAAAATGAAATATATGTACCCCTTGTTGGTTAAAATATTCCCACTTCAGTTTCCTTATCTATAGCATACTGGATTGTTAGAGCTATGAGGCAGTCTGTCACTCCCAAGTCCACTGATATTCTCAGGAGAGCTAATCATTATGTAATTATTTGCTTGAAACAGACAGCATCAACAGGCAGTTTTTCATGGATTTTATGACATGCTAATTTCCCATCTGTCCTGGATAAAAAAGACTATGTGCTTTACTTCATTCACCATCTCTTAATAAGGAAGATATAGGAACAGAGAGCCTCTCCAAGCATTCTTAGGCACCTTTAAAATTATCCATGTAGTCTCCAAGGGGTATATTTTATTTTCCATTTCATATCCTTCGCCAACCAGATTATCAGTGACGGCCAGTTAACAAAGATCAACATGAAATTTTATGGCAATACTGGGCATGCCTGATAGGCCTGGAGGCTTGTGAGATTTATAAAATTTATCTAATCTGAATGTATGAAGTGAAAACAGATGGCTGATACTTTTGCCATTTACATTAGATTGTAAGATGTAGAAATTCACTAGCCTGCTATGTTTAAGTAGAACAAGTCAGGTGGAACTGAGACTGTGGTCTCAGTTTTTCATTTAATTTTATTTGTATAGATTAGATTTTGGTCTTCTAGTCAATCTTTCAGAGCTTAGATACCAAACATGAGAGATGGGTGAGCTCACATCTAGGAAGTATTAGGAAACTCAGACCCAGTATCTCTCCTGACCAATGGGAATGTGGCTTTCTGAAATCATGTTGACTTCCATTAACTTTTCTCCCTCCTGCCAATAGAGATCCAAACCCATCCACCTGCTTTTTAGCCCATGATGGGGAGGGATAAACATAAAAGGGTTACAGATGTCCTACCTTTGTGGGTTGGGTCTTCTGATATGGATCAGGAAACTTCATGCTTACCATAATTTTAAAAAAAGGATGAGATGAGGCTTATGTTACATATTTAAGGAGGCTTAAATTACCCAGCCCAATTGCCTTGTGGGTAGTTAGTTTTGCTGCAAAGGTGCTTATCTAGATACTTCTGGCAAAATCCTTAGCACATTGAAATGAAGCGCTGAGAATTGGGACCAATCTACCTGAAACACTGTCTTCTCCCATATGAACCTCAAGGTCTTCTGGCCCTTTTCTCAGAATTACCACCTTCAGAGGTAGACTTGTGGGACTCTTGGAGTGAGCCTTTTGAGCGGCTGCACCCAGGTGGAATTTCTTGCCAAGACAGGTTAGGTTGGCCTGCTCTATATTGCCTTTCCATTAGCACACAAATACATTTTTATTCAGGCAGACTTGGGGCACATAAACTAGTTTATTGCTGAAGAGGGCTGCTTTGTGCTTCCCTTCCCACCCTCAATCACCATGTATCCCAGTTTCAATCAGTGTCTCCAAAGAAGGACCATGCAGGACCAGATTCAGTTAGCCATTTCTTAATGACAGGATCAAGCTAGTCAGCAAACACTAGTAAAAGAACCTGGCCAGTTTGTTCTTACCTGCCCTTCTTTAAAAATTATAACACAGTCCACAAATTCCAGACTTGATTTTGGAGCAACTGGGCACTGTGTGCACCTCTGAAAGATAGGCTGCTACTACTGTTTAATCTAACTGCAGGATAGATTTACTTACTTACTTATTTTCTTACTATGAGTTGAATCCACAAGTGAATTGCACTTAGATTCCACTGAAAGCACTGTGAAAAGTTAGCCTTGTCTTAACATTATTACCACTGGCGTTGGAGAGTGAGATCCAAACCGCTATTTTATGCTATTTTTTCCAGACATATATTTTACAAGGCAGTTTGCATCATTAAAGATAATTATTGGGGGGTAGGGGAGCACTACATGACTGCACAGGGCCTGTGCTTTATTTTGTGCAAACTCATTTTCCAAAGTGCTCTAAAATGCATAATTTGGATAGCAGACTGTTCTGTCATCCTATAAAGCCTACATCTAAATGATTCCCAAAGGATCTTGGCAGTCAATGGGAAAATCAAACCTGTTCTAGGAAGTGCAGCTGGAACCCCACATGGTAAAAACAATAAATATCTTTTTAAATTATGCTAGAGAATGTGCAGTGCAGGAGAACTTCTCACACCCCAAATTTGAGACATAACCACCTACCTGTGAAGCAATAAACAATTAAAGAAACTTAGGGTGAAATCTCATGGCCTCCCAACATCATCTGGAGGCCCTCAGGATTCTCAGGAGGGCCAGCACTGAGATCTTCTGACCAATGGCAATCCCCTTATCCCCCACCCCCCATACACATATATACCATCCTTGCAGCCAGTGTGGGAAGAACTGTGCCAACTGCCTCTCTGAGAGTAAAAATGCGCCGTAGAGAGGAGATAAACGGCACGCTAGTGGGTGGGAAGGAAAGGAGGCTGAAATCTATATTCTTTCCTATTGGTAGTCCCTCTGAGAGTCAGTGACTGGCCCAAAGTCACCCAGTTAGCTCCATGGCTGAGCAGGGACTAGAACCCAGACTGGATGAGACCCAATCCTGCACTTTACCACACTGACTCCTTTATGAAAATTATTCATTTTTGCCAACTCTGTTTTCTGTTCTTTGACAGTTACCACTTCAGAAGAAGACTTCTGCTTTTATTCCATGACTGCTAAGTTTTGTAGAAGTCTTTGATATCTGACATTGTCAAAAGCCTTAATCCCAAGTAAACAATGGCACCTTAGTCAACAAGTTTCCTTGGATTCTCAAAGAACTCTGAAGTGGACATAGCATGCAGAAGCTGTATTGATTCTTTTTGAGAAGGACTTGCCTCTTATATTTATTTTTACTGATTATTTCCACCAATTTACCCAAACTGGTATACACTAACTAGTCTGTAATCTCTCTCTGTCTCACTTGCACCCATGTATAGTGTTTCCTTTGCCATTGTGGTACAGAAACTGGCCTTGTCACTTATTTTCAGTTATTTCATGTTTGCATTCTTTAAGAACTCTAGGATGATTATCCTCTGGACCCTCTAACTCTTCATTTCTCTTAACTATGATTTTCCTCAGTTCCTCACTTTCCTTTCCTGAAAAAAATCATTTAGAAATAGTATCTGGTCTATCTATTCTGTGGTGAAGCCAGGCAAAAAGGCTCATTCAGCTAAATCAGCATTATCCTTGCACAGTGTCCATCCAGATGTCTGTGGGAAGCCCTTAATCTTTCCAAAGTATCCTTGGATCAGTTTGAACTCTTCCTCAGAGCCCTGCTTCACTGTACTCTATCTATCTAACATATTTCAAAATTTGCAGTTTCCTGTATGCCAATCATCTGTCAAGGGACTTTGACCCATCAAGGGACAGATATTTATTTATTTATTTATTTTATTAAAACATTTTTATGCCGCCCCATTCGCCGAAGCCTTGGGGCAGCTTACAAACAATAAATAAAAGCAATTATAAAATAAATCGCAACACATATAAACATTAAAAATCCAAAAAATACAATATAAAATAAGCCACCCTGGCCAGATATCTACAAAGAATGATATTTATCAATGAAATTAGAAATTAAAATGAATATTATGTAGTCCTTACCAATTTATCTCAAATCCCATGCAGAGATGATATTTCTTAAAACTGTTTTACAGATCTTGATATTGCTGTTCATATTCTTTTTCTACCTGTGTGCTTTTATGTTCTATTGTATGTGGTGAACTTTCAAATATTGAATCCTAAGTAAAAAGTGTGTGGAATAGAACATTTACAACTGACTACTAAGCATAGGGTATGTTCATTTTTTCCGGGTGGCTTTCAGATAACTAGCTCTAATAAATGTGGAGAGGGAACTTTGAGTTCTCTGTAGGGCTGCCAAGATTTGTGAATAGCTGCTAGCATGGCATGATGCCTAATAAGAAGGTGGCTGGCCTCTTTCTCTAGGTCAGAGGTTTCAACCAATAATATGTTTAGATTATTCCTCCAGGCAAGACTGGAAGCATGATTAGAAACAGACATTTCCCCCACACTTGCTTATGCTAATACATGGCTGCTAATGAATTAGATAGCAAAGAGGGCTAATGTAGCAGTCTATGAGCTTTTTAGGGTGGGGGAAAAGCAGGTTACTTGTATTGGACAATCACAAAATGGATAAAAATTATAAAAGAGCAAGGAGAAACAAAAAAGATGGCTGGAGGGATTATCCAGACGATACACAGCATTAAAATCCACATGCTAATTCAGTATGACATTTCCAGTAAATTATAATACATAGCTATTCGTAGAAAGTATAAGCATCACAATCTTGAAGAAGAAACCTATGGGACATATGAAACTAAGACCACTGAAATGTTCTTGGTGGAAACACTGTGCTCTAGACTGATGGAATTCCCTAAAGATACCTTTGCATATTAAGTATCAGTGGCCCTGATTTGCTACTGAATATGCATACCGGCAAACTGGCAGGGCTTTCCTGGCAAATGGACGCACATGATACATATATTTGCAAACACATTTATCAAGTTCACACCATGTTTTTACATGCACCCATAAAAATTCTTAAATCACTTAATGTGGGAAACGGCTCCTGGGTTACACGTTACTCACAAGACTAAGAAAAACCCCATCCTTGTTTTTCTGACAGTGGGTGTGTTGAAACTTGATTGGCCTTAGAACTGGATTCCATTCTGCAGCAACTCATAGAGGCCATATTGCAGTTGTGTGTGGGGCCAAAATACCAAGAATACAGTGGCGCCTCGGCTCATGAACACCTTGGTTCACAACCAAATCGGGTCACAAACGAAAATTTCATGAAAATTTTGACTTGGGTCCCAAACTTCGCATTGGGTGGCAACCAAGATTGCAGCCATCTCACCCCCCCACTACCCCTGGAGATGGCCACGATCGCAGTTGCGTTTGTGCAGGGAAGACATAGAGGAGCTGACGAAAGAAGAACTTGCTGAACTCCAAAGTGAGCAGCAGAAGACACTTGCTGAGGAGGATTCCACTGAGGAAGAGAAACACGGGGAGGAGGTTAGCAGTGATGTGATACAATCCATTATGAAAAAATGGAATGAGTGCCAGGATTTCCTTGAGAAGCACCACCCCAACATAATGTAACAAACAGTGTGTTGAATCTGATGAACAATAATGTGGTCTCTCATTTCCGGAGGGTTATGCAGTGCAGGAAAAAACAAGTGACTATAGACAGATTTTTCACCAAAATGGACCCTGCAGCTAAGAGGCAAAGAAGAGAGGAAACCCCTGAAAGAGATCTCCCAATGTCCTTATGGAGGGGGACTCTCCCTCAAAACAATAACCTCCCCCCACACCTAGGTTAGTGTTCTCCACTGTACAGTGCAGTACTTTGTCATTTTGTTGTTCTTTGTCGCTTTGTTTCAAATTTTTCTGATGAAAAAAAATTAGTTACGGAAAGGATTAACCTTATTAACATTGAACCTTATGGGGAAATTTGACTTGGCTAGTGACCAAAAATTGGTTCACAACCACATTCAGAGGGGCCAGAACGCATTAACCTTATTTAAACTGAATCTTATGGGGAAATTTGACTTGGGTCACAACCAATTTTGGTCACAACCAGAGTAATGGAACAGATTAAGTTCGTGAGCCAAGGTACCACTGTAGTAGCATTTTTAAAAACTGAAGCTCTTATTTCCAATACATAAGGCTTAGGAATGGCATTTCAAAATAGTAAAATGATGTACCAAAGTGTGAGTAAAGGAGGTTGGGCCCAGTGGACGGGCATGAGCATCCAAGGAACCTGACAGGACAGAATTGGGACACAGAATTGTTGAAGGAGACCACTTCTGCACAGCCCTCTTGCTGTTGTTGTTAGTCAGTCGCAGAGTCGTGTCCGACCCATTGCAACCCCATGGACAACACTCCTCCAGGTCTTCCTGTCCTCCACCATCCCCTGGAGTCCACTTAAAATCATACCAACTGCTTCAGTGACTCCATCTAGCCACCTAATTCTCTGCCGTTCCCTTCTTCTTTTGCCCTCTATTGTTCCCAGCATTAGGCTCTTCTCCAGGGAGTCCTTCCTTCTCATTAGGTGACCAAAGTATTTGAATTTCATCTTCAGTATCTGGCCTTCAAAAGAGCAATCAGGGTTGATCTTCTCTAGGACTGACCGGTTTGATCGCCTTGCTGTCCAAGGGACTTGCAGGAGTCTCCTCCAGCAGCACAATTCAAAGACCTCAATTCTTCAGCGCTTTCTTCCCCATCTATTTGCCAGGAAGTGAGAGAACCGGATGCCATGATCTTAGTTTTCTAAATGTTGAGTTTCAAGTGAACTATTGCACTCTCTTTCTTCACCCACATCAAGAGGCTCTTTAGTTCCTCTTCACTTTCTGCCATTAGAGTGGTATCATCTGCATATTTGATGTCATTGATATTTCTCCCGGCAATCTTAATTCCAACGGGTAATTCATCTAGACCCACCTTTCTCATGATGTGCTCTGCATATAAGTTAAATAGGCAGGGTGACAGTATACAGCCTTGCCAAAATCCTTTCTCAATTTTGAACGAATCAGTGGTTTCGTGTCCAGTTCCCACTGTTGCTTCTTGACTCGCATATAGGTTTCTCAAGAGACAAATAAGATGGTCAGGTACTCCCATCTCTTTAAGAACTTGCCACAATTTATTGTGATCCACACAATCAAAGGCTTTAGCGTAGTCAATGAAGCAGAAGTAGATGTTTTTCTGGAACTCCCTAGCTTTCTCCATGATCCAGCGTATGTTGGCAATTTAATCTCTACTTCCTCTGCCTCTTCGAAATCCTGCCTGTACTTCTGCTAGTTCTTGGTCCACATACTGCTGGAGCCTTGCTTGTAGGGTTTTGAGCATCACTTTGATACCATGTGAAATGAGTGCAATGGTGCGTTAATTTGAACATTCTTTGGCATTGCCCTTCTTTGGGATCGGAATGTAAAC
>NW_025335589.1:1576380-1659470 GCF_004798865.1 Varanus komodoensis
CTAAATTTTGCATCCAGAAGCTCATGATCTGAGCCACAGTCAGCTCCTGGTCTAGTTTTTACTGACTGTATAGAGCTTCTCCATCTTTGGCTGCAGAACACATAGTCAATCTGATTCAGTGTTGTCCATCTGGTGATGTCCATGTGTACAGTCGTCTCTTGGGTTGTTGGAAAAGAGTGTTTGCTATGACCATTGTATTCTCTTGACAAAATTCTACCAGCCTGTGCCCTGCTTCATTTTGTACTCCAAGGCCAAACTTGCCTGTTATTCCAGTTATCTTTTGGCTTCCTACTTTAGCATCCTCCATGATGATAAGGACATCATTTTTTGGTGTTAATTCTAGAAGGTGTTGTAGACCTTCATAGAACTGGTCAACTTCAGCCTCTTCAGCACCAGTGGTTGGGGCATAGACTTGGACTACTGTGATGTTGAATGGTTTTCCTTGGATCCGAACTGAGATCATTCTGTCATTTTGGAGATTGTATCCCAGTACTGCTTTTCCTACTCTTTTATTGACTATGATGGCTACTCCATTTCTTCTGAGGGATTGTTGCCCGCAGTAGTATACCAGATGGTCATCTGAATTGAATTCACCCATTCCTGTCCATTTTAGTTCACTGATTCCTAAGATGTCGACGTTCAGTCTTGTCATCTCTTGTTTTACCACATCCAGCTTGCCTCATGGACCTTACTTTCCAGGGTCCTATGGAGTATAGATCTTTGCAGCATCAGACTTTCCTTTTACCACCAGATACATCAGCAACTGACTGTCCTTTCAGCTTTGAACCAGTCGCTTCATTCTTTCTGGTGCTACTAGTACCAGCCCTCTGCTCTTCCCCAGAGCATATTGGACACCTTCCTACCTGAGGGGCTCATCTTCCAGCATCATATTTTTATGCCTTTTGGTATTGTCCATGGGGTTTTCATGGCAAAGATACTGGAGTGGGTTGCCATTTCCTTCTCCAGTGGATCACGTTTTGTCAGAGCTCTCTGCTATGACCTGTCCATCTTGGGTGACCCTTCACGGCATAGCTCATAGCTTCATTGAGCTACGCAAGCCCCTTCGCCACAAGAAGGCAGTGATCCATGAAGGAGACAGTATGTCTAGCAGCCTTAAAAGTGCCATTTGCTAGCAAGGCAAGTTCTTAAGTGAAGGATAAGATTGATAATTTTGTTGACAAGAGGAAGGATAATGGCATGCTTACCTAAGTAGCAGAGAGTTAGTCTTGTGATTCTGAACATTTGAGCAAGATCCCCTTCTGTGAACCCATTGCCATCCTCATGAAGGTTCAGAAAAGTATATGTATTTCAGGATCTCATGCAGGAGGTCATAGAGTTCGAGTCAGCAATGCCAGGGGAACAAGTGAAGAAAGGGCCTCCATGTAAGGATTTCTTCTGCAAAGGAATCTGGAGTACTTCTCTGGAATGGATGGGAAGAAACAACCAATTACAAGCTACTATATACCTGATCACCTCGCAGGAGCAAAGAACAAACCTATGGTGGTTTCAGGCATGCAGAATCACCCAACATACTCTTTTCAGAGTGTTCTTCATGCCATCTGCATTGTCCATGGCTCTAGCTTGAAAATCCTGGTCAGATGCCAGTTTTGTGATTCACCAACATATGTCCACTCAGTGAATTCCTACTTCAGCCTGAGAATGTCTGGTACCGCCTGAATGTCTGGTACCTCCACAGCCTGGGCATGGCTCATCTTCTTGCCAGTCAGATGTCAGTGAGGATTTTCATCCTTTTCCACTCATCTCAGAAGACTGAGGATAGGCAGCCTCAGCTCCCTCTTACTCTCTTTTCCTGGCCTCTCATTTTAGTGTCCTCCACTTCATTCTTACTTTGCCATCTTTCTTTTTCTTTGTTGGGGACCAGCCTAATCTGCTAAATGTCATTAACTCAACTATCGTTTTGTTTTTAATGCTTTCTACTTCCTTTGAACCATTATTCTGGGATAAGTCACAAAGTCTTAGCTTTTTCCCCCTACTCAGGGACCATATGGGAATGATCCCCTTGTTCTATCTAGAACAAGGATGGGTAACATTACTGATCTCATAGACCCTGAAAATTGTATTTAAAAATAATGGTGCTTTCTTGGCCTTTGACAACAAGCCAGACTCTTTCTTGATCTTTAACAACAAGCTGGACTCTTTTGACTCTCCATAGCCTGTATGGATGCCATTTTATGTATATGGACTGCAGGTGGCACAGTGGTTTAAACCGCTGTGCTGCTGGGCTGGTTGATCGAAAGGTCGCCGGTTCGAATCTGCACAATGAAGTGAGTTCCTGTTGCTCCATCCCAGCTCCTGCCAACCTTGCAGTTCGAAAGCATGCAAATGCAAGTAGATGAAAAGGGACCACTTTGGTGGGCAGGTAACAGCGTTCTGTACACTTCAGTGTTTAGTCATGCCGGCCACATGACCACGGAGACTGTCTGCGGACAAACGCTGGCTCCCTCGGCTAGGAAACAGAGATGAGCATTGCCCCCTAGAGTCAGGCATGACTGGACGTAACGTCAAGGGGAAACCTTTACCTTTTATATGATTCTATAAAGCCACAGCCTTGAATTTAAAATAGTTAAGCTGGGCTATCATGGACAGGACATTTTGGAGGCCTTTCATTCATAGGGTTACCCTAAGATGTAGATGACTTGATGGCATGTAACAACAACACACACACAGGGAGGGATGTGTGGGAGAGAGGTCTGGCCCATGAAGGGACACCAGGGAATAACCATGTTGTGATGTTGCCCACCCTTGATCTATACCAAAGATGGCTTAGGAGGCAATAGAGTTCCCTTTGTTTCACTGTTTTATAAAGGAGTAGCAAACAGGAGTGGGAAATTTGGATTTTATGAGCAAGAACCTAATTCCTCTCTTTTCTGCACTGGTTAGATCTTATCCTGAGTACTGTGTCCAGTTCTGGACACCACTGTTTAAGAAAAATGCAGAAAAATGGGAAATGTTTAGAGGAAAGCAACACAGATGGTCAGAGGACTGGAAACTAAGCCCTATGAGAAGAGACTAGAAGAACTGGGCATATTTAGCCATGAGAAGGGACAGGAGGGAGCTATGATAGTACTCTTCAAGTACTTGAAAGCTTGTCACACATAAGAAGGCCAGGATCTTTTCTCAATCATCTCAGAGTGCTGGACATGGAATAAAAGGTACAAGTTAAAGGAAGTTAGATTCAGGATGAAATTGGGCGAGGTGGGGAGGATATAGTTGTATTGCTCGAACAATCATGAATGGATTATCTAGGGAAGGTGTGGGCTCTCCCACACAGAAGGCATTCAAGATACAGCTGGACAGCCAGCTGAGAGGGATGCTTTAACTTGAAATCCTACATTGAGCAGGGGATTGGACCTGATGGTCTTATCCACCCCTTCCAACTTTACTGTTTTATGATCAGTGAAACAGTGTGGATCCTGGCCAGGCTACTTAACTTTTTCTTAAAACAAAATAACAAACAAAATAATGTGTTGCCAATATTTGTTGCCATTTTGGCCTCCAAAACAGCACCATTTGTTTTGGCCCAGGCTTAGCATTGCCGTGCTTTTGTTAATTTGACAAAATATCTAGTTTCTGGGCCAGCCCAGCAGACTAAAAGCAACCTGTCCTTTAGCAAAACGGCTTTAGTTCCCTTAGCACCAGATTAAATGTCCTCATTAATATGTTTTTTCCAAGTTTCTTAATGGCCAAACACAGAAATAGATCGGCCTCAGATGTGTGCCCTAAGCAAATTTGGTGAGAATTTTATGTTTTTATAACTTTTACACATCTTGTTTACACAAATTTGGGATGTGGGGACAATGCCATTTCCTTGAACTGAATCTTTGCTGCATCTTGCACACTATGAGGTGTCAGTGAAACGCTGCTTCGGCAGCTGTACTGCTTTGAAGTTTTGGGAAAGCACAGAGGACAACAGATGGGAGTCTGCTCAGATCCAGAACATTCATGTGATTTCACCTCTTCTGCAAACTTGTCAAACAATAAAGATGAGAAAAGGCACTCCTGGTAGCCCAGGTAGGTTTGCACCTGACAGTCAGTGCCAAACACAGCTGTTTTGCTAGTCATCTGCTATCTGCACTGGTGACTTCCAGGATGTGTTGGTGTGCCCTGAATGCAAAAAGCAGCTGTTTCCCTTTATTCATTTACTCCAATGGCATTATCTGCATTACTTGCTACCTTTGGACACAAGACTCTCATTTATAATTCACAGTACACAGATGCTTACATGGAGTAGAAGCTTTGGCTGCATTACCTGTCACTCTTAGTATATTTTGTATTCATAGTGGGTAAATACACAAGTATAAAGCTGCCATATTGTGTATAGCTATCTATAATGCATTAGCAAACAGTTGTTTGATCATTTACACTGTCATTCTCGGTGGCTGAAATGGTGTTGGGATGAAAAATGAAATCAGCCAAGAGCTCCCTCTCTCTATCTCTCTTATCTTTAATTTTTATTTTCCAGGAGATAGAGGTGTTTCCCTTCCTCCTCTTCCCTTTGTGTGATTATCATTCAATACTCCATCAGCTATTCAATATGTTCACTAGTGCGGATGGTTTCAGGAAAAAAAGATGCTTCTGTTCTTTGCCTTCATAGGCTAATAAATCCAGCTTGCTGACAATGTAAAGGGGTGGGTGGGATGGGAGGAAGAGAAGGAATCCATTCAGGCAGGACTAAAGCACACCAGCCATAGAAAGGGAATATAACTGGAAATATGCTCACTCAAGATTACTTATTGAGCAATTTTATTTTTAGTACAGAAAAGAATAGATAAGAGCAATTTATTAATTGTATTTACCATCAGGCCTGATGTATTTGCAACATGCAATTAAAAACATCAGGTTCTTTCCAATCATAAGCTGGTTTTGTATTCTGTCTGTGCAGTGTTGTTGTTGTTTTAAACGCTATTTTTGGCATAGCTGATGCAAAGGGAAGTCACTGTCCTTTGGATGAGATCTCACTCATCTTTCCGCCAAGTGACTTTGCCAGATATGCTTGACTTGGGAACCCATTAAAATGAAAATGTACTCAAGATCCTTGCAGGGAAAGCTGCATAAAGATATGGACACCAACCATGTGTGGCAGCCTGGAAAGCTTGCAGGCCTCACTGTACAGGAATGCCATCACATTAAAGAATTAGTATAGCCTTAGGCAGCAAACTTTCCCCCTTTCTTGGTTGTGTGAGTGACATTTTGAATCTGAAATACAGTTTTTTCACCATTCCTCATCTGAGCACAATATTTTTATGACTATGTGTTAAAATAAAAAAGGCTGTTTGTACCTGTTGACATTTATTATTCCTTATTTCTCTCTTCCTGAGTACCACATAAAGCCTCAAGGATTGCCACAATTTTCATTATGTTATTTTCCTGCCAAAGATGTATTGCCGGTCTTGTTCTTGTTCTTTTTTTCCTTAACATTCATTAGTGGAGACACTAAATCTTACCAGCATTAGCAAATCTCCACTTACTTTTGAGGTTTCTATCTCTTCAATCCTGTTCACACATTCAATCTGACTACTTAATTTTGCTGTTTTTTCCCCAATCATCCACTTATATGAGCAGTGTAATGTGTGAACAGACTATGCTGCCATCACAATTAGGGGAGGTTTTCTAGGAAATGTATTTACTAGACATAGTTCATTGAGTGTACAATGTTATAGTCCCTCGACATAATCTAGGGACCATAACATGGTCCCACAAGATTTTCAGAGACTGACATGTTCCAACCTTGGAGCCTGGACTCTGAAGGCTGAGGCTTTGCCCCACCTCTTGCAGCTAGGGCAGAAGGAACCATGCTTTCTGCCCCATTTCCCACAGGTTGTAATTGAGCTCTGGAGGAAAAGGACATATAGTAAAAAGTCATTCCAGGGAGTAGGGAGAGCATTCCAGGGGGTAAGGAGAGAAGAAGGAAGGTGGTATGGAATTTTATTAGTCAGTGCCTACCCTGCTTCCCTTCCCAACTAAATCTTGATGGCTGAAAGTAACCATTGAGTACGTGAGGTGCCTTGGACCTTGCACTGGCCCAAGGCAATGCCTCTGCTTTTGGAGGTTGGACTGTGCCCTCATTTATGCACATTCAAACAATCAATACTTTCATAGTATTATTCATTATCCCTCTGGGATGATTCTGTACCAGACAATGTGGTGACAGGTTTAAAAAGGCATTAGATAAATTCATGCTTGAGAGATCTGTCTACAGATTTTGTCTGGCATGGCTACATGAAACCTTGAGGTTCATTGGCAATATGTCAGTGAATGTTCTTTGTGCTAACCAAATGAGGAAAAAGGTGATTGCCTTCCATTTTTGATTCTGGGCTCTCTGGAAAGCCTCTGCAGGAAGTTGGTTTCTTCATGCAGTATAGTCTGATCCAGCCAGATGCTTTATCTTTATTATTCAATTGGTAGTGGTCATTGCATTTAGGACTGAGCCAAAAGATTCTCTGTCACTTGTTCTAGCACAAAAAGTTGTCATTACTCACTCTATTATTCTGTAGCTGCACCTATCTATACTATTACTAGTACAGGAAGGATTTTCCCCCATGTTGGACAGGGCTACATAAAGTTTTTGGCACCCCTGCAGTGCCCAGGGTCAAAGGACTGCTCATACACACGTGCTCATTCATACAAGTTCACATATACACAAGCACACACTGGAGTGTCTCTTGTGAAAGCATTAAAGATAAGAGAATCCCTTGCTTGCACTAGTGCCAGACACCCAGGCAGTGCCTCAACAGAAGATAAAGGTGGAAAAGGTGTTGGGCAGGCCACCAGAAATGGCTTGGAGGGCTGTACAGTTGGCAACCCTGGTGTAAGAGCATGGCACAGAGAATATTTTCAGGACAAAGAGACAGAATGGAGGATGGTGTGGCTCCACCTTCAATACCTTTTATTTAACTATGTATATGTATGTATATATTGTATTTGTAGCCCCCTTTTCCCCTTTGAAATAACTCAAGGTTGCTTACATATTTCTTCTTTTCCTCCTCCACTCGATCTTTTCAATAAGAACCCTGTGAATAGCCTAGGCTGAGAGCCTGTGACTGGAACAGTTACCCAATGAGCTCCATGGCTGAGTGGGGACTAGAACCCTGGTCTCCTGAGCCTCAACCCAGCACCCTTAATCCCTACAGCACACTGGCTCTCTTGCAGCTCATGGAGTTGATTTCAGTTCTTAATGGCTGGTACAGCCCTGTACTTGCTAGGTTATAAAAGCAAGTACCAAGCAATTGCCTGGTTTACAGGGGATACAATGGTAGTATCCAGATGTTTGTAGTGCAAACATCTTTTCTGTGCTGCAACAGCTACAGGCAAGAGATAGGATCAGACTGAAGACATATTTAAGAGATAAATGTGAGGTTTGTGGGAAAACACATCACTTGCACTATAAGAGTACTGAATGCTTAAATTCACACTAGAGATAATATGAAATCAATTGGAAATGGATGTCTGCTGAACACACATTGATTTCAGTAACTTAACCATTATTGCACCAAGTTTGCTAATCTCCATAGCTTATTAAAGTCTGGAGTTAAACTCCATGGAAATGTCCTGGTACAGCACATTTCCACGTGCTTTTGAAATATTCACGATGACTATTTCATATTACAAATATGTATCTCTACAGTACCTGCCTGTTCCAAGGTTACTACAGTGTAAGAATTCATTATTATGGCTGACGACCGCACTGAAGCCCATAATAAGAATCCCCTTCACTTGCTCTAACAAGCAAATTCCCTGTTTCCCTCTTACAGAAAGCGAGTGCTGTCTGTATATCTGGCTTGAAAGGAAAGCCTATCTGCCCTTCCATTTTCTCCTTTTATTTGCCTGATTTGCAATTCTGTGCAAGTCCGTCTCAAAGAAGCAATTCTCGGCTGGAAATGCTGCAGCTGGTTCCCCCCTCCCCGCATTCAGAGCGAGGGAGGCAGCAGTGGGCTCACACAAGATTGGCTTAAATGGGAAATCAATACTGGTTCCTCATTCCCTACAAAAGAGCTGAACTGGGCTGGCTCGATTCCAAGGAGAAAAAATGACTCAAGTGGAAAAGATTTGGCTGACAGTGGGATAGGTACTTTGCTTCGTACCATGCTTTGGGTCTGTGCCACTAAGCACATCACAAGAAGTCTGAAATAACCTGGCTTACCTCCACCATCTGCTTTCCAATGGACAGATAAATATTAGAAAAATAAAAGTTGGAGGCTCTCTTTCTGAGACATAGCTTAGAAATACTGAAATGTGCCTGTTTAGCATTGTGGGGAGGGAATTTTTCATCTCAGGAGCTGCAGAAATTGCTGAAGAGCAATTCACTGGTGAGATTCTTTTTTCCATGAGGAAACAAGGAATTCATGCCACGGGCAAGGATCTCATGCAGGGAGGATTGTCATAGCTTTCTCTCTGCAGCCTACATGAGCATTAACAGAGGCAGTGCTATGGGGCAGCAGGAGAAACAAAATGTGCCCACTGTCAATATCCCCATCCAAACTTTCCTTTTTTCCCCAATGCAAGTATTCAAGTGTGGATTATAAGTAACTTGCAGACAAGAAGAAGGAAGACTAAAGGAGCTTATGGAAGGTCCATGCAGATCTCCCATTCCCTGTCATGCATTCTATCACAGGAACTTTATTTAAAATGCAACTCAGTTTTTTTCTGCATTTAAATCATTTATTCACCATTCCTTCATGTGACCACACCCATTTCTATACTAGCTCATTATCTCCTCTCTTTATTTGCCTTTCTTTAAGTAGTTTACGGAACCTCTGTGGATCCTTGTTTTTCTTTTTCTTAAGTGATGATACACCAGAGCACTTTTGCAAAACTGGTTCATATCCCGTAGGCAAATGAGTGTTAGCTTACCTATCTAGTCCATGCATTTTCAGGGGGGTGGAAGCACCTGGGGCTTACCAATGCACATCACTTGGATTTATAATCCAGAGCATCCTTCATAACAAATTACCTTGTGGCTAAAATGCAGACAGCCTAAGAGTTTATCCCACCTGTGCAACATGACTGATAGTGTGACTGTTGTTCTACAAAGAAAGTAGAATAATGTGCTAGAATTCTGTCATATATCATTTCAGACCACTGCTAGGAGGAACCAGATTTTTGAATTTTAAAATCTTCTTTAGGCTGAAATCCTACTCATGTGGGAGTAACCTTATTGAACAGAATACAGATGTAAAGGATTGTATTATAAATACACATCAGGGAGATATCTCTTCTAAACCTTTTTCTCTGGTGTGCTGCTTTCTTCTTTGAAGAAGGTTTGTGTTGCTGTCATTACATTTATTTATTTATTATATTTATCATATTTATTAATTATATTAATATCCCACCTATTTTCCTTTCAAAGAATTCAAGGTGAGTTACATAATTCGTCTCTTCCTTCAATCTTATCTTTACATCTATAAATGTGTGAGTTATGTTGGGTTGAGAGTCCATTAGTGGCCCAAAGTTACCCAGGGAGCTTCATGACTAAGTGTGAACTAGAATCCAGATCTCTTGAGTTCCAGTCCTGTTCTCTTAATTCCTACACCAGACATTGTTGTTTACCCTGGGAAAGAAGTCCATAAATATGACTCACCTAAAGTGCGCAAATTGAAAATCTCCCCAGCAGATTTTCATTTCATGAGTCCCCACTCCACTTGGGTCAAGTTTCTTGCCAGATTTTATCTGGTCAATGACCTATAACCAGATCTAAAGAATCTCTGAGATGTGAGATTTTAGTTAGTTTTTCTAGGGAGAAGAGAGTGAATTTGCACAGGAGCTCTCCTCAGCTGCTAGTAGAGTGGAGTTAAGATGTATGTATGCTTCATTTTGGGCATGTATGCACTAACACAACAAACTGGAGAGAACTCTTTTTACTTGAATTTTATATTGTAATTTTGAAATTTAGAAGTTTTATACTGTGCTTAGACATGGTGTTTTATTTTATGATTTTAAGTGTTGTGAACGAGTCAGAGAGTTTTGGCTATTAGGTAGTACAGAAATGCCTCAGAGAGAGAGAGAGAGAGAGAGAGAGGGAGGGAGAGAGAGAGAGAGAGAGAGAAAGAGAAGTGAACTTTTACAAATGTAAACTGAGACAGTCTGTAAATATTGAGCTGATTTCAAATAGATCCACTGGGAAACCCACTGATAATTGAGAAGGCACTGGTTGGTTGGTTGGTTGGTTGGTTGGTTTATTTATTTATTATTCATGCTAGCCAACAGGTAAGACCTAGTGGACAAAATTGCAACTACAGAAACTCTGGGGGTGAAGTGACCATGCTATGTTCGAATTCATGATTTTAAAGGATGTAAAGACTAAACATAGCTGAACATTAGCCTGGATTTTGGGAAATCCAATTTTAATAAACTCAGAGTAATTTTTAAATAAAGTCCCATATCAAATGGCTCTAATGAAAAAGGTTCCAAAATGAGTGGGGATTTTTTTTTAAAAAAGGAAATTCTAAAGGCAAATTTACAGAAATTCCAACAAGCAAAGGAGGTAGAAGAAAACAGAAGAACCCTATGTAGTTTCACAAAAAGCTTACAGAAGATCTGAAAACAAAAAAGGACATGTACAGGGAGTGGAAGGAAGACCCATCTACAAAGGAAGAATAAAAGCAGATAGCGCAGAACTGCAGGGATGGTGTCAGGAAGACTAAAGCTAGGAATGAATTGAAGCTAATCAGGAACACTAAAAGCAATGAAAAAGACTTCCAAAGTAAAGATACATCCAAAGTAAAAGAAAGAGGAAAGAAATTAGCGTTCAACTACTCAATCTGGATGGCAAAACAATAAGAGATGACCAAAAAAAAAAAAAAAAAAAAAGGCAGAAGTGCCCATTTCCTACTTTGGCTCATTCTTCTCCCAAAAGAGCTATGACCTTCCTGATGAAGAGGAAGGAGCAGGATGTCAGCTCAAGACTGATAGGTAAATAGTCAAGGATAATATAATTTGGTTGAATGAGTTCAAATCTCCAGGGCCCAGTGCACTACATCCTAGAGCAGTGATGGCAAACCTGTTACAGTCCAAGTGCCCAAACTGCAACCCAAAACCACATATTTATCGCAAAGTGCCAACACTGCAATAAAACCTGAAAACTGAAGTTTTAGTTTAGAAAAAACACCTCATAGCCAGTCCAAGCAAATATATATACATCCTTAGCAGTGCTCTGACTGGCCATGTGCAGCTCGGAGGAGCCACGGCTAATGAGTCGTGGCACGTGCCGTCATCACCAAGTGCCGCTACTCCTTTCCGAACATGTGCATGGCTCGATGCCGTTTTCCGATGCTCGACTGCTGGGGTGATGCTGCTGCGACTTGGCTCAAATGCTGACAGAGAGGGTTCAGTGTCCCCACTGTGGCACGCCTGCCATAGGTTCACCACCACTGGGCTAACCCTACCCTGCTGCACACCCTTAACCCTAATATAGGGGCAAACTTCCATTGAAAGGGGTGATTTTGAAAAAGCCTTCCTTGAGTTGCTTTTTCTGCACAGCCCATCATTTCTGCCCATTCTAATGCATTCCAACCATCAAAATCATACCAGGACACCTCATTTTTCTAACCCTAACCCCATGAGGGTGAACCTTTTAGAGAATGAGTGCCCAAACTGCAACCCAAAAGCTTCTTATTTATCTCAAAGTGCCGACACTACAATTAAACCTGAAAACTGAGGTTTTAGTTTAGAAAAAACCACTCACAGCCAGTCCAAGCAAACATATATGTACTTAGCAGTACACTGACTGGCCATGTGAAAGCTTGGACAAGTCGTGGCTACTGAGTTGCGGCTTGTGATGTCATCACCTGGCACCACTACTCCATTCTGAGCATGTGCTTGGCCCCTGTGTATGATGTTATCCGATGCTCAGCTCCCTGGGCGATGCTGGGGTGACTTGGATTGCATGCCAACAGAGAGGGTTCTGCGTGCCCACTGTAGCATGTGTTCCATAGGTTCACCACCACTGTCCTGGAGTCATGAAGGAGCTGGAGAAAGAATGCTCAAAACCACTGCCTATTATGTTTGAGGAAAAAAAGTAAGTGAAGGAGGAAAATTCCAGTTAAATGGAGAGGAGCTAATGTCCCAATCTTCAGGAAAGGAAGGGGAAAAAGAGGGATGGGAGGGGGGAGAGGGAGATGAGCTACCGTCACCACCACCTGGGAACTACAGACCATTCAGTCTGACATCAATAAATGGTTTTTCCAGTTGCAATGTATGGCTGTGAAAGTTTGACCATAAGGAAGTCTGAGCACCGAAGAATTGAGATCTTTGAATTGTGGTGCTGGAGAAGACTCCTGTGAGTCCCATGGACTGCAAGGTGATCAAACTGGTCAGTCCTAGAGGAGATCAACCCTGACTGCTTAGCCTTGAGAAGAAAAGGCTGTGGGGAGATATAATAGCACTCAACAAGTACTTGAAAGGCTGTCACAAAAAGGAAGTCCAGGATCTCTTCTTGATATTCCAGAATGCAGTGCACAAAATAATGGGCTTAAGTCACAGGAAGCCAAATTCCAGTTAGATACTGGGAAGAAATTCCTTACTGTTAAAGCAGTGTGACAATGGAATGAATTACCAAGGGAAGTTGTGGATTCTCCCACACTAGAGGCATTCAAGATGCAGCTGGACAGCCATCTGATAGTGATGGTTTAATTTGGTTTTCTGTACTGAGCAGGGGGTAGGACCTGATGGCCATAATATTCTATGTTTCTATAATTATTGCTGCTATCGCTGTCAATTCTATGATTATTAAATGGAGGGAGGGGGGAAAGGACAACGCTTTAAGTCATGCATGTCTCTGGGATATCTGAACCCTCAGTTGTGAGTCTGATCCAAGAAACATGTAGGACCTACTTAGAAGGTCCAGCTGTCACTGCCAGCCTCATGTCTGACCTTTCTTGAATATAGGACAAATGAATGTGCAAAGAAACCCCAATTTATCATCTTAGTAATCAGGGAGGAGTTACAACTGAAATTGTTCTGACTCCAGAGTGACTATTTTTCAGTTCCTCTAATGCACCAGCTGTAATCATATAACTAATTATGTTATTATATACTGAGTATATTTATGACCATCTGCCAAAGGCACCTTTCCGATATTCAGAAAATGTTGGGTTCAATAAAAAAAAAAGAAAATATACTAGTAAATTTTCATCCAGAAATACCCAACTATTTGGATAATACTTCCTCAGATATTCATCTTACGATCGTGTGCTGTGTTTGGTGGTGCCATCCAATATGGACTTCTGGGCCAGGAGTACTAACTTTAAGAATCTTTTGATAAGCACCTGTACCTTAAGGCCTTATAACCCCTACATTCTTCTCCAACTCAGATTCAGTCCAAGCCAGACTCAGATTCCAATCAATTCCTTTCCTACCCATCCACCCCAGTCTCTGTTGTCTTGCTTTCAATTCTCTTCACAGGTATGTGCAGCCACTAGCGGCACTCTAGTGCAAACCATAGTGAGAAAGAAATGTTGGTGTAGTCTCTCTTCTTTCTCCACTCTGATACAAAACTGCAAGTGGCTTTTGGAAATGTGGAGTTTCCATTGCAATGTCTAGTACATGTGCTAGATATGTTGGATGGAAAGAAGGGAGGAAAGGTTGTGGAAGAAGAATCAGTTAATACATGGGGAGAGGGGTATATATTGGGAAAGGGAGAACACATGGGGACTTTGAAAGGTAGGCATAGGATAATGAAATACAGATTGCTTCATAATTAAGCCCAGCCCTTAACTGGATATGGGTCAATGATAATTCCAAGGCAGCATTACATGCTGAAGTGTGTGCATGTGTATAGGGATCCTATCACTAGCGCTTAGACCGTGCTGTTTTGCTGCCTGAGGTGAAGGACAAGATGGCAGCCCTCCTGTTGTGTTCACAAAAGCTGACTGGAGTGGCAGCTAAATCTTTCTTTGTCGCTCCTGATGAAGTGCCCTCCTGTGCCACACTTGAAGGCAACAGGCTTGATTAGGAGCCTGAGTCTAACTTGGGAGTCATGTGGCAGGGCTGGCCCTGCACCATTCAGGTATTTGTTTCACTATTATTGCAACAGGTAGCAATTGCTCCATATCATATATATACATAGGGTTGTGTTGATACATATGGCTTTTAGGTTCCCTAAATGTCCAGTCGCATTGCACCAGAGATGTGAATATCTTCTTGGCAGTGGAGAGTGGTGGCCCCAGTGTCAGTGAGTCAGTGTATCCATTATGGGTTTTAGTCTGGACTTTTAAGATGATCCCATGTTGCTGAATTGTATCCCTACCTCATGCGTTTAGTGCCATAATTTTTTGTTATGTGTTCTCAAGTTATCTCTGACTTACAGTGATCCTATGGATAAAATCCTCCAAAATGCCCTGTCCCTGGCAACTCCTTTCAAGTCTTCCAAGTTCTGAACTGTGGCTTCTTTTATGGACTCAGTCTATCTCATATTTGACCTTCCCTTTCTTCTTCTGCCTTCTGCCCTAGCATGATGGTCTCCTCCAGGGAGTTTGCCTTATCATGATGTGTCCAAAGTGTACAACTTCAGTTTTATCACTTTTCCTTCCAGAAAATAGTCTGACTTGAGTTGATCTAGGAACCACTTGTTTGTTTTACTGTCACTCTTTGATATTTGAAAGTTCTCCTGCAGCACCATGTTTTGAATGCATCAATTTTCTTCCTATCAGCTTTCTTCTGTGTCCAGCTTTCACACACATAAGTTGTGATTGGAAATGCAATACTTTGGATGATCTTGTCCTTGGTCTTCAGTAAAATATTCCTGCACTTGATGATATTTTCTAGTTCGTTCACTGCTGCCCTTTGAAGTCTCAGTCTCCTTTGATTTCTTAGCTGCAGTCTCCTTTTGAATTGAGGACTTGGCAGAGGTATGAGTAATCTTTCACAGTTTTGATTTGCTTTTGTACTTCCTTCTTTCACTTTTATCAGGAGTGAAGTCATTGGTGGTTTCTGTTATTAGTCATCTGCACGTCTTAAATTAGTAGTGTTTCTTTCACCAACTCTCATTTCTTGAATAACTTTCCCTGATTCTAATCCAGATTTTTTTATGATAGGTTTTGAGTACAGATTGAACAGTTAGGGAGAAAAATACATCTTTGTCTGACATCTTTGTCTATGGAAAACCACTCTGTTTCTCTGTAGTCTCTCCTAACTGTAGGTGCTTGTCCATGATATACGTTATGCATCAAGACAGTCAAGTGCTGAGGCACACCCATTTCTTTCAGGATTATTCATAGCTTTTCCTGATCCACACCGTAAAAAGTATTGTTGTAGTATATAAAGCATAGACTGATCTTCTTCAGAAAAATGTTTATGCTTATGGATAACTCCTTTTAATGTTCAGACTAAACTTAGAGTGGATAACCTACTTGACCATCACTGTAGACACCAGCCACTGTTGCTTCTTGGTTTGGCTGAGGAACTTTATAAGCATCCTGTTGAAAGTGGTGAAGTCTCCTTAGTCAAACTGGGGACTTAGAAGGTGTCAGAAAGCTCCTACCAGACTGGCATGCATATACACTCCAAACACTTTCTTCCCTTCCTTTGGCTGCAGTTGCATGGGAGTGGCAGGGGTAGATGAGATAAAGAGGATCCTAGGGGTCCCCCAGCTTCCTCTTTGTCCATCCCATCCATTGCCATGACTAAGAGCATCTATGCAATGCATTCTAAACATTCTGGTTCTTCCAAGGGCACCTTTAAGAGTGCACCTAATGTGGTAGAAAAGTAGCATTAGGGGAAAAAATCTGTCTAGAGCTAGGAATTTCATCCTTTAAAAAAATGCCTCCAAACAAATGATACACACTGTGCTGAAAAGGATCCTGTGAAATTTTGTGCCATCTGTATTACTTATAGATACCATTTGCCATGTTCATGTCACATTCTGATGAGAAAGTCAGAGACAAGGAAATAGCTTATAATCAGAACTCAAATGATTGTCACCTGCTTTTATGCAAGATGAGAAATTTCTCATAAAATGTTGCAGGTGGAAATTTCAGACAGTAATAAGAGCTAAGCTATTGTTACTGACTTTTTTCGTATTATTACATGTCATGAAAGTCTGTGATATGACCCATGTCAGCAGTAATTGATGACTTTCTAAAGTAGTTCTACCATATTAGTAACATGGAAATCTAACAGCTGACTTTTCTATTATCAAGTGTAAGGTTAGACTTCTACTTAACACAGTGCACTTAACATAACTCAGTGAAATAACTACTAGGAATGTGGTCTCAGAGCACAGATGGCCTTCATAGTTAGAAGCAAAGAATGAGATATTTGCATTAAAAAGCCACTTACTCTGTCAATCAAAGTGTGGCTGATTCACAAGAGCAAAGACTATCTCAAGTTTGTTGAAGATACTTGTCAGAATATCTGACTTCATATTCTTTTAAAGGCTTTGGTACTATTAATACCAGCACACCCATTTTGCCTTCAATACTAGCAGTGTAATTCAGGTGAAACAGAAAAGAGATTTAGATTTTTCTCAACTTAAATGCCATTAGAATGTTTAGCTATGTAAGATTTTCACACTAGTACATTATATGCACCCAGAAGCCCACAAGAAAGAGAAGAGACACACTTTCAGTCTTGAATGATTAGCAGCTGTAGCAGCTGCATTAACAGTGACAGGCAAACTTTAGTTTAGGGCTACATAAGGCCCTTGACCTGATTTCGAGCATCCCTAATTTCAAAATCTCTTTTCAAGAAATTAATCCAGAGCTTTGGCAAGACTGAGTTGGCCTTTTCTGTACAGCCCACTGGGTGAGGAAGAAGAAGGGGAGAAAGAAAGAAGGGAGAGCGGATGGCCTGTACGTTCCTAGCTCAGGCCCAGCTCACTGTTGGCCTTGACTCTATGTATGACTGTTAATACCCAAAAATTACCCCAAGGAAATGCAGCTATCAACAGAGAAAAATGAAAGATTGGTCTAGCTTGGTCCATATGGCTCTAGATTGCCCTTCTCTAGCTATTCATATCCTTCCCTGCAGCACGTCTAGGTCTGAGTTGTTGGAGAATCATTTGATTTACCCAATGAACTTCATGGTTCAACTCACAGGAAGATTCTGTAGCAATGCAAGAAAATCTAGGTACTCTATAGGGCAATACCAGGACAACATGCAGCATCTTTCATGACCCCAAACTCTCCATTCCCCACCCCCATCTTTACTTGGGCCTGAAAGACTTAGGAAATGTCTTTCAGGTGAGTATGAAAGTGAGTATGCTGCGAGTATGCTGCGTGAATTTGTAATATTGCGCAACATCTTTGTTGATCATGGGACATGTCTATTAGCTTTCCATTTCCTGGCCTTTTGGAGTTTGAATCGACATAAGATAGATACTGGTCTTTAAATGTGGCAGGTTTTCTTCCTCTTCCTTCTTTTAATCATGGGCTATATCAATAGAACTAAGATCTTCATTGCATTTTTGTTTCTCTGGACTGGATGGTTTCTCTTCTCTTTCTTCTCACCAGCAGTTTCTCTTCTTTTGAACCCAAGCCCAATCTGTTTCTTCTTTCACCCCTCATTTTATTTATTTATTTATTTATTTAAAACATTTTTATGCCGCCCCCATCACAACAAAGCCTTGGGGCGGCTCACAACAAGAACAAAATATAACAAATTGTACAATAAAAATATTGATATTATTATCATGACAAGATGTCCCTCAGAAGCTTTTACCGCAGAAGTTGTTGGAGGAAGGGGCCACTGGGAACAGGATGATGGCAGCTCACCAGGATGCTTCTGCTTCTACCTGCTGTTCACAATTTGTTACAGGTGCAGAAGCTTAAAATAACCATATCTGGACACAATGTGCAGCTTTGATGTTTGTATATACCTGCACTCTGTAAGCATTAGTACACTCATTTTAGGCAATGGAAAGCTATAATCTGGTCCTGATTTCCCAAGCAGTGAAAATGTAGAGGATATACCATCCATCCCTCCACCACAAAAAGGATTCCCAAGATAATGTAACTTTCACTACAAAATGACCTGAATATAGAAATTATTAGATCTGGCTTGAATAAGTTGGGCCATCAAATTGAACAAAACCCAGAGCCATATATGGGGGTTCAGTAGCTGACTAAAACATCTTATTTACTGTCTTCCTAAGAACAGGGGTGGGAATAGCAAGGATGTGAAGTATCTGCCTCTGCTGGTATATCCCAAGTTTTGCAGATCAGCCTGCAGTAGCATTTGCGTACAACAAACCTGTTCACATGTACATCCATCTGTCTATTCAAGTAAGCATGCAATGAAAGCATATGGTAGTGGTGGCAGATATGGCATCAGATCTATTTCTCTGAGTTGCCTCTGTTCACTGTAAATTTGGAAAAGACCTATGCACAATTATATGAATTAATGTATAGAAGAGACTTTCTGTGCTTTCAAGGACTCAGGCAGCACAGAGGAGAAAATAAAGCCCTCTGCACATCTGGATGAGGGAATGCAACCTCATCCACATGGCTCTCTCCTCCCCATGTACATGTGTTGTACATACATGAAACATGTGAAAAGGGGCATTTGCCTTCCTGTTTTGCTTTGTCAGGGAGAAAAGAAGATCGGAAAAGAAACAGCGTATGGATGGCGGGATGTTTGCCTCTTTCCTGTGAGAACCAGTCAAGAGGATTTTTGTTCATCTTAACGTAGGGTTCACCTTTGGATCATTTCCTCTCTGCCAGGAAAAAGGGAAAGCTGAAGCTGCCGAGGTGGACAGGAGCAGCGTGAGAGCGAATATGCAGCACCCTGCTGAAGCAGTTAGGCACTCATCCACTTGTCCTAGGTGAGAAATGATTTCTTCTGGGTGAGCAGCCTGCCAGGTCCGCTTGTAAAGCTGCCCTGTCACACTGCTGCTTGTCATCTCCTCCTCACCAACCAGGTTCTCCCTTGCCAGATCATCTGACCGCAGAGCCTGTCATGCAAATAGATCCAGTCAGCTGAAGAGATGTAGATATGAGAAGGTACTGCGGTGCTCATGACTCTGACCCTATTCATGGCAAAGGGCTCGATCATAAGGCATCCTTTACCAGACACAGAGGAGTCCCTATAATAATTCCTGTGGCAGGTTGTATGGAGAAAATGTGTGTTAGTAGCTGAGACACACCATCTGCTTGCTGATGATACTGTGAATGACAGGCTTGCAGGATTGTGTGAATGTGTCATTGATGAGCAACCCCTTAGGAAGCTGACACCCTCTCTAATCTATCCCTTTATCAGTGTTTTACCTTACTATCCCCTTACTGCATTCCAGATTATAAATCTTGCCCTCAATGAGACTGATTACCAATTAAGAAACCAGGAAACATATGGCCCAAATCACATTTCACTTTATTGGAAATGTTTGAACACTGCCAGCAAATACTAATGCATCTACAAATATGTGCATATGCCCCCTTAAATCTCCCAGGACGTTAATTACCAGTGCTTCAATCTCTTTTAGAGTTAAATAGACTGAATTGTCAGTGAATTAGAACCGTTTGTAGATTTTCTGCTTTAGCAGGTACAAAGGACATCCTCTTGTGCTATCACACAGACAGATGTTTTAGGGAGAAAGCTAAAACAAGGAAACAAAAACAAAATAACCCCAAATATAAAAGAGTACAGCGGCAGCTTAAGAAAAGTCTAGCTGGTTTCAATGACATGAGGTTTCATTGGAAGCCTCCTACAGCTCTGAATGGGAGTGGCGCACAGAAAAGATGACATTCTATAATAAGCAAAAAAAATATCCTCAGTTGAGGATGATGGCAGTGGAACTTTCAGCTACTGTTCTGGTGTCAGATTTTTTTAATGGTTTGGTAGCAGGGCCACTCAGGGGGCCACTCAGGGGGTGTAGCTCTGTAGAGGAACCTTTTGCTGCCCTCTACAGGAACTCATAAGCGCATGAGGTTCTGATGAGCAATGGGAAAGGAGCATGGTCAAGGTAAATGACACACACAAAGGAAACTTGCTTTGTGGAGCCTGGGACAAATCATCTTGAAATAGCTATGGGAGAACCATTCATATTTGCTCATCTGCATACTTGGAAATTCACTTAGAAGCTGATTTTGGCTTACTCTCATTTTTATTTTCAACATTTGTCTTTAGCGCATTCAAATTTTTGTATTTAATGGTAATTTATTATGTTCTATTGTATTTAATGGTAATTTATTATGTTCTATTGTATTTCAATGTATTTTATTGTGTTGTAAGCCGCCCCGAGGCTTCAGCAAGGGGCGGCATAGAAATGTAATAATAATAATAATAATAATAATAATAATAATAATAATAAAAATGGGAAAAGTGCACGTTTCTGTTCATATATTCAAATCTGCACATGATTCTCTCATTGACTGAAGTGTGGAAATGTGTGTGTGTAAATGCATTGCAAAGTTCACATCTTTAAAAGATATGCATGTTAATGTAATCATCAATTTGTGTTTATATTCAGGGTTATGAGTATAACCTGAAAACAGAAACATGACATTCCTGAAAAGCTGTACTCATATTCATATTCAGGGTTGTGAATAGGTCATGTTTGAATGATATGACAACAGAAACAGAATCTTACCTCCCTAACTCTGTGGCTGCCCTCTCCACTACAGCCCTGCTGTGTACGCAGAGTTATTACTGAGAGCAGGGTAACAGCAGCCCGTTGCCTTTCCTTTTCAAACTTTTTAACACTGAAGTGAAAATAGCAGTCCTTCTGGTGGTCACCAGTTTGAGGTCACAAAGCAGAAGATGCTTCTATGTATCATTAAGTTTGGGGAATGACTGCTCTACCACCCTTGATAAGCCACCTGACTTCTTCAGTTCATTAACCTATTTTGTCCCACACTCAAAGTATTGGGCTCAGCATTATTCTGTAAGCAATGAAGCAAACTTGATTATATACTAAAACACTGCTACAGTTGTACAAGTCCTGCTGTCTATTGTGTAGTCCAGGGCTGAGGAACATGTAGCTCTCATGTTGTAGGACTGTAGGTCACATCATTATTGTTATAATAATAATAATAATTATGTTCTATTGTATTTCAATGTATTTTATTGTGTTGTAAGCTGCCCTGAGGCTTCGGCAAGGGGCAGCATAGAAATGTTATTATAATAATAATAATCATTCCTCATCACTGGCTATGCTGATCAGGGCTGATGATCATTGCAGAACCGCACATATGGATTGTCACAAGTTCTCTATAATATTATAGGATTTCTCAGTATTTTTTCCTCTATATTTTCTCCGAATTTAATGAGAACCTATGCACATGATCCATCAGTATCTGAAGAAATGATTGCTCTAGAAATTTGAGTATATATATTCCATGTAGATATATATGCATACACATTATTTACTTTAACCAATGTTCAGATGTCTGCCATTGTGCACTTCTTCTTTTGCTTGGTGTTCCTTGTTCTCTATTAGCCATTTAGCAACTGACCCTCCATACAAATCCAGGAGTGCCAATGTGATACTATCCATATCTGGTAGGGCTATACCAATAGCTAACTAAGGCCCAAAGCAGTCAGGAACTAGTCACTTTGGTTCACCAAACCATTGGTTCCATTTCCCAAGTAGGTTCTGAGCCACCAGCTTATCTGCATGCCATTAGCACTACCTCCAATGCATGGACATCTTCCTTCTACTATCTATGGCAGCATCTCATTTGCTAATCAGTCTATCACTACTTTGGCCATGTATCTCCAAGCACAAGGGTCAAAACTGCTGATGTTGGCTCTGTTGATGATAGTTGTCAGGCCCAAAATGCCTAAGGCAGACCCAACATGACCATAATATGTGTTGTCGTTGGAAGTGAAATTTAATGTCACAGCTCCAAAAAAATCAAAAACAGAGTTGTGGATCCAATGCCTTGCTTCAGCACCCATTATTCTTTCCCCATCAGTATAAGCACAGGCTTTCAGTTCATATGAACACTTGTTGAATGGAAGTGGCCTTGCCTCACTGAAACAGTGCACATTTGTTCTAAAATAATGCTCTGAATTTGAGATAAAAGCTTTGCATTATAAATGTACAAAGCATTCCACCAGAGATTATAATAAATCTCCTTTCAAATATCACTCTGATGTATAATGTATAACACAAAAGAACAGATACACTTTAGATGAAATAGGCTCTTCTCATGGTACTATCTTTATAATCTTTCCTAGCCCTTCAAAATGTGAATGGCCAGCTCTCAATCACATGCAGAACAAGGTGCAAGTATTACACTTGACTTTTTCACTTTTAATTTAATGGAGGGCCTTAAAGACAGGGTGAAAGAGAGAATCCTGTTTCTGAGCACAATGACTACATTCCCTTCATGGTGAGGAAGTCATCCTCTTATGTGAAAAGTTCATGTACTGCCATTCCCCTGAAAATGTCATGGATACATTTTAAAACTATGCTGGAGGGGCAAAAAGAGCAAAACACAGAGGAACAAATAAAGGGAAAAAGATACTATTAGGGCTTTTGAATAGATTAGTTTAGGAAATAATTTACATGCTTTTAGATAGACTTAAATTATCATTTAGAGGAACAGAAACATAATGAGCCGCACATTTAGAAAATAAAATGAATCAAAAGCAAAGCGTAAAAATAATTACATTTGCATTTTTAAGCACAGATCTGGAATATGTCCGTAAGGTTTCAGTTCTTACTTGACTGTCTTGATCACTTCTTTTCATAGGATCAAGTATCACTAGATTCATGCAAATATTCCTGTGGTGCAGAGCTTCAAACCGTGACACAGCAGGGCCATATATGCCAACATCACCCCGCTGGAAGATTCGAAGGTTTCTGCTCTGCTAATCTCTGTTTCTCAGGGCAGATCAGCCAGGAATTCTAGCAGGTACCACTGTCCAGCCTGTACCCTGCAATCAGTGCTGTAGAAGCCAGGAAAGAGGAGCCCCTGCAGGGATCAGGAGTGGAGTCTTGTTCTGTTTACTTGCATCCTGTAATTTTTGCCTTGGGAAGAAGAAAAGAAAGCAGAAGGGGTGCTTTCCAGCTAGCCAGCCAATCTGAGCTAGGGCAGATTTCTCATTACCTTAGGTCTAAGGAAAGAAAAAGAAGGCAATTCCAAATGGTTCCAATACTTCTTTTCCCAGGACTCTATTTGGAACAGGTGTTTGAAGTGATGCATTGTACCTCCAAGAATTCACAACATTTTGTGGAGTCATGAGAACATTAGGCAATTAAAGAACAAAAACAGAAAATGTTCTGGGAATCATCAAATGGGTGCCATAAGAAGTATGACTGATCACAAACAAAAAATAATGATGTGTGAGAAATTCATTTCAGTTCATTTTTGATCAGGATTTTACCTGGTTCACAAATTCTAAACTGGAATTGGATGCAGTCAAAGTCTGATCATTTCTGACAACTATGATCCACAAACCAAAGCAAATACATTCAGCAGCATACATCCTTTTGAAAAACGCATGTGAATAATGTACTTTTGGAAAATGTGCACAATTAAATTGATAGGACCAGAAGGCATATGTTTAACCATGCACGCAATCAGTGCATTCTTTGGAGAAAAAAACAGGCTTGCCATCAGATACAGACTCAAGTCTGAATGTGCATGAAGCCAGCATTTGGAGAGCTTTGGTGAGCTTTAGTCTGCTGTTTCACACATCCTGAAGGAAAGGTAATCAGTGAAAAGGACCAAGCACAAGATAGAGGTAGCATGCAGCCCCAACATGCTAAACATGAGAGCCAGTGTGGGATCAGGGGACCTAGGAGATCTGGCCACTAATGCGAACTCAGGCAGGAAGCTCCCTGGTTGATTTTGGGCCAGTCACAAACTCTCAGCCTGACCCACCTCACAGAGCTGTTTGGAGGACAAACTGGAACCCTTTAAGCCCAGTTTAGACTATGAATGCAATTTAATTATGATAATGATAATAGGCGACTCCTTTGAAACTACAAAGGAGCAACAGAGACCAATTCATTCCAGGCAATTTTTTTTTCTCCATTTCATCAGATGTCAACCAACTCATTCCCTCCTTTCTCTTTTACTCTCTCACTTTGAATCACTGCTCTGACACACACTCACACCTCAGCACCCCAAATAAAGACTCTCTTTCACCTCCTTTCTCCCCCAAATGCAAACGCAGAAGCATGCAGCCCTTCCCAATCACCCAGGGTGCTTCCAGTTGGATCTCTCAGCCCTTGCTGGCTTCTTGCTTCTCTCTTCCCTCCACACTGGACTGCATTTATACTGGCTTCCTCCCCCCACCAAGCTGCCTTTTCCAGTCTTGCTTTCCCTAGTTCAGTGCTACTCTATGCAGCATTTCCCTCAGATTACCTCTGCCAGAAATCAGAGCTCCCCCTTCTTGCAATATGTCTTTTTCACTGTGTATTATTTATTTATTTATTTGCTTGCTTGCTCTGCTTGGTGTCCGTGTTGTAAGTGAAAGTGCTGGTCTGCAGCCAAGCACTACTTTCATTCTCTAATATTGCCTATGCGGTCAAGAGGCTTCAAGGGAAATGAAGGTGGTCATGGCTGGAGGTTCTCACTTTGCTTGGACCTTTGCTTTTATCTCAGATGCTATTTAGATATTAGGAAATTTGTTATTTTTAAAATAGGAAAAGCAGGGTACTGGGGAGCAGGAACATGCTAAGAAAGGTGCCCTGTCTTCAGGCACCAGGTCAACACCACATTAAAGGACCAAACCATGACTCTAACCAAGCAGATTTAGACATCTTTTCCTTGGACTGCTTCCCTCTCTCTGTCTAGTCTCCTTTCCTTACTGTCTTGTTAATTATTCTATTACCACTGGCAGAATACACATTGACTTCCACAGTATTCCCAGGAATATTCTTGGATTGCTCTCCTTCCTCCTGGATCAAGTGCAAAGGATTATTATACTAAAGTCAGTCAGGAATCCATAGCAACATAATGTAACAACATATTTTCATATATCCATATAATAAATTAAAAAACAAATCTATGATTAAATATAAGTATTAAATTATCCTACTCAAACTGAAGCTCAATCCAGACAAGATGGAGGTCCTGTTGGTGGGTGGGTTAGACTTCGGGATGGGGGACCTGGGCCTTGTCCTGAACGGGGTTGCACTCTCTCTTAGGGACATGGTTCGCAGCTTGGGGGTGCTCCTTGACCCAGAGCTGTCATTAGAAGCTCAAGTAACAGCTGTGGTGAGAAGCGCCTTCCTTCAGCTTTGGCTGATCCATCAGCTGCATCCCTACCTGGAGAACAACTGCCTGGCAACTGTGACACATGCATTGGTATCTTCCCGATTAGATTTCTGTAACGTGCTCTACTTGGGGCTGCCCTTGAAGACGGTCCGGATACTTCAATTGGTGCATAAAAGAGCTGCCAAGTTGCTGACAGAGACTGGGCATTGTTCTCATATAACCCCAGTTCTCCGTCAGCTTCACTGGCTCCCCAATGAAGACCAGGCCCAATTCAAGGTGTTGGTTATCACCTATAAAGCCCTCAATGGCTTGGGACCTGGTTATCTAAAGGAGCGCTTGTGTCCATATATGCCCTCCTGCCCCCTGAAATCGGCAGAGGAGGCTCTTCTCCAGGAGCCCTCTGTGAAGGATATTAGGAGGGTGAGTACCCAGAAGAGGGCCTTCTCTGCGGTGGCACCCCACCTGTGGAATGCGCTCCCCAGAGAGGTCTGCCTGGAGTCATTATTTGTTTTTCAGTGCCAGGCCAAGACCTTTTTATTTAAATGATATTTTAATTGTTAATCAGTTGTTTTATTTTGTGGTTTTAAATTATGGCCAAGATACTCCAAATTTTTAATGTTATTGTATTCTTTATTTATTTTCTTTGTGAGCTGCCCTGAGGCTTTGGTGATGGGTCTGGCATAGAAATGTTATAAATAAATAAATAAATTTGGCAAACATAACAGAAATCGGCTAATCCATCAAGAAAAAAAAGAAACCCCGAGACACAGCTGGTATTGCCTGGGTATGCAAGGGTTGTCTCTCAAAATAGGATGCATTTAATGACCTTTCTGCTCTAGATGATCTCTTTCTTTGCACGTATTTCCAAAATGGATTATTTGTGTTTTGTCTCATTTGATAAAAAACAGAAAATGTGGTTATACAGGCACAGCATATGGGAAAAGAGTAGTTTACACTTTAGGATAAGTCTGTGAATGGGCTTATAGATAATATTTTTCTCCCTTGCTTCTGGGTCCTCATCCTGAGACTTAAGTATTTCTCCCTGGGTTTTTAGGAAGGTTAAGAATGTAAAATCTCAGGTCATGCCAGACACCCACCTATCCTATCACTAAAGGCTAGTTTTTAAAAATCCACCTAAGCTTCCAGGAAATTTTACTTCCCTTGCATTTGGCTATATGCATTAAAAACATGCCAGTGAAGAACAGAGGAAGATTAGAGCTGAGACACATTGAGACACATTTGTCTGGACAGGAAAAAAGCTGGTGACTGGTCACTAGATATTTGCTAGTGGGGCTAGTGAGGTTCCCATTTTAAAGGCAGGTTCCTCCACTAAATGAAATGTCGCATACAGACAGTGTGGCTAAGGAACGAAAATAGTAGAAATGTTTAGAGTCATTAGATTTAAACCTATAATTTTAAATTCATTTCTATTCTGAGGTTTTAACTTGTACACAAGTGCTTCATCCAATTCACAGTTAACTGCAGTTCCAGAGAGCATCTTCCAATGGTAACATTGGTGACATTTCTCAGCTGTGATCTGTACATTTAACTACATTGTTTGAAGACCAGTTCTGATGGAGTGTAGCTGACTCTTCTTTTCAAAATATTGATTGACTGTAAAGCAGTGGCACAGGTAGTAGAGTGAAAGTGGAGAAGGGGGCATGGGTGTGCATGTGAGCACCACTCAGTGTCTCTGTGCATCTAGCTGCCAGTTAGAACTGTGTGCATTTGAGCTGAACATGTTTACAAAACCCCTTTCAGACCTTCCCCAATAATAGTGAGGCATTCATTTTGCAGCCCTCACTTATATCACAGATGCCCTTTAACCATCACCTGAATTCTATCTGAATATGATGACCTTCCAAAAGAGTCATAAACAACCATGTTGTTCTGGGTTATGATTCACTGCAGAATTATCTACTCACATCATAACAGAAAAAGAGTCAATGCTCTTGCTTTATAATTATTTCTCTCCTTTCTGTGTTATGCAAGACAATGTCTTTCCCTCTATTTGTTCTTCATATTAAAATGATAAAGGAACTATTGAGTTAACGTACTTCTATATAATGCATGGTGTGGTGTATTGCATTTCATTAAAATATGTGTACTATCTTCAAAAGGCAGTTGTTGAAAGATTCACGGAAATATAATCAACATCAATAAAACAGCCTTGCTAAGTCTGTAAAGAATAGGATTATGAGAATGGTGGAATGGCCAACCGCGCTGACAATTTCAATCTCTACTCTCCTTTTTAATTCTCTTTCTTCTTCCCAATCTCTGTGAGTATGCAAAAAGTCAATATGGGCTGGAGCCTATTGTATTTATAATTTTACTCTCCATCATCGGGTTTATTTTTATATTCACTCTATGAAAGACATTAAACACAAGCAAAGTGCAACTTCGGCAAGGCACAACAGTGAATCAATTCACTGGAGTTTGAAATGGGAGTATGATTGATTAATTGATTGATTGACTTTATTTTAAAATATTTTTAGGCCATCTGTAAGGGTGAAACCTTTAAAAGTGTATTGTGCTTTTTCAGAGCTAGCTAGTTCAGTACGGTGGAAAGTTGAAAAAACAACAACAAATAGTTTTACCAGTTAAAAGTGTTACAATGTAAATGATTAATATAATAATCTTACATTTCAAATCTGCAGACTAATCTCAGACATGTATAAACTATAACAAAAGCCAGGGCTGAGCCAAACAGGAAAGTGACTTTGCAAATATCTTTGTGAAGTGTCCCAAGTTTTATTGATCTGGGTGGGGGGCAGGGTAACCTACAGATAGCAAAATATTTGCATTCCCACAAAGCCTGTGGATCCTTGGCCCCATACCCAAATGAAAACAAAGGAAGTCGTAGGTGACTGGAAAGCAGTAAATAAGTCTGGTGTCAGCTCTGGGGCTGCCTGCATGTAGTGGGGCTACTGGCTGTAACACTTTTCCCCTCTTAAAATCAATGTAATAGTTATGGATAGCTTGATGGGCATGCACATGGTTACATACACTCATTGTATTATTTTTGCTTCAAAAAAGATATTATCCATTTCTTCAGCAAAAATGTTGCTTATTCCTCAGTAGATGTATTTAGCATCAAGGTAGCAGAAACAAGCTCATTGTTATTCCTGTAGTCATGAAGGCACTGATATTTAAGGAAATCTATAGAGTTGAACTGCATGTGCTCAGTGTATTTCTTTGTGTAATACACTTGGTAAACAATCTTGTTTTTCAGGTTCTATGCCTGAACATTTCAGGATTTAGAAGCAGCTAGAAAGTATGAAATGGTAAAGCATGAAAAGAAATGTTAGTTGGGGAGGGTCCGGTTTCATCTCTCAGAAAGTATTATCCTCTATTTGAAGTCTGTCAGAGGTTATCCCCTGGTCCAAATGACCCTCTATTAGAAAGGCTGTCCTTCCAGTTCCAGTGTAAAGATGATGGTGGTGCTAGTTGTGATGATGGTGATGATGAGTATTTCTATGCTGCCCAATAGCCAAATGTCTTCAGGTGATTTACAAGAATTCATAAATTACAACGCAGTATAAAATATACCATGTCACTACGATATTTAAATAAATGGATTTATAAAGGAAATTTAAACAACTTAAGTAACTAAGACAAGCTAAAAACAACAGGTCCTCTCAACATAATGTCCCATATACTATTTGAAGGTGTTAAAGGCATTGGCACAGAGGGAAGTCTTAGCAGAGTTGGCATCATGTGGGCCTCAGTGGGGAGCATGTTCCATGACCAGGGACCTGCCACTGAGAAGGCCGTCGTCTTCATTCCCATCAATCAAGACTCTCTCAGAGATGGCAGTTGGGCCAAGATCCAAATGTTGATCATGGAAGACATGTAGACTGAGGCTGGGAAAGGTGTTCCATTAAACACTGTGGCCCCAAACAATGTAGGGCTTTATAGGTTAAAGCAGGCACCTTGAAGTGGGCTTATGTTTATATGAACAGATAATGCAAGCAGGCCAGAATTGATATTAGATATTTGGACCTAAAAGAACCATAATTACAGTTGCCCATTAACAGTTAGTGCCTGGACATCACAGGTCACAGGCAGAATCAGAGGTCACGTGCTGCATTTATATTTAAATTATAATATTTCATATGGTCTATCTATTCATGTATATTATTATGTGCAAATGTAATGCAAATTTCTATCCCCTTTTGCCCTCTTTTTGGTGATGTATTTCTTCTTTTTCTGAGGATTCATTCCAAAGGAAGGAATATGGGTAAGACATATGATCATGGAATTAAATTTTCTAGCTGCACTACTGCATGGCAGATTCAGAAAGCTGTGCACAAACTCTGGGCATGACAGAGGTGGTGACATATCTGTCCTGGAGAACCATTTTTCCAGTGGTTGGAGCCATCTCAGAGTCTCAGGTGGCAATGTGTCCTCAAGAGGTATCTTCATAGGAACATGGGTGAACACACATGAAAGAGGTAAGTTTGGTGGAAAGGAGTTGCAAATGCTTCAGGCCACACCAATTCCTATGTGTTCCCTTTGGGCTGGTAATGTTTGCTATAAAACATTAGCTCAGGTGCTTCATACATTCCTTTTTCATCCATGGAAGCTGATTATATACAAAATGCACAGATAAAACATAATTAAAGAACACCTACAGATGCATTTACACACACACACCATGCACAATGATATGTACAGTAGCCAGTACAGAATTGGGCTCTCACTTTTTTGTATTTGGAAGGAAATCCTCATGTGTTTTTTTCCTATTTACACTTTCTACATAGAGATGTGGAACACACATGGAATAAAAGTTATTTGCTTGAAGAAGGTCCATGCCTGAAATCTTACCATGTAGACAATACTGAACTATATCTGTGAGCAAAGCAATCCTATGGAACTTAAACATCATCTAGAGGGATATGTAGGATTATCCAGAGACCCAGCTGCAAGTTCAGAAAACAGTCGTGACCCTAGCATTGGAGCTTCATTTTGGAGTGTCTTCCTTGCACTCACAGATGGTACGGAAAGAAGCTTGGCAAGGCTGTAAGACGAAAGCCCCATTCTTTGGAGTTGGAGCATCTAGGGCTGCCAACCATTGCTTTATATCAAGCAAGCTGAGGCTCTAATCTGTTGGGACTTGACAAGCCCATGCTACCCTGCAGAGTGAGACTCCCAATTACCATGTACCACAGTAACCTTCCAGCCACCCTTACCCTACCTCCTCATTAATGGGTGAACTGAAGCAAGACTATCCTGGCACAACAGGCACAGTACTTGGTATATATGTTTATGTCAAATGAATTTTAGCTACATGGCTAGGATGCAACAGGGCCATGTGTGAGCTTCTACACAACCACTGATGATTTCCATTATATTTTCCAGTGCACTCTCCTGAACTGCATTTTTTGAATGCTGTGGGACACTTTCCTATAAACTTCAGAAGGCTATATTTGAAAGGAAAAACTGATGTTAAAACTCTGGAGACCTTATATTCATACTGTAACAAGGCTTTTATTTTTGATTTTTGTTTATTTCTACCTTAACAGAAATCCCTGAATTCAACATACATACATGCTATGGAAATTGTACAAGAATCTTAATCATGGTTTCATGGGCACGTTAAAGGGAAGTGTTGATCATGAAAGTTAGAAAAGGATCAAAACCCAGGAGCAAAGCACATGCTGACAACACAGGTTTGGTCTCTGGCGTCTTCAATTAAAAGGATCAGCAATAACAATAGATGTGAGATGCTTGCATTTTCTAGTCAGTGATCTGCATATATTCCTGCAAAAAAGCACCATAACAAACTACCATTATATAATGCATATGTATAAATAGTTCTTTATGCCATAGCCAAATAGCTAGATCCAACAATCAATTATACTTCCATCAATCTCTAAAAGTAGGTTTGGATCTGACAAGTGACTAGGTGCAGAGACTGAATGGGGATCTAAGCTCCATCTAGGAACAGGGAAATGCAAATGTAATAGTGTTCAGGACTGAGCAAAATGTCCCCTACAGTAGCTCCCATGGATAGAAAGGGTGAACAACTCACAATTGTTGGCCGTAGATGAGCAGTGTGTAAAGCTCATCCTTTATATTAAACAAAGGGCCTTTTTATTAATTCCTCATGCATAAGAGGACTGTGGAGCACTTATTATTCCCCTTTTTATTTAAATATTAAAACTTATTTGAAAAGAAAATTAGCACAAGCTTTATGAAAGTCTTATGAAAAAAGAATCTCATATGGAAATAAAAACAGTAATATCAGAAGGGTAACTCAGCTCTTTCTTTTAACTTTCCAGAATGTATCCACTTAACCAGATTTTGCAGTGGTAATATTTCACTAAGATTGCAGAAGTAACCATAGCTAAAGAGGAATAACCATTGATGATTAGTCTTAGTTTCTGGATATTGCCAGAACAATAGTGGTCAATTAATCTACTGTCCCTGGGTATACTAAATGCAAATAAGAGGAGCGGATTATCTCTGTTCCATTCCATTATAGTTCTTCTGGTCCATTCTACCTTGCATGTTGATCCTCCTAATTCCAGTTTAGAAGGTAGAGTTTCTAAAAGTAATTAGAAATCCCTGAGTAAAATGGGTACAGACTACCACAGATGCCCTTTTTTGGGCAGGGAATTGGTTTTATCCCCTTGACCCAGACCAGCATGATCTGAACTGCAGCCACATGCACTTACACAAGATAACAGTGTCACTTCCATCTTTCCCTTTCCAAACAAAATCTTAGCAGTGTAGTTTTTTAAAGCTGAACTGTCTACAGAATGGTACAAATCAGAGTAGCACTTGCTTTGTGATGTGGGAGTAAAGCTCTGCACTTATAAAGAATTCAGTCCAAAGTGAAACTTTTCCTTTCCGATGTGGGAGTAAAGCTTCTGACTCCAGGATGGCTTCTGGTGGGCTAAATGGCAGGAACACTGGACACTTAGTTTGTTCGGCTCACTTCACCTGTCATTTCCTGATTGGGTCAAGGAGCTCTGTCTATGTCCTGCCCCACTCCAGTCCAGTCCACTCCAGTCCAGAAAAGTCCTCCTCCCTCTCAAGCTGGGCTGGTTCTTGTGCACTGCCTAGAGAAACTTCATTAGGTAACTGGCAAGTTCTTTGCCCCACTGCCCACTCCTCCACCACCTCCTTCTTAGGATCGGATGAATCCATCTGAGTACACTGTGAGACACAGGCTGCCCCTCTACAAGTAGCAAGCAGAATTTGTGTAGCTTGGATCTAAGGCAGCAGCTTCTGCAAGAGCAACAAGATGTTGGAGGACAGAGCAGTGTGTGTTATGGGGTGAGCTGCTCTGCACTCCCAAGGCCAACCTGAAGCCTTCAGGCATGTTGTAGGAGCTGTCCTGTTTAAAGTGCTGAACTAAGAATTCATTGCCGGATGAGTCAGCCTCTATATTGGAAAATGAAATACACTGGGGCAGATATAAGCTGGAAATAGAAAAAAATGATCCATTCCAAAATCAATACAAAACAAAACAAAAAACCCAGACCTTTAAAATTTATCATTATTGTTATTGTTGTTGTTCTCAGTTATTGTTGTTGTTCTTTAACATAATACTTATTTTTGATTGCATGAAAAGGACTTGTTCATGTTAACATCATCTTTACCAAAGAATCATTTTAACGTTTGTGATTCTGTTCACTGCTTACTTTGTATTAATATTTTCCTAACAGACCTATTTGCATTAATGCTAGTTTATTCTGCCAGAAGGCCTTGTTATAAAACTAATTAAGCTCAGTGTGCATTCTGACTGCATTTACAGTAGTTTTATACCTCTGTAAACCCAATGAACACGCTCAGTAGTGTCTGTCCTGATTTACTTTAGTCCACATTATTTTATAATTAAGAATTATATGATCTCCTCCCCTTCTGTTGCATAAGGTTCTTACTCTTACTTATTGAGACCAGCCCAGCTGTGACACAAATTAAGACTCTTGTCAGGAAGCAGCCAGTTTCCAGTGCTGATCTTGTCTGATCAGGAAGAAATTCTGACTTGAGCAATGGTTCTAGTAAATGGCCTACATGGGCTGGAAAAGAAGTTTCAAGGAAGAACAGTAGGTAGAAAGACATGAACTACCACGACAGCTAGAGTTATCACTGAGTTTCACATTCCCTTGCTTTGAAATCCAAATCTTGGCAGATTGTAATGTTTGCCTCAAATACAAGGTGAGAATTATGCATCATTTTGCTTCATTAGACTCATACAGGTTTTTTTAATCACTGGAAGAATAACAGCCTTCCTGAACTAGAAAAGGATATCTGAAAGGAACCAAAACTAATGAATAATTTGACAAGCTTAAAGAAGTTAGATCTCCTTCCTTCTCTCTTCTCTGTTCTCTTTTCTCACCTCTCATACCTTCTGGCTAGGATCTCCATTTAATTGATTTCAGGTAAGAATGATAAATGGCAATGGCCAAGTGTCCTGGTCTCCAGAGAAATAGTTTCTACTGCCAGTCAACATTAATGTACCAAGTTAGCTGTACAATTCATTAGATACATTATTGGCAATTCCATTTGTTTGTATCAAAGCCAGATCCTGAACAACAGCACAGCTGGCAGAAAGGCAAGTTTAGGAAGATGCGTCAGTATTTTCAGGGACCTATTGTGATCCTTCCAAAACCTGTCAAAAGTACATTTTAAAATACTGCAACATTTAAGAGGGGAAAACACTGTGAACTATGTTGTAGTGGCATGTCTGTGGCTCTGTGCTTGTTTGTCTTTAAACAATTTTTCTGTGGGGAATGTGTAAGTCATACGATCTGATACTCAAGCATATGATCATTTATTTCTGTCTTTATAGACATCCTGCTGCATGAGATACTTTGGAATAGCTATTTTACTGGAGGCCTTGGCCCAAATTAAATTGAGTGTCATACATATATGTTGCCAAGACACTTGGCAACACTTCAGCAATGGCTTCAACAGAGCGTGAAGTGTACATTTTGAGGTTTTTTTTTTTCTTTTGCCAACTTATAATATGTCACACATAGGAAGGTAAGCTACTAGGGATGGGTTAACTACCCATGTCTCTCTCCTGGATGGACCCAGAAATGAGCAAATCCCATACTCCTTTCCTAAAGTAGTTTATTTCAGAAGCCAACCTGAAGGGGCTTTCTTGCGACTATCCCCAAAACATCATTTTTACCCATATAACATTTTGTCTACATAAGGACCCACAGCTGGACAATACTTCCTCCATTAATTCTTGTTGCTGCATGAATTTACCCTTAGTGAACTTCTGGAAGAGGCCTCTTGTTTCTCCTCTTTTATTGTTCTTTATATTTCTTTGCACTGGCCATTGTAATGGTTCTTTTTATCTCTTTGTGTGATAATCACAGAAAAACCTCATAAAAACATTAAGTTATGCATTCAGGACATGGTTCTCTCTTAATATCTTTGAATTATCTTTGATAATCAAAGGATTATCAAAGAATATGATCTTTCCTTTTGGTTACGATGGCTGTCAGTAGACCTAGACTCAATTATCCTGAGGCTTTAAAAAGTCACTACCTATCACAAGAACAGTATTTAGTTTGTTTGGCTAATGACCTGAGACAATATAAGGTAGTTTCTTCTATTCCTGTCTGCTTCCTGTCTCTCATGCAGCATGGTTTGAGGACCAGCTTATCTGAATTTTGGTGAGGAAGAAATGCTTTTTGTTCATATCTCAATGTGAACTTACCCAGGACTTTTTTTTGTCATAGAACGCACCAGAACAGCGTTCCAGCACCTTTTTTTTTTTTTTTTTTGATGGATTTTTCCAACAGATTTTTCCAAGTGATTTTGAATCACCCTGACAGGCGTAGCAGGTCAGCGGCAAAAATCATTAAAATAGTGCATGCAGGCTGCTTGTGTGTCTGATTGTGAGGGCGCTGCTTGGCTTGGGACACTGCTCGGCTTGGGATTGGTCTGCGGTCATACGCTGAGTGCTAACTGCCGGTGGCGACCATTATGTTTATGTGTGTGTCGAGTGACTGGCTATGTGCAAAAGGTAAATAAGTTCTTTATTTCAAAAAAAAAGTTGGTGAATTGAAAATCTTTTTTAGTGTAAAAGTGTGACCCCAAGACATGAGTTCCGGCACCTTTTTTTTTTTTTTTTTTTACAAAAAAAGCACTGACCCAAATTATCTCTTCCTGAACCTAACATGACCTGAAACAGTTAGATAGCTGGCAAGCTAATGTTATGGCATCATATGTTACGAGCTGTTTATGTGTCATATTCTCTGTTTTGCAAACTCACTCCTGCATCCACTTCTCCAGTCTATCCCATACAGGAATGAGGCAAAAGTTGCACCCATTATATGTAAAACTGTCCATTAAAAAATGTTGTATGATGTGGAAGGAAGGTTACTGTCAGGGCATCTTGCTTGCTGTTTAAAACAGTTAGAAAATTTGGTTTGGACATGGCCACAGATGTTCAAACCTGTCTTTCCATACCTCCCTTGAACTATTTGTGAAGCCAGCATTCAGCTTCATATAACAGTCACATCTCAATGAAGAAGAAACGAATGATCTGCATTTACAGTAGGATTTAAAATTTCCAGAGTGAGCCATGCTGATTCAAAAGGTCAAGAAGAATATTCTGTGTAGCAACAGTAGCTTTTGACATATTTGCTGCTCTGTACAATGGGCTTTTCTTTTGATGATACTGATCTTGGCTAAATTCAGCTCATCTCCAGAATCTTGATTTTTTTTTTCACTTAGGTGCTGCAAAATATATTTCATATTTGTGTACTACAGATGTAAGTATGGCATTTCTCCCCACCTTCCGAGTTTTAGTATGCATAACTCTTGTATTTCTAGATATATCACAGGATAGGGTGGCTGAGTGAAGCTGCAAATGAGTATCTGTTTCTTCATTCATGCTTTCCTTACTATGGCTCATTCACGTAATATATATTAGTGGTCTGGGCCAGCTTACATGACATGGACAGCTCTTTTGTGTGAACAAGGCTGATAATAGATAAAATCAGTAGAAATTTTCATTTTCTTCCAGTTACTGTGCTTGTGCAAATTATTTTGGATAGGATGCTGGTTCCAACATTATATTTGCTATATGTGCATATTTATTTATTTGTGAGATTTATACTCTTCCTTGTTTCTTGCAAGAAACTCAAGGTGACTTACACAGTAGTCCTTCTCCTTATCCATTTTTAAGCCCAAATGTACTTCGCTCTCCCCTGTAAGTTTCAGTTTAAAGACCTCTTGAAAAACTTCTTCATGGTGTGGCCAAACACATTATTTCCAGTATTCATAAGGTGCAATCCATCTCTTGCTGGCAGTCCATCTTCCACAAAGTGCAGCCTGTGGTCCCAGAATCCAAAGCTCTCATGTTGGTAGCATCTTTGTAGAAAAGCACTCACCTGCAGTATTTTTTTTCTCTTTCTATTCTTCTTCCAAGAACTGGAAAGATGGAAGAGAAAACTATCTGAGCCCTGGAGTTCTTGACTTTCCACCCCAAATATCAAACTCTGATATGATTTCTCCAAAGCTCCTTTTGTCAGTGTCATTTGTTCCCACATGGACAAGAAGAAAGAAGCATGTGTCAGTGGCCTTTCTGAGCCTTGGCAATTCTTCTGCTTCATCTCTAATCCATCCTCCAGGGAGAAAGCATGCCTTCACAATATCTTATTTATGTATTTATTTATATACCAATACCACCCCATTGCTGAAACTCTCTGGGTGGTTTACAACAAAGTATAAAACAAAACAATAAAATACAATACAAATAACGGAGTAGCAAGGCTGCAGCAGCAGTGGTGGGCCTGGGGGCGGTGAGGCAGCGGCAGCGATGGGCCCAGGGGAGGTGAGGTGGCAGTGGCTTGCTCCCTCGGAGAAGGCCACGTGGCCTGGCCACCTCCAGGCTCTCATACTTAAAAATAGATTTTAAAAAGGTCTTTTTCTTACCTTCAATACTTTTTTAGTTTCTTCATCTTCATCTCTCTTTCTCTTCTGACTGCCTCTCTTCTGTTTCCCATTCCGTATTCCCGCTCTGTATATACGTGCAATGGGGCAGGGGAGGGGGGAGAGCTGCTGCATGTGCAGTTGAGCTGTTGCAGTTTGGCGCATGCGCCAGCTCTCTCTCTGCTTCATTTTAAAGAATGCCTGTACATTCTTTATGCCTGCTTGGAGATCGTTTTCTCTGAGTGAGTCCAAAACCTCTGAGGCAGGCCAGATAAATGGGCATGGTGGGTGGGATCTGACCCATGGGCCATAGTTTTAGGACCCATGCCCTAGTTTATGGCTTTTGGAGCTTGCCAAAAATACTTTCTCCAGTTTTGCCATTTTAATTTCTTGACCCTAACATCTTCAATGTTCTGTGGCCCAACCGTCCACAAACTCAACTGGTAAACTCACACAATCAGGTTCATTTAGACTCATATTAGTCTTCAGAAACACACACACACACACACACACGACAGAGTCGCCACAAGCCACAGGCATCTCATAATGGCCACTTGGCCTTAGAGCCAGAGATAAGAGGTAGCTGCAGGCCCACAAAGTTGAAGTTCACTTTTGATCAGAATGTGCCCAATTAGCATCTTCCAGTTCATAACACAGACACAATCTGTAGTCAGTGTCAATGCTTGCAATTGGACTTGCCGACTCTGAAGCGTACACATTCTTCTTCCATTGATTAAAGTGTGTACATGAGCATTTTTTCAAACGTATGTTTCTTCATGTGAATATTTCAAATATATACTTGATGATGAAAAGAATTTTTGAGTCGGCAAGTCCAATTTAATCAATGGAAGAAGAATGTGTATGCTTCAAAGATATATGTAATTGGTATTTGAATAAATATGAAAAAATATGCACAGTTTTTATGTAAGAAAGAAATAACAACATTTGGAATCTGCCTGAGTCTGAATGATCTTCAAGGCAGAAGTTGGAGAATTTCTGCAAGCTTTAGTTTTGCTGGTTCACATATGCCAGGCTGACATTACCAACCACAATGTGTCTGGAGCATTGTCAGTTTCTTGCTGATGATGGAATGGGTAGCATTTTCAGATCTTTGCCATTTTTAGCTGATAGTGGCAAGTCAGATGCATGCATAGCTTAAGGGACAACTGACATTGTACCATTTTTCAGCTTTGTTGGCCTTTTTCGTAGCATTTTAGCATCCAGCACATTTTTCAACATCTTTCTTTGTCCTATTCTTCAGCACATTTTTGTCAGTCTTCCTCATTCTTGCATGTGTTTTTCAGCATGTTTTTAAACCTGTCAAGTGTCTTGTGCCCAGCTTTTCTTGTTTGCTTAATGATTTTACTTTACTTTTGCTTATTTGCTTCCTTTTCCCCTCAGATGTTTTTTTTTTTTTTGGTAAACTCATCTTATTTGTTCTATTTTTACAAGCTCTTCTCTTTTATTTTGCATGTCTCAAGTACACAATAAGCTTGAGTATGCATTTACATCAAGAAAGTTCATGGACTTTCATGATTTTCACTTCAACATGCTCTTTGGAATAATAGTTTCATTTCTGACAGAATTAATGCAAGACAGGGAAAAATAAGGCAAGATTCACTTCTTTATTTTCTTCAGTCTGTTTACACTGCATTACTGTCACACACACACACACACACACAAACACACACACACTTGGAAGATCTGAGTTCTTGTCCACACTCAGCCGTGAAGCTCAGGCTAGCTTTGGGCTAGTCACTGACTCAGCCGAACCTACCTCACAGGGCTATTTAGAAGATGGAATGGAGAGAAGGATCATGCTTTGGGCTCCTTGCAGGAAAGGAAGAGTATAATTGTAACAAATAAATATGTATGTGTCAAAATTGGGGCTGATTTGGATCTTAGATCAGGAAGAATCATCTCTAATTGTGTATTAAATTCCCATATTGTGTATTAAACCTGTGCCTAACTAAGTTGATTTTAATAAGCCAATTTCTTTGAAGCAAGTTGGTTGATAATTAGAAGTAGCACAGCTTACCCTGTGCAGAGCAGAGCAATCAGATCTTTATACTACTTCAAGGATCAGAGGGAAAAACAGCAGGAGAAAGCTATTGCCGTCATGTTCTGCTTGTGGGCTTCCCAGAGGCATCTGGTTGGCCATTGTTGGAAACAAGATGCTGAACTAAATAGGCCTTTGGTCTAATTCAGCAGCATTTCTTATGCTCTCTGTGCTTTGTTGTATTTAGAAAACCTGTTATAATTTTCTCTTCCTTGCAAATGACTAAATAACGTTGTAACTATCACCTCAGAGATTGCTTGAAAGACCAGCTCCCTGCTGTCTCTCAGAGATTGCTTGAAAGACAGCTCTTTGCTATCTAGAGCATGTGTCTGTCCACCTATTTTCATAAATAAATATATGTAGGTGGAACTGCCAACTTTTGTTTTTCCTCTTCCATATTCCAGCTACTCCACCAACTGGTCAGCATCCCATGACCTCTGAGCAGAATCTTCACTGGATAGTTTTCCCATGCTTGTTAAAAATATGTTCTGTTTTTTTGCAAATGTGGAATTTCACAAACTTCTGGCAGATGTACTTATCCATCCCCTCCTAACATTTCTCAGCTGACTTTTTTTCACTTTTACTTCTCCCTTTTTTCCTGCTGGAAAGGGGATGGAGGGACCATATTTAAGCTTGCATTAATGAAATCTTATTAGCATCCAATAATGTCATGAAGACAGAAAATACTTCCACATATATGTAACATGAAAGAAAGAAAAGAAAGTAAATATTCTTTCTTTTTAAAATTGCTTTTCCTTGTATGTCTTTCCTTTACTAATTTTTCAAATGGAAAGAAATAGAAAATCCAGAATTATTTTCAATTGTACTGATATGCCTTAGCATTCTACTTCTCATTTTAGATTCTACCCCTCATTCTACAGAGTTAAAATTATAGTTTCCCATTTGTTCTCATCTAACAGGGAATTCTGTTATTATTTTCATAACATTTGAAGTGACTTAGTTAATATTTAAAATTTTACTTTCCCCACAGCTTCAAGGAATTACATCTTCTAGTTTCTCCTTGTTTGTTTTTCTGTTTGTGCTTCCAGAAAAAGTCTTAAAGTGGTATAAAATGCTAATTTTGGATCAATTACTTTTATTTCCCCCATTTTGCTGTGCTATTTTTCTGTGCACTTTTTTCTTCAGTGGTTTTATGTTTTTGACTCATTAAAAATACTGATAGAGCAGAACAGTGTTAAAGCAAAACTAAAGATGTCTTCAGAACTTAGTCTTCTCTATGCAGATAGAGGACTTCTTAAATAAATTAGCATAATTCAGAGAAGCTATTTTTTGTTACTCAGCTACAAACACAGTTTACAGGAAAGGGAGTGTGAATCTGAACTGTGAGAATTAGCCTTGTTTATAATCCAGGTTGACTGAGCTTTAGATCTCCTATTTTGACACTGGAAGAAAGGAAGAAACTTGATGAAGTCCAGAAATTCCAGAAAGTGAACATTCTAAGCTCATATAGTTTTCTCAACTAGAATAATTACCAGGTTTATTTGCTTTTCAGGCATATATGTAATGTTGTTGTTAGTCGTGAAGTCGTGTCCGACCCATCACGACCCCATGGACAACATTCCTCCAGGCCTTCCTGTCCTCTACCATCCCCCAGAGTCCACTTAAGCTCACACCAACTGCTTCAGTGACTCCATCTAACAACCTCATTCTCTGACGTTCCCTTCTTCTTTTGCCATCCATTTTTCCCAGCATTAGGCTCTTCTCCAGGGAGTCCTTCCTTCTCATTAGGTGGCCAAAGTATTTGAGTTTCACCTTCAGTATCTGGCCTTCTAAAGAGCAGTCAGAGTTAATCTCCTCTAGGACTGACCGGTTTGATTGCCTTCTAGTCCAAGGGACTCGCAAGAGTCTTCTCCAGCACCAGTATATGTAATACTTATTGCTTTTTTCACTAACACCCAGAAGGAATCTGTAAAGGGTCAGCTTGGCATCTATCAGCCATTCGTGCCTGGCCAGATCAGTCTCCAACTCAGTGTCCACCAGAGTTGTTAGACTAACATCCACACGCAGCATGGTTAACTATGATTTATTCCAATGTATCTGGAAGGTACTGGGTTGAAAAAGGCTCAGCTGGAGACATAGTTAGGCTAATTAATAATAAGTATATTATTTTTCTTCCTCCTAGCAGAGTCTGAAGAACTATACTGCTTCACCCCAACACACACAAACCTCATTCACTTCAGCTGACACTGTTTTGAATTTGCATGTATAAATTTGCATTGTTTTTTATTCAGCATTGGTGTTCAAGAACTCTCTGGTGAAAAAGTTGATATCACCTAGGGAACACAGAGACATCTCAGTGAGTTCAAATTACTGTGAATCTGATTTGAGGATTCTGCAGTGGATTGGTTCATTCTGAGTTACATAGATTTGTGGATTCTTTGTTTATTTTTGTAGGGAATTAGCACAAATGCATGTGTTCCTTGTGCTGACATTCATCAATACTAATGAGTACTGATGAGCATTAGTGCAAGTGCAACAAAATTCTCATAAATCCTTAAAAATATCTGATGCCATCAATGAGCAGACCATGGAAGGACATAAACCCATGAAATATAGGTGGAACGGTTTTAACAAAATCTGTATGCTTCTGATATAATTTCATCTTAACCCATTTTCTAACTGGAACTCCTTATTATCATTTTTTGTTTCTGTCCAGTCTTGTATTAAACAAACAATTGAATCCTAAGTCTTTCAGATTAAGCTTTTAGACCTGATGAATGAGAGAAAGTGAAAGAGAATTTCTAATTTCTAATCTGAATTATGAGCTTTTCCATCTTGGTGTGAAGGAATTCATACCTTGGCCACAATCCTCTCAAGTCTCATGATTTTAGCTATATGAACCCTTCTAGCCCCAAAGTAGCTTCTCTCCATGGCTTGAGGCTCATAGCTCTATTGGGAGGTAAAGGAAATTCCACTCCACCTTGGTGCGTCCAGGTACTTTCTTATAAATTACCATACGGTCTTGCTTGCCTGATTGCATTCAGTTCACCATGGTTCCTTACATTGCATGCTGACAACAGCTGCCAGTATTCAGTCCAGTCAGATACTATGACTTATCATGATTAACAAATCATCCATAACCCCAAATAGCCCACAGTGGGCTGTGGCAATAATAAGAAGTGGCCCAATGTATTCACCTACATTGCCCTTCCAAAGCTGTGACCAACACACCTATTTAATTTTTATATTAAGGCATTGGGCAATGTTCCATATTGTTTCCAATAGAATGGTGCTTTAAAAAGACAACTCAGGTCTTCTGCAAGAGCAGCAGTTCTATGGAAAAAGTATAAAACATGAATTTCTCCCAGCATGCATTTCTCCCACACACACACACATACACTCTCTCTCACACACACCCTTATTTCACTTCTTGGACTCCAGATGAAAAGACCCCCGAATTCTGTAACACTAGTGGGACTGGTACAAAGGCTTAAGTATAACTCTCTATTGTTTGTAATTGCTTCTAGTTCTATATAGTAAATCCGTTTTCAACATTTCAAAGAAATCAAAGACAAAGTAAGACAGGTAGAGATAAAAAGAAAATTGGTTATAAAAGGTGATGCACACAAAGCACACAAAACAGCAAGACACAATGCCATGTATCCATGGATTTTGAGAGGAATGAGCAAAAAAGGCAGTGAACCTTTAACTGACATTTTTTAAAGTTCAATAGACTTGGGAGAGACACTTGAGGTTCTCACAGCAGCAAACATGCTGTTACTCTTTTCCCCTTTTTTTTTCTTTTTTGAGTGGGTCAAAATATAAACTCGTAAATAAATAAACCAGGAGACTTGAAAAATGAACAGAAAAATATTCAGGCTGGGATGAGTATCACCCATTTGCTTTTCTGGGATTGTTCATACACTGCAGAAGTGGAGGATATCCATGGGACAAACTTTGAGCTGGAGGATCAACTTAGCTTTAGAGTTGAGAGGCCAATGAATTGTTCTGGTTTGTTTTTGTCTTTCAGAAAGAAGGAGAGAGAAAGAGAATGAGAGAGATGGGGAAAGACTGGATTTGTGTGATTGCAGGAGCCTGTCATGGGTTATTTAAACATAAGGACCACAGTACCAATGGGTGTCTTCCTGAATCTCAAGCCAGAACTACTGCTTGTTGTATCATCTGAACCTGAAGATGGTGCATTATGCAAGTTTTAAACAGGCTGCATAGATTCTATGGCCTGTTTTAGGGTTATTTGATGGCTGTTTTAATTTTCCACCCACATGGGAATGTGATTTTTTTCTTTTTTCTTTCTTTCTTTTCTTTTTTTGTGGAAGGAGAAGAAATAGGTGAGGGAGAAAAGTGAAATACTTCCCTACTTGAGTGTCAAGATCCACATCTAATTTGAGATCTGGACTGTGGAGCTCTGGGACAGAAGTACACAAGACCATGGAAAAATAGCCTCAGCTACACCTATGCTACTATGAGAATGTGTGTGTTTTGGTCAGCAATGTCTAGTCTTTACTGTATCTTATATGATCATGTTAAGGAGTAAATGTCATGCATCTCTTAAGAAAAAAGGAAGTCATTCAAAAATGGCTTCTGACATTGTAAGAATATCATGAAAGGCATCATTGAGAGGCATTTCCTGAGCCTTCATAATGGAAACAGTTCAACACAGACAGACACTGGTTAAGAAGTGCTGTTAAAAAACTAACTCCACCAAATGATTAATTAAAATAATAGATGCATTCTCCTCATCTTCACATAAATATCCTGGGATAGTTAATTAGTACAGCATAACAAATTAATCAATTAATAGATTATTTCATTGGAACTGTGATGTGTGTGTTTTAATTGACAAGTGAAGGATACTGGCTGACTTATAGATCACTATTCTAGAAATCTCTGCATTTGGACAAAATATTTATTGGAAAGAGAAGAGAGAGAAAAAAGAGGAGAAATTAAATGGGCATGACTTACTCTATCCTATGGGCAACTTCCAGATACATTTTGAACTTGTATGTGGAATTTATTCATGTGTTTTTATTTCCTTTTCTCAGTCTTTTTCTCTCTTGTATTATTATACCATATTTCTCCCTTCTGGCCAAAATTGGCTTCCAAGGCAGCTTGGCATTTAAAATTCATCATAAAAAGTGTAATTAAAATACCATTAAAAAAACAATTAAAAACCAAAATTAAGGACAGCTCACAGCAGAAGACATGAGGGGTTAATGATATCATAGTAGTAATGATATTACTATAATTCCTATAAAATAACCTTTGCAGTGTAGAACATAATAGCTTTGCTACAACATAAAGTCTCCTTTCTAAATGTTTTGCTGATGTATAGACTGCTGTTGTGATTAGGAGAAATAGAAGCCAAAAAGATAGCCCTTGATCCAGTCAGAGGTTGTAGATGAACCAAGGCAGATATTCCTTCATGTATTTGGATACTTCTGCAGTCTGACCTAGGAAGGAAATGAACACATATTGATTCATCCCACCCCACCCCACCCCACATCTTCTAACAATGAACACATTATGTAAGTGTAGATTTCTATGAAGCTAAAATAATGTGCAATAGGAGAATATGAACAGACTCAGAGGAAAGTCTCAAGGTTTAACTTGATGGCATGTACAAAACCTCTGGAAGGAGAAACCTAAGCAGAGAAGGTAAGTCCCAAAAGCAAGCCGTCAATGTCACCTAGGAATGATCTACTCACATTCTCACAAGTATATCTTCACCCCTGAGGAGTCCTTATTCCTCGCCTGGTCAAGAATAAACCTTTTGGTGCCTGCACTCACTGGAATACTGGAATAAACTTCTGAAACAACATGTATGTTCTAACTCCTGGACTCGTGCCTTGTGCTTACCTGATAACTCTACTCTGTGTTTGGACTATGGACTGACCTTGCCATTGGTACTGACCCTGTCCTTGTATCACTGCAAGAGCTGGGAACATAATGGTTTATCCTAAAAAGGTAAACTATAATCTCTGGTCTTGCAATCAGCAGGACTTATTTCTCAGGTGCTGACACAAATGCTACAGAAGTCCTATGTGTTATGGAGAAATTTTCACAAGGAGTTATGTTTTAGGGCATAACTGGCTTACACAGCCTATCAGCCAAGTCTTTTGGATTTCAGCATCCAGCTCGGCACATAATCAACCTCTTCTTCTGGATCTTTATATCAGGGAAATTGGTAGTCTTGAGCAAGCTGTCTCCCAAAGAAGCTCATTTGCCAGTATCGAGATCTTCTTGTTGAGAAGCCTTGATAATTTTCCAAGGACCAGCCACCACTGCACCACCACCACATGACCCACATCACAGTTTGAATATTCATATCAATAATATGTCCATAATACAATCATGTTACAGAAAAATTCTTCAGGCATCTTTTCAGCAATCAAACAGACAAAACTGAAGAATATTGTATATACAGAAACACCAAATGAAGCCTCTGGACACTTCAGAACTGTACTTTATTCCTTTCATGTTCTATAAAGTATGTTTCATTTGGGGAAACACCACTTAAAAAACATGTTTCGCTATACCAAGAGTGAAGATGGACTATACAAAGCATATTTCAATGCACTGTTGTTATTTGTATTAGTAAGTATGTACTTTACTAAAATCTTGGTACTCTGGCTTGTTAATAAAACATATAAAATGAATGAAAGTTCTAATAACACCCCCCCCCCAAAAACCCATTAAATTACCATTTATGTAGTTCAAAGTGGTATATTGAAGAGGTGAACAGAACAGTAAATATAAGTATGTGCTCTTAATAAGAAAGGGGTCACACATCCTGAAGTTAAGTGTTAACTTGTTTGATTTATTTGAGAAACCTACAGTAGTTAGTACTTGATTCAAAGCACAACTGGAGTTTCTTTACACTTCATCTTCAAGTGAAGACAGATGGGCTTTCATAATAGACCTTGCCCTGACAATAGGAATAAATGACTATGATTTCTGAACAATTTCAAGGAGACCTAGAGACTCAATATGCAAAATCTTGCCTTCTATCATTGAAAGTACAGCCTTGGATTATTACTGACAGCCAAGATGCAGTTAAAGTAAAGGTCATGCAATCTATTGACAATAATAAATTTCAAGATTTGGAATCTTTTAGCTGAAGTCTGCTTTGGTACATACATCAAAAATCTGTATAAGAAAACCCAATAAAAATGCAATATACATTTTTCAAGCTTGCTTTGAAATTCACTTGTATCAAAACCTCTCATACATTTTACATTTTTATTCTAAGGAATAACAGTAGGAGAAATGGCCGTCTAACACACAGTTTAATTCTCAAATACCCACCTATCATGCTTAATTGAAGCTATGTAAAATAATTACTTGCTGCTAGGTGTAAGAAATCAGCACAATTGTATCTTTGAATAAAGGCTCAATGTAAATACGTACAAGTTAATTTAGTTTTCAACATGTACGCCTGGGGTGAAACAACTTTAACTTTGCAGGTTAACTAATTGCCAATTCCTAAATGGGAAACAAATAACTATTGTTTAAAAGCCATGACAGGAAGGACATTTTTCTTTTTTTTTTGTAATCATTTATTATAGAATAGGTGACAGCATGGCATGATCACCACAAGGAGTGTACAAAGAACTGTTCTGAAGTCACACAATCTGACAGTGCGATTGATATGTTGCACTAAATGGCTTTAAATACTATTTTCATGCAAGAGGTCAAAACCTTAGATAGATACCCTTGTTCTAGGTTTCTAAGATACAGAAGTATTGTCCTTTACCAAAAAGAAAGAACACTGCAAGTTCTAATGGGTCTCATGTGAAGCTCCATTAAGTTAAACCACAATGAATTAGTCTATGTCCATGGAACCAGACTGTACATTGTTACTGGATGGTCAATGTTGCTTTCTTACTCTAAGCAATGTCCAGGACACTCTTGGACCAGTTATGGCAGCTGTGGGCATGGAGACAAGAAAACAAGTCACATTGCTTTTGCATACCACTGATCTGTGGTACAGACTCTTGTCCATATGCACTGTAGGAAGGACAATGGATATAGTCCTAGATCCTGTGTTTCTTTAGAACCATTCTTAAGATCATCAGGCTCATAGGAACATGGCTGGAAAGCCCAAGTTCACATCATTCCTCAGGCATGGGCCTATCAGTTCATCTGGAGCCATCTACTCTTTTAAGCAACCTACTCTGTTCAACTGCTTTATTCTTTTCAGCACTGGGAGAAAACTTTTTTTGTTTTCCCACTATTTAAATTTTAAGTTTGTTTTAACTGGGGTTTTTATCTTAATTGTTGGATGTTGTGTTGCTTTGCTATTTTATTATTCTTTATTGTAAGCCGTCCCAAGACCTCAAAGTGGTGGACGGGGTACAAAGGTTTGTAATAAATAATTAAAAATAAGCAGGAAGATGCCCTCCCTATAAGACCTGTTTTGAGGCTGAATCAGCACTCTACTTCCACCTATCACTTACCAATGACAGGGCACTATGTGAGTCTAGGTAAATAAACCAGACAGGCTGCATCTGTTTCTCATTTGGAATCACATTTTGGAAGATGTGTTGGATTGAAGCTGATGTGTTTTGTTTTGTTTTGTTTTGTTTTGTTTTGTTTTGTTTTGTTTTGTTTAAAATGCTGCTGTATACACTGACTTTGTTACATGATGTTTATGTTGTACTTTATTGTGGTCATAAATTGCATTGTACATTATTTTGAAAAATGTGCTTTAGAAACAACATAAAAATAATAATGGGAACTACTTCTACCAGTACTATACAGCTGCAGTCTGACAACTACATGGTTATGCCAGCTCCTACATGAAAAGATGGATATCAGGTCAAGTTATTATATCAGCGATGGACAGCCTAAGACAAACCATAGATTTATGGATGTACATCCCATGGAGTTCATATTTTCCCATTAAAAGTGATCTGTCACATCAAGCTCAACAGACCTGGTCCAGTAACCTGGTATACCCCAGGTGAGAAAAAGGAACATTAGATTCACACATGTCAGATGTATTAAAAATGAACCTAGTACAGCACACCGTGTGCCCAATCTACAACTCCACTAGGTAGGGCCACTCTGGGAGGAGAATGTTAGTCATTAGGTGGATTGGAAACGTAATCTATGTGCTATGGATTACAACATGACCCAGGTGCTATTAAAAAATGGAGCCGATGGAATGAGTAACAGAAATATTTGTAGGATTCTACTTTGCAGTGTCTGGGCAAGAGCAGTAGCAATGTCTCTTACCCATCATATCTGTACCCGTGCTTTTTCATGTGGTAGCTGCACTACAAAATATGTTGTTATCATGGTTCAGCAGAATGCATTGTTTTCATATAGAAGCATTACTTATGTGCAATTTAATGGAACTGATTTGTCAGGATTGACTGAATCATTGCATGGAATTTATTTATTTGTTATATTTCCTTTGCCCTTACATGCAAAGGAAATGCACATATCTCTGAATGCCAGTAAACCCACTTTAATTTCCTGTGTTCTGTCCTTTGAAACACATTTCCAGTTTAAACAGGGAATGTTTTGTATTTTAAGGATATGGCATCTTAACATAGTTTACTGAACACTATGTTGTTGTTGTTGTTTTCCTGGAAGACTGTTTCGGTATTTGCTCTTGATTCTAAGATCAGATATATGGCTTCATGCTGATTATCAAGTGACTTAAATGCTTTACAGGAAAGGTCTCTGAAGAAATGGGGAGGGTATAATACTGCATAATAGACTCACGAATATCCTCTTGTATTAATGATTCAGTTTGTGATCATCATTGCAAGTTAATAAGTTCTAGAGGTCATTTACCTTACAATCCCTGCATTCATATTATCCATATTATTAACAGTGCATGCTAGGCTGTTAAGAACAAAAGTCCAACTAGTCTGTTATTCTGCTTTTGATATGTATGGTCCATCATTATATTGGCCCATCAGGTATTGCAAGGAAGACCACAAATAGGACAATAGTTCTCTCCTGTTGTTGCTCACCATCAGCTAAGATTCAGATATTTGTGTCTCAACACTATCCCATCTCTTTTCCTATTTAATGTATATTCAGTATCAACAGTTTGTTTCAGTGCCCTATTTTGGCCCTGGGTGCAGAAGTGAAGGCAATGGTCCAATAGAAATGATGTGGCAGTTTGGGGGCCCAGAATGGCAGTGATCAATGCAGCACATGGATCAGAACAAGTAGCTCTTTGACCATGCATGGTTACTTGTTTGGTCCTAGATTGACAATTAAATCCAACTCAATTTTGATCAGAGCTTGGCTAAGCACAAATACCAGAATTCCCCCACTCAGGACTAGTTGTGTTGTATGTACCCAGTAAGGATAGGTTATGAGAGGGTTCAATACCCCCTGCATAACCCACACTCTTTTTTGGATCATGTAACAATTGTTTAATCATCACATAATCCATGTTCAGTGTGTCTATTCAATATAATAACCCTTGAGTGGGAGTTCGATAGCCAACCAGCACCCATGGTTATCATAGCTCATCACAGACTAGATAACTCAAGATGAGTCATTGGCGGTTTAAATAACAAAATATGAGCCTTAGCATGCTAACCAAACCTGATCTCTGTCTCCTACAGACAAAAGTTTATTTCTTAAAGTGCCTAACCTTTTGCTTAGGGAATTATACTTCTACAACATGCAGAAAATTCCTAGTGGAATTTCTGATGCCTTTGGTGACCCTTTGGTGGGTAACTGTTGTCATTTCTGCAGAACTTCAGTGGGCTACACATATTGATTCATCCCACCCCACCCCCACCCCCAGAAAGGGAATTAAAGTCTGCTCTTCCTGCAACTTGCCATTAAAGTACCATCCTATCTCCACTACTCCCATAAGACTGTTGCTCCAGACTAAGGTAGTCTGATCAGGTTATATGGTCTCAAGTGGTATCTGGTCTAAGTGGCTGGCTCCTCTATGGGTTCTGTTTTTGATCCCTTGCATGGGGCGGGGGGAATACAACATGGAAAAAACACCAAAGTGAAGTGATATCCTGATCAGGATTATAAATTCAAATGTGATGACAAAGAGGATGTAAATGCAAAGAGTTATCACTTGTAGAGTTTACTTTCCCAACAGGGCAGTGAACTGTTCCTTGCAACATCCTATTGGCAGTTTCCCGATGGCAGCACAGAGTTTAAACTAGGACCATCTGCATGAATGGCCTGCTACAAAATAAGCTGCTAGAAAAACCAATAAGGAGAAAGCAGTGTACCACCTGCATTTTAACATTAAATATTAAAACATACTGTAAAGGAAAGTAAATATTTATCATACAATTTACATTAAAAATGGATTATACTTCTCCTTTGGCAACATTTGACTTCAACATTCTGCTAAAATATGTTTGTTAAGCATTTCTTCATGCCTTATTAGTGCTTATATATGAAACTCTGTATTCATGGCTTATTAATAAAACTTAGCTATTAAGACTGGTAAAGCACATTCTCAAAAGTCACTTTATAAGTTTATACTTAAAGGTTATCATCATTATACTGGGAGAGTTGGGATCCATTGGTACAAAGGTATAAACTTTATATATGCATAAAATAATGTCATATATGAAATTAGGCTTCGTATTGTCAGTTTTATCCAGCTTGAAACAGACAATAAGATGGAAAACTAAAAATATCAAACAATGAAAAGAATGTAAGACACTTTATAATATTTTAATCTGTAATATATAATTCATCTCGTTTAACCAAAACTGCTTCCATAGTAACACCTATCTCAAGTTCTGCTTTTTCCTTGCCAGGTTCTGCTTTTTGCCTAGTTCAAAACATAGCCAGTGATGGAGGTGGTGGTGGTGGTGGTCCTGGAGATTGCTTGGCTCTATCCACGATCAACAGTACCAACACGTACTGAAAGTTTTTGTAGACTTTTTTTCATATGTGAACCAAAAAACAAACATCTCACAATGTGGAACCCATATCATAGATTCTGATTTGTTCACTTAATTCATTTTTACATTCCAGTCCAAGGGACCCTAATAAGAACTATACAGCTTAGTTACTCAGCAAGTCAATTAACAAACTGAGAATCCCATTTTTAAAATTTTAAGTTTCAACAAAGCAAATTAAAAGCAAATTTAAACTGAAGGAAGGAAGGAGGAAAAGAGATTGATTTATCAATTGTTTTGAAAGTATCATTTATACAATAAAGGCAGATCAAATGTTTACATGTGTGTGCACGCATACGTGCGCACACACACACGTACATACATTCAAGAATAGTGTCTAATGTCAAACTCATTAGTGCCTGAAGCTGTTGGTCCACCTCCCACTCAATCACCTTGCCCAGGAAGGGGATATTGGCTATTGATCTAAAATTGTCTGCATCACCCTGGGCCTCTGACCAAAGCACTGTCCTTCCACTCTCACAGCTAGCCGTGCACCCTACCCTATATCAGCTGTGACTCTGAGGTCAGAAGAGTCATGGGTTTACGGGCATTCTGAAAGGCAGGGAGAGGAGAAGTTTCCACAATTATACTCTGTATCCTGGTGACACATCAACCTGTCCTCCTCATGCTTTGAGTGAAAAGGCTTAGAGTGCCCAAACCAGCTGTCTAAGTCATTTGCAGAGTGTGAGAAGCACAGAGGTAATCTTCATTACCATTCCTTCTACCCTCAAAGTGTGGAGGATTGCCAGTAGCCACTTTGTATAGCACTGCCATCTACTACTAATCTAAGATTATCAGTTCCCTGTCTGTTTGTTAAATCTTATTTGGTTGGGTTGAACCAATGTTGTAAAAACTTGTTGCAAACTATCAAGCAAAATTAAAGTTCATATTTTAATATCTGCATGAATTAACAAAATAGGTCAACAATCCTTGCCAAGTTCAAGAATCATTATAATACAAGCAGTGCTTAATGGAGAAGAAAGGAAGCCTGATTTAAAAATAAAATAAATTGATAAAATAAAAGCAATAAACTTTTAGAATTAAGAGGCTAGTGATACCACTTGATCACAAACCCATCTAGATTTGGGGTTTTATTGTAGAGAAAACCACTGCTGTGAAATGGTAATCTGACCCCTCAAAAGGCTGACATACAACATATTCTGTATCCCACTCCTGTGTCACTTGTCACTCTTATATTCTTCTTTCTTCTTTCACATTTCCCTGTTTATCTGATTCAAGTACAAAGCAAGATGCTCAATAATTATGCAGAGCCCCAGATTATAACAGGAACCCAGTTTAATTATTAGAAGCCAATATTTTTCCAATATGTACAACCCAAAGGTAATCAAGGGGCAGTCAGAGGGATATCTATTTTTGATTTATTACATTTTATACCACCCAATAGCTGAATGCATTTATTTTTCAAAACTTGTAAGTTATTTACCCTAGTTTGAATTATACTTATTTTCTTGCATTTCTGTTGTACTTTATTGTTGTCATTAAATATACTGAGAGAAAAATAATGTTCAAGAGTAAAGGCTGAAACCAAAATCCAAGTAGCAATATTATCAAGTGGAACATGTTGTGCTTGAACAGTGAAAGTAAAATTCCATTTATATATCAAACATGATTGCCCTGAGCATATATAATTTTGGGGTGTCTACTACTTGATGATTTTTTTAAGGACACCTGAATCAATTCAACTGTTTTACTATAACAAATCCCATGGTAAAAGACTAATAGTTGCTGTATTCAGAAATCATACTGCTGGTGACAATTAGCAACAGGTATAGTAAGTAATTCCACAGCTATCCAAATCTAATGATTATATCCTAGTCAGAGTTTGTGACAAATGGTTTCTTTGTTGTGATGTCTGCAGGTCAGGATGCAGGACAAAGGGATGAACTATTCTTGAAGTCAACCTTCCCAGGCAATCAAAGACTAGGGTTCTAAAAAGAAAAGCTAAACAAATCCACACATGCAGAGGGTTAAGTCAACTTTGAAATCTTCATTAGAACCTTGATATTACATGAGTAATCTTTTGGGCCAATTCAACAATCAAAACACTTTCAAGAGGTAATCCATGGAAGACCCACCTGTGCAGAAATATCATCACTCAGCTTTGCCTTTTATCTTTAGACAGAATTAGTAATTAGGAGGCAGCTTCTTATGGTGCAATGATTAATCTGTATTGCTGTTACCAATGTGCAGTCCTCTGGCATGGAAATGACAGAAAGCCAACCAGTTCTATTTCTTCTGTAAATCATAACTTTCTTCCTCTTATTTATGACCTATACTAGTGGTTCCCAAACTGCGCTGTGGAACCCTAGGGTTCTGCAATAGCCTTGCAGATTTTCCAATACGAATCTCAAAAATCAAATTTAAAACCGATTTTAAAATGAAACCACATGAGGCCAACTATTCGAATGTCAGTTGGCATCCAAGCAGCCAACAAGGAAACGAATCACATCATTTGGTTCCTAGGAGACTATTAGGAATAACCAACTTAATTAGAGTATTACCATATAATTGCTTTAGTCATTCGTTATATTTAAAATGTTTTCTTTTTATTTCCAAACCTATTACATTATGCAAAGCACTCAAGCAATGGGAGCAGATGAAAGAAGGAAGAACATTGTGGGTTCACAATGCTTAATAAAAATCAGAGATAGGGTTTCACAGAAAATAAATTGTCTTCAGAAAGATTCCATGATCAAAAAAGCTTGAGAATGCCTGTCCTAGACATATTCACTCCAATTCTCTGGAGATGGGAATATCCACAGATGACATGCATGGTTTGCTTTGATGCTCAGTAAGGAGTCTGGGCTCTAATTATTCAAGCACTTCCACCACACCTTTCTAGCCCAGTGGGGAGTGTGTTCAGACTGAGGCACATCCTTCTAAAGGTACATCCTTTAGAGTGTTGAAGGTGTTCAGACTGAGGTGCATCTTCTGCACAGAGACCAATGGGATCAGTATTAGATTACCATTAACATAGTTTGTTTTTATTACTCATAAAATCATTGATTTTTTTCAACATTTCACTTAGTTATCTGTGGTCACATATTTTATAATTTGCCTCATGACAATTTCACTACAGATGAACATTAAATTTCAATCAGCCCTGCTATGCTTGATTTACAAAATACTATTGTTCCTGGAAGACTGGGATCTGGGTTGGTTTTGCTTTTCTGCCCTCTCTTCCTTGAATGAATCTATACATAGCTAGAGAAAAGACAATACCAGTCTTTTTAGGCCTTGGATTAGACCTAGCAATGACATGCCAGTATCATGATGTCAGTCTATGTCTTCAGTCATAGGAAGTCTAGTGCATCACTGTGACATTGCTAGAGAAAAGTTGGGAACAATGTAGGAGAAGGAGAAAATATGGCATTGACATCCTTCAGCACAACAGACTTAGAATGAACACAGATAGCAATGTGCATTTTTCATTTTGCTTCTTTATAGTTTTCTACCTAGACAAACTAAATATTACTGATTTTTCAAACATGCAGCCAACTTCTCCCTGAAAAGCAAAAGCACAAACTATTGTTCATTATCAAGGAAAATCTAGCACATTTGTGCTGTTTAGGAATTGTTATGACATAATACCATGCTAACCAGCATCTTTGTTTGGATTTGCATCCATCCACCAATTCTGTTTTCCCCTAATGGAATGCAATCAGATTATAGCATCAGTCAAAAAGCCGATTTGGGATAATTGCTAGCATCAGAGGAACAACAATATCTGTGTTGGAATTTCAACCTGATAGATTACCACCAATTTCGTAATTCTACATATTGCCAGAACTTGGCAACAACTGCAATTTTCATCATCATCATCAATTCATTATTCCCAATCTTCTGTAGGAGTAGAAAATGCAGGGAAGGGGGAAGCAAAATAAAACCAGATCTACTGTAAAATATGTTATTAGACACACACACACACACACACACACACACACACACACCATCTCATGTTGAAACACACTTGAGCAGTACGAGTTCCCAAGCAGAACATAGTTGAACAATACCAGCAATTTCGGATTTGCATATATATAGCTTTAACAAACAGGCAAGGAGGATATGTGTGCTACCAAACAGGATCAAAGCAATGGTATGTGGGTGCAAGATAACCACTTTTAAGCCTCTGAGTATGAATTAGCTATAGACTTACATTACAAAGGAAGTACTAAGAAAGGGAATTAAAGGTTGTTTTTCTTACACATTTTATGAACCTAGCTTCCTACATTTAGGCTCTGACTGCAGACTACTGCTGAGTAATTTTCAAAAAAAACCAAGTACTCTGATACTGCAGAAGGCTACTGCTGCTGTTTATTCTAATGATGACCTGAGGTGACAGCACTTATCCATAGGAGTTCGTCTTACTACGTGATCATTGAAACCATTCATGTGCCTGATGGTTTTGGATTTGAACATGCTGTACACTACAGTCATGGCACGCTTAAATCCTGTCTCCTTATAAATCTAAATGATAAATTAGTGTTTACTTTCATTTGTTTGCTTGCTTTGAAATGTGAAATAGGAATTAAAATTAGGGAGGTTATACAATACATTTGGTAGTTCCTTGACATTTACACAATGTATTTGGTAGCTCTTCAGCAATTGTTCCTAGGGCAGAACTTTCTGTCATGGAGAATCTCACATTCAGTTATGAATTTACCTTTGGCTCATTCTGAATGCCATCACTGGTAAAAGAAGCTTTCATCCAAGAATGCTCTGCTAAACCTCTTGCAGACATTTCAAAATGATTGAAGGCAAAAGGAGAAGGGGATGGCAGAGGTTGAGGTGACTAGATGGGGTTGGGTGCACTCCGGGGGATGGTGAAGGACAGGAGAACCCAGAGCAATGTTGTCCATGGGGTCGTGAAGAGTCAGGCATGACTTTGCAACTGAATGAACGACCAAAGGGTCAATATGCAGAGCTGGTGAACAATGTACTTTTCTTTGTTTAATGTCTGAAATGAGCTTATGTTTGCACATTTGCATGTGTGCAGGCTCAAACCCAGTTCTAAGTTTGGGTGATATGAGTCGTGTGCCTTAGCTAGTAGGTGCGTGCAGAATGGGAACGGCTCTATATGGCATGCAACTTTCCCTACATCCCTTAATCAACTTTGCTGCCCTCAATTCAGGAAATGGTATTGCCTCATCACCACTGCTGAAGTCAGATTCAGCTGCCAGCCTTGTTAGCCTTTCTACAAGGACTGGGGCCTGGGGGGGGGGGGGGTAGGGGGCACCATGTTTGATTTAAGTGGCAAAATGCTTTGGGCCATCTCTCTGTAGGTTTATTAATTCAGCTGGATGTAGTGTACATAGGCCAGAAACTGAGCTCCTCACTGCTGTGCCACTAATCTATTTTGATCCCACCCTTGTTAAACTATTGCTGTGCCTAAAATTTCAAAATGACTTTTTGGCACATTTATGAGAGTGGATGAAAAGTGGGGCAGGGGGGAAGGTAGGAACCTTCCTGATTTCAGAGACAGTGGTAATTATGGCTGTAATTTTTCTTTCTCTCTCTCTCAAATATCTTTAATGTGGAAGGAAAGCAACAGTGGTGATCATACTAATGACTAGGAGAAATTTATCCCATGACACCCCTGTGGAAGAATGCTATATCACAATGTTTCATTTCTGCCAAAGAATTACTTTAAAAAAACAAACCCATTGTTACCCTTATTGCTCAACTGGACACAGCAATGTTTTCCCAGAAGAATGCACCTGAAGAGATTTTATGGTCATTCCTTAGGGGTATTGTGGGGATTAATTTTCCCAGATATTGCTAAAAGTGCAACTGCCCTTTTCCTATAACAGCAAAAAAGGATGTTTAAGAGGACAAGGCAGAGCTGTGGGCTATTTCAAAATTTTAAATTGCACTCCTCTGGAATCAGGGAAATTTTCTCTTTGTTCTTGTTCAGTTGCAAAGCCATGCCCGACCCTCCATGGAGCCATGGACCACAGCACACCAGGTTCTCCTGTCCTCCACTGTTTCCTGGAGCCCACCCAGCCTCATGCCCACTGCACCAGTGACCCCATCCAGCCATCTCATCCTCTGCCATCCCTTTTTCCCTTTGCCTTCAATTGTTCCCAGCATCAGGGCCTTAGGGAAAATTTACCAGCCCATAACTGAAAAATGGAGAAAAGGTCTTCTCCATTTTGTGTCCAGAGACTTGAGCTGTGAAAGAAGAAACAATTTTTACCCAGCACAACTTAAACATTTGTATAGACTTTTCCTGAAGTTTCACCAAGCATATTTGAAATATTAATATCTTTCTTATTGCAAATGACAACGTCTGAGTGTGCCAGGGAGTGTGCCTATGTATCTTCAAAGTTGCATCCTATTAGGAAGCCCCGTGTGGTCTCGGATGTTACATATCACTTGCTCTGAGACTTTGGGATTGGAAGGAGGAGAAAGCTGATGCCAGGCATGCTAGCATGCAATCTATGAGCTGATTAAACTACTGAGATATCTTCATACAGAACTAACTGTTGTTGTGGTAATACACATAAACCCAAAGTGAGCCTCTACCCAGGATTTAAATTCTACCACCTGTAGAGAAGGATCCAGCTTTCTGAACACAAAACATTTCTAGCTAGATTCAGATTCAGAATGGGAGCTAGCCTAAGGAGAGGAAGAGTTGACGGGTGGCACTGAAATGTCAAGGTTAACAAGCAATATTAGTCAGACAGTGGCTGAAAACCAAATAATCTTGGATACAGGGGAAAACACTGTAGACTAGGGAAAGGGGAGCGCTGTTCTTCCTAGGATGCCATGCTGGAAGGACAGGAGGATACACCAAAGCAAGCTGCCACATTTGATTAGCCATAAGCCCAAGAAACATTTTTAAAGCCTTTGAAATACATTTCGGTATCCATGACACTTGCACTGAAGGGAACAGCATCTGACATGTGTGTGTTTTCTCCAACAGGCTCTTCTGCTATTTTTTTTCTCCTCTGTTCAATTCATAGCTCAGCAGAACAGTGTTATATGGAATAGCTTTGTAGCTGTTAATACTACAGATCTATGCAGAACAAAAACCATTGCCTACCCCTGAAGCAAATTACTCTTATTTATTGTTACTCAGAACTGTAATAATGTTTTCTTGTGATAATTTATTAAAGCCCATTTTAGAAGAAAAGAAGCATCCTGGGGAAAGTAAGGCATTTCATGGCTTTTTCAAATGCTACCACCAAAGACTATATATTTACTATGAATTAATGTCTTCAAAAAACACAGACATTGCATAGTATTACAGGTTTTAGTTTCAGGAAGTTTGGCACAATGACCTTTTCCCAAAATGTTATTAGCACACCTCACCTTTCGGAAAAGCTTTCTTTAGCTATGCCCACCCCCAGCCCTTTTAAAGCAAGGGACAGTTCCTGGAGCAGTAGACAGCCCATGTCAGTCTGATCCAGGTATGCTCAGACACTGTACAAGTTTTCTACATGCAGCTGTCAGTGTACTTTAATCCCAACCTGACACAGTTCTCTGATTCACTGTAGGGTCTCTCTGAACAGGCTGCAGTTGTGATAAATAGTGTCAGATTCTTTGATGGGTTTTGGCTTCTTATGTTGTACCACCAATGAATCTAGAGAAAAAAGATATGTATTTTAACCTGTCGACTGGTACATGATCTTAAAAAGGGGAGGTTTTTAAGTGTAAAATTAGGGCTGAACCACACCATCGTTGAGGCAATGATGGCTTTATGTGTATTACCACAACAATAGTTAGTTCTGTATGAAGATATCTCAGTAGCTTAATCTGCTCATAGATTGCATGCTAGCATGCCTGGCATCAGCTTTCTCCTCCTGCATACTATGTATAGCAGACAGCTGCCCAGGATCCCCCTCTCCCATGGCCAACTGGGCTACAAAATCCACCCAGATCCTCCCTGGTCCTGAACTCTGGACCAGGTACTGGATGAAGCACATGACAACCCAAGTTTTGGGGGAAATGTTTTATTAAAGCATTAAAAGAGAGTGTGGAGGGTACTAAAACAGCTAAAACACACAAGGTAACAAATGCACACAATAAAGGGAGGGGAGAAAGGGGTTGGAGAGCAGCACTAATACACTTTGCAGCCAATCAAAGCTCCCAAGCCCTAAGACCCCATTGGCCTCCTTGGACACAAAATAACAAAGCTTCACCTAGCCTAGCTATACACACAGACACAACACCAGTTGTGGCAATCAAAGACACAGGGTAGCACAGCACGCTCTGGCAGAACCTTCAGCAGGAAAAGTGGAATCTTTCCTCAAAGAGGTACCCCGGGCATCTGAAGGTTCTCTTCTTTTATTCCCCCTTGCCAATCAGATAGCTCATGGTGTGACAGCATATAACACATCTCAGGATAATTTGCCCTTGTTGCCCTCTGGATCTCCTGTCCTGTCTTTGGGAGTGTCCTTGGGTGTAATTTATTTACAGTACCTCTCCTTCCTACATCCCCAGATCCTCTCTGCTCATCCTGCAATCTTGGGTGTCAAGTGTCTCCGTAAGCAAACACCTGGCAATTCAAACTTCAACTGGTGCAGAAATGGGCAGCACAGCTGCTAGTACAAGCAGGACCACATGCCCATGTGACAATCAATACTTTACCATTTTCATTGGTTACCAGTTGAATCCCAGGCTCAGTTCAAGGTGTTTGCTTTAACATATAAATCACTAAACTGCTTGGGACCAGGGTATCTGGACTGCCTGTTCCCATATGTACCTACCTGGCCTCTAAGATCCGTCTTGGAGACCTTTCTGGAAGGGTCACCCTCCAACGAAGTAAGGAAGATAGCTAATAGAAGAGGGGCCTTCTCAGTAGTTGTGTTCCACTTATGGAATGGCCTCCCAAAAGCACTTTGACTGGTGTCCTCACTACAATCTTTTCAGCTCCAGGTGAAGACAATTTATTTTCTAGGCATTTCAATAATTGTTTTTATCTGGATAATTTTAAAGTTGTATTAATGTGAACTATTTTAAATTAATGGGTTCTCACCTGTGTATTGTCTTGTCTTATCCTATTGGTATATTGTATTTTTAATTGTGGTTTTATTGCTAGTATTTACTTTATGAATTCTAATTTGCTTAGAAGGCCTTTGGGCTGATTTAGTGGACAACTACCTTGAAATAAATGTCTAAATAAATGCAATTTTGCCCTTGTTGTCAGTTAACTCTTCCTTCTCAGAGCCTTTAGCTCTGATGTTGACTATTGACGTTACACCATCAGCTTGTATTAATGATTTCCTACCATAAACATGGAAATTTCAGTCTTCAGACATCTTAAAACCCCGTAGTTTTGAACTGGACTCCAAATCTCCTTCACTTTTGCATTACATGAAAGGGCATCATATGCAGAATGGGTTCCAAGGCCACAACACTGGACCTTCTCTGATGTCATGCTGTGGTATACCACAGCCCTGGGACTCATGAGTTTGTCATAGATATTTTCAAAGGAAAGACTATATCCCTAAGGATGTAGGCTTCCCATGCATTCAGAATCATGCAGGGTCCAAAAGTTCATGGAAGCTCTATACATGGGGAAGTCTGCAGCATGTAGGCAATCCTTCTCAAGCATCTATGCCTGACGCATAGACATTGGGGTGCAGTGCCCACTATAAGCCCTGGTTTGTTTTGCTTTACCAATAAGCCTGTGCCTTGAATCAGCATTCAGACTTTCACAAGCACCTGTTTGCATTCATTGTCCATGTTACCTGCATGCTGCCCTGCCTACCAGAAATGTCCACCAGATGGGCATTCAGCTTCAGTATGAAGGGATTCTGCACATGTGCAGATGCATGAACATGGAGTTCTCAGGGGGAAGGAAGCCCTAAATCAATCAGCCACATCACTTGTATGTAGAAGTCCTATCTATATCTGACACTGATCTTGAGCACGGCTCTGGTGGATTGTGGCCAGCACTTTCATCAGCATCCAGGGGGTGTGGCAAGCTGGTGTACATGATCCTATTTGCCCTTTGCAGAGGCAAAAACATGAGAAGAGAACGTCTGAACTCCTCTTATAGGATGAGAACTCCTATAACACTATATAAGATAAACATTGAGTGGGTTTTTGCTATAATTTATGTAATATGCCTTCTATGCAACCAAGTGTTTATAGTGGAAAATCAACTAAAATTAAGCAAAAGTTTCTTAAATGTAAGCAGAATCATTATCTCAATAGTCAACATTGCAGGGACTTGATAGGAAGTAATTTACTTAAATTTACTTAAATTACTTAAATTGTCAGTCTAGAACTTTTTTTGTTTGAGCTGAAATTTTAACCAGACATTTTGCATCTCAAATATTGAGCCACTGAGCTATGTAGCTGTGAACATTCAAATGTTGCATGGTTTCTTGCATGGATTTAATTTCATTAATATACATACTGAAATGAAACTAGACTTAACTAGAGATTGTATTTTATGTATCGTTACATATATACTCTCCTTTTTCCTCATGCAACTAACCAAAGGCAGTTTAGATGGCTCCTTTCTTCGAGGTTAGACTGAGAGTCAGTGAGTGATCCAATATCACTCAGTGGGATCCATGGCTGAGTGGTAATTAGAACGTGGATCTCTTGACTTCCAGTCCAACACTAACCTAACAACTATACCCCACCGGAAAGAAGGACAAATCAATTCCAGGTTTTTATTAGTCTTTATCCTGTAATAAATCATTCCAATGTTTATCCTTATTTAAGGACAGGCTAGACATGCACATGGTGGGCATGTCATGAGTGGAGCCTGTTGGAGGCGGGGGTCAGACTAGATGGCCTGGGATACCCCTTCTGACTCGCTCTGTCTCTATGTTTCTATTACTTTAGCATCTGTTCTTCCATCCTCTTTCTACATAAATCTGCAAGTAAATACCAGAATCCAAAATCTTTAAATGTCCACATGGAAAAGTATATTTAAATACATATTTGAATATGCATTTCTAAATATAGTATTTTATACATCAGATTTCTAAGTGATTCATATAGATTCCCAAGGGTATTTTCATTTAAAATATGAATGATAAAGTATGATACAATTTTGCATCAATAACTTTTTCAGAGTTTTCAGGAAGTGCAAAGCCACTTGATAAGCTCCTATCTGCACACATTAGTCAGTCAGCTCATAATTTTAAGCAGTGCAAAGGAACAGATTTTGATTCACAATGCAGACAGCTTGAAATTTTTACAAGGTGGTACAATTATTCCTAGTTAGTGACTTGTCATAACTAATATCAAAATGAAATTAAAAAAACAAATAATAAAGACTGTATGAACAGGAACATTCAACTTATATTTCATTATAGTCGTGTTCTTACAGCATCTTTTTTCATTGTTGAATAGGCATCTTTATCATCTAATAGAAAAGTATCATCTGCTCCTCTTTGCTCTTCCACCTACTCAAGATCCAAAACTAATCTGTAAGATCTATTTCTAATGCAGCATACACTGGCATAGCTTTTTTTTTCTCTTTCAAGCACGATCTTTGTGATACTAAAATGTTAGCATAATAACGTCTGGTAGCTTATTGGTTCCTGATGGGTGCTAATTCAGGATGTGCTGCTCCTTTGCCCCCCTATAATGCTTTATCTACAGTGTTAATCAGTAAATGCTGCATGACAATTGATGCCATGTAGGAGTAGCACCAATTCAAACTTACATGGACATTACTTCAGCTGCATAATTGCAGAAATATGGAAGAGTTTTCCAATTAAGCATCTTGATAGTCAATGAGACTATCAGGGAGAGAAAGTAAGGAGAGGAGAGGAGAGGAGAGGAGAGGAGAGGAGAGGAGAGGAGAGGAGAAAAGTCCCTAACTTTTTTCCCTACAGGATATTTTAATTTTACTTGTATATGGAGATCCCATTTTCACACTCTGAGAGAGGCATTTTCCTTTGGACCAAGGACAGAAGCACAGAGGTTGCCTAGCAAGGAGGATTATAATTATAAACTGATAGTCTGGGTGAAGGATTTTGCTTTCCTTATTCTATGTACTAAGATACACATACCAAAATAAATATGTATCACATATATGCAAATATATGTGGACAAAACTTTGATGATAACTGCCAGGAAATTGTCAGGATCCATTTTATTTTAAAAAGTCATGATCCGAATTTCTAAATGTATGTGCCCTTTAACACTTAACAAGTTTGTGGAGGTACCCAGAGGACAGCCTGGTTCAGTTTTACTGTAAGAGTTTCAGTTGGGACAGCTTTGTGCAAGTATTTCCACACTGAATCCTTGCCCATTCTGGCTTATAAACTCCCTGGGTCAACAAAAAGATTGATACTAGGTGTAACTGGGGTCATTTTTAACCCCAGAAAAAGTGCTTCAGGCAAGCACTTTCTTCATAGGAAAGGCTGTTCTGGCTGAATGTTTATCCCAAGAAGTTTCAAACATGTATTTCATTTTTCAACAGCTACTAGTAGTTTAAGGCTTATGCTTGCTTTCTTGAGCTATGAATAACAATAGAAACTGCAAAGCAATGTTTGACCTACTGATCTTTTATCTGCATAGCAATAGTTTGGCCTACAAACCTCAAAACCAAATTTAAAAGCTTTCCCTCAATGGATTGAAATTCTGCTTTTTGGAGGTCTTCTCTCAGAAACTTAGCTCTGAAAAGAGAGTAAACTGATCTATACTTAATTTCCCTCTGTCTCTGCCTCGTTCTGTTGTTTAGGGTCTAAAGGACTTCTAAAACTATTCTTATGAAGATTTGGAGGAAGGAGGGAACAGCACAAGCAAGCCGAAAGCAGGGACTACTCATGTGTAAATTATATTACATAATTGAGCTACGGTATACCAGAGTTCACACAATGTGGGATGAAGGTAAAAGCTAGCAAGAACGCTAACAACCAGCTGGACCAGGAAGATGATCAATGCCTTCTTACAAGAGCAAGAAGTCCCCTGCCACCTGAAAGAGGCAGTGGTGAAACCTGGTGGTGAAAAAATACTCCTTAGACCCAAAAGTTCTTAGTAACTTTAGGCTGATGACACATGTTCCTTTCTTAGGCAAGGTGCTTGAGTGAGTGGTTGCCAAACAGCTCCAGGAACTCTCAAATGAGATTGATTACCTGGATCCATTTTGGCTGGGTTTCAGACCAGGCTTGGGCATGGAAACAGCTTTGATTGCCCTGTGACAAAAGAGGGAGAGGAGGAATGTGACCCAGTGGATAATCCTGGAACTCTGAGCAGTTTTCAATGCTATTGACCATGTGTTGGCAGCCAGAGTTGGGAGGGGATTTATTGCATTGGAGTATTGTATTCCTGTTTGGAGGGCCAGATCAAGGAGATGATCTTGGATAATATGTTTAGTCCCATGGATACTCCAGTTTGGAGTTCCTAAAATATCTTGTTCTGTCCGTCATGCTGATTAACATTTACATGAAACCACCAAGTGAGATATCCCAGATTCTGGGGGTCCATTATCAGCTGTATGCTGATGGCACAAAATTTTGTTTCTCCTTTTCATTAAATGAGGCTGTGGATGTGCTAAACTGATGCTTGACTGTGACAATGGACTAAATGAGACATAACAAACCCAAATTCAGTCACAAAACAAACTGATAATGCTGTTGGATGATTCCTCTGACCAGATGGAGGGTCAAGGTATGTTCTGGATGAGGTTTCTCTCCTGCTAAAGGAGCAAGTTTATAGTTTAGCAACTCTTCTCAATCCACCTTTGTTACTTGAGGTTCAAGTGACCTCAATAGCAAGAGTATCTTCTACCAGGCCACCTGGTATACTCTGCCTTGGACAAGGGGTAGCCTGCTTTACGTGATCTATACTCTGGTAATCTCTAAATTATATCACTGCAGTGCACTGTACATGAGACTGCCCCTGAAGGGTGTACAAAAACTGTAGCTTGTGCAAAATGTGGCAGCCAGACTAATAACCTGAACATATAGAGACAGATAAGTTTGAACATAAAGGAACATTTCTGACCCACTTGCATTGGCTCCCTGTATGCTCCTAAGCTCAATTCAAGCTGCTAGATTTAACGTGTAAAGCTTTACATAGCTTGGGAACACAGTACCTCATGAAATGCCTTTCCCAATTACAGTATCTTCAGATTCTACATTGAACATCCAGTGCCACCTCCAAGTGATGCTCAGAGGGGAAAGCCTTTTTCTGTGGTTACCTCCCTGCTGAGGTCCAGCTGGCACCAACCTTTTCATCTTTTTGGCACCAAATTAAAATGACCCTTTATGCTGAAGCCTTTAAAGATATGCACGGATATTCAAGGGTTTGAAGGCATTATCTATTACAGGAGTTTTACAGGTCTACTCTTCATCATATGTTGTTTCAGTTACTATTAATTTGGTTTTAAGTTGCTAGTTTTGTTGGAAAAAGAAATATCATATGATATTGTATTGTTTTTAATCAACAGTTATAAATATGGTTGGGACATACCCTATTAAGATCTACCATCCAAGTATTCACAGGCTTCCTTTTGCGCTTGGCCGTGTCTTCCAAAGTGAGCCAAGATGGGAGGAAGTTGATGAACACTTAGAGAATCCTTGTTGCACAACCAGCAACCTTCGCCTCATCAGCTGTAGCTGAAATGGAACAGATATACTACTTGTGTAGTGGTTATGGGGACTTTTTTCTGGCAAGCCCCTCACTACTTTGTTGTTGTTAGTCGTGAAGTCGTGTCCGACCCATTGCGACCCCATGGACAACATTTCTCCAGGCCTTCCTGTCCTCCACCATCCCCCGGAGTCCACTTAAGCTTACTCCAACTGCTTCAGTGACTCCACCTAGCAACCTCATTCTCTGCCGCCTCCTGCTTCTTTTGACATCTATCGTTTCCAGCATTAGGCTCTTCCCCAGTGAGTCCTTACTTCTTACTTGGTGGCAAAGTATTTGAGTTTCATCTTCAGTATCTGGCCTTCTAAAGAGCAGTCAGGGTTGATCTCCTCTAGGCCTGACCGGTTTGATCGCCTTGCAGTCCAAGGGACTCTCAGAAGTCTTCTCCAGCATCACAATTCAAAGGCCTCAATTCATTGGCACACAGCCTTCCTTATGGTCCAGCTTTCAGTCATACATTGCAACTGGGAAAACCATAGCCTTGACTATACGCATTTTTGTCGGCAGAGTGATGTCTCCTTGCCGAACTCCTTTCTCAATTTTGAACCAATCAGTGATTCCATGTCCAGTTCTCACTGTTGCTTCTTGACCCGTATATAGGTTTCCCAAGGGACAAATAAGATGGTCTGGTACTCTTTAAGAACTTGCCACAATTTGTTGTGATCCACACAGTCAAAGGCTTTAGCATAGTCAGTGAAGCAGATGTTTTTCTGGAACTCCCTAGCTTTCTCCATGATCCAGCGTATGTTGGCAATTTGATCTCTAGTTCCTCTGCCTCTTCAAAATCCTGGCTGTAGTTCTGGTAGTTCTTGGTCCACATACTGATGGAGCCTAGCTTGTAGGATTTTGAGCATAACTTTGCTAGCATGTGAAATGAGTGCAATGGTGCAGTACTTTGAACATTCTCTGGCATTGCCTTTCTTTGGGATGGGAATGTAAACTGACCTTTTCCAATCCTGTGGCCACTGTTGAGTTTTCCAAATTTGCTGGCATATTGAGTGTAGCACTTTTACTGCATTGTCTTTTAGGATTTTGAATAGCTCAGCTGGAATACTGTCACCTCCACTAGCTTTGTTGTTGCTCAGACTTCCTAAGGCTCACTACTAGACTTCTTCAAAGCCAGTTGCCGCTGCTCAAATAGTGCTTGCTCCTGGCATGTGAGAGGGGATGCATTTGTACAGCTTGTGGATCTCAATTCTGGTGAGACCCTCACAACCAGCCTTCTTTGGCATCAGTTGCTGACACTGAAACAGTGACTGCTCCTAAAGTGCTAGAGGGGTGCTGCTTGTGCAGTGCAGTGGTTCAGTTTCTGCCAAATGCCCCATGAATGCTGGGTGTGCTCTCCAGGAACTTGAGGAGTCAAGCCCTGGAAACTCAATCAATTCCCACCCCCAGGGAGATTGCTCACATTTTCCTAGCTGCAAATTGCTCAGAGAGCTCTTGCTGTGTGGTGGAAGTAAAACAACCTGAGCAAGAACACCATAGTCAGTAGTTGCAGTGCCATAAGGCTTTAATTGTGGATCAGGGACTGAGTTGCCAATCATGCTGCTACACAGGCTGCTAGGCAGAGGAGAAAAGCACAGGCAGTTCAGACCAAGGTTTTGTCTCAGTAGTCCTTGATCTGGGAATCAAGCTTTGAATGGCCAGTTGTGTACAAGCTAGTAACTTCTAGCATGAGCAAATTGACAACTGAGTTTAAGTCATGATTAATGCTTCTTTAAAAGAGATGGTAGCAGCCCCAGCCACCTTGAGAAAAGTGGCTATGATGAACTTCTAAAGAAATACTCCCAGGGCTGAAAAAAAAAGATCAGTCAGTTGTCGATATCTTACTCTTGTTGCGATGCTGTATCAATATAGTTTTAAGCTCAGATTTGGCCAGAAACTGTGTTTGTCTTCTGAATAGATGGCCTCTGTCAGGTGAAAGATATGAGTAGTGTAATTTTTCCAATCCTCTGGAGTTCTTGGCAGCACCTAATACTACAGGGCCATGGTATTCTTCAGAGTAAAGTTTAAGGACACTTACCATTGTTGTTCTTATACTACCTGGAAGGCCAATTCAAGAAAGTGATGATGGATGGGTATTGCTCAAATCCATGGCTATTATATGGTAAGATTATGTTATTTCCTCATGTTATTTGGCAACAACATGAAACTGACATGTGGAAGATCATAAGGAAGATTTGAAATTTTGCCACCATCTCTATTCCTCTTGCCCATCTAGTTCAATTGATGCAATGGAAGGGCTAAACTGGTGTCTAATGATCTCAGTCCTGGCTATACAATGGTTCTGTTGGTATGTGGTTCAGTTGACAAAAGGAGTCGTATCCAGCCTGTCCTGGACAGATCTAACCACTGAAAAAATAGGTTCACCATCCGCATTTGCTAGTTGACTTTGTTTTTGCACTGGAGACACAAGTGGACTCTGAAGTTAATACCATTTTGTATAGTTTTGCTTGGGGTACATGGGCAGAGATACTCTTGCTACAGCTATTAAGATTTGCCAAACTAAATTATTATTATGCACTGTATGCAGTGCTGCAAATGAAGATGTCCCAGAATCTCCCATTAATTCAGAACAGAGCTATTAACTGGGATTGGCCCTAGAGGAATACATCTTACCAGTTGTAAAATTGCTTCACTGTGCATTTTGAAGCTCAATTTAAACTGTTGGTGTTTTCCTTTAAAGCCATAAAATGACTTGGGTACCTGAGGGACATATACCTGCCTGTGTGCCAAATAAAGCAAAACTGTATGTTACATTATTTGTACTTTTCTGAATGGATGCTTAACATTGCCAGCTTTGTTCTGAAGCAGAAGCAAAATATAGGCTATGTGTCTGGTATGAATAAAGGCACTATGCTGGTTTCCCAGCTATTATTTGCTATCACAGTGCTGAATTCAGTGGGGGGGGGGGGCTTGGGGGGTGGCAAAAGTAAAAGTAGCAAAGTAAGTATTGGTAAGGCAAGAGTTGCTCTATTCTGCCATACATTTTAAAATTATACTTATAGCGTATAATGTGACACTGCATTTGTTTACTAATTGCTAATTGTTATATAGCATTCCTTGCCTGGTACCCTCCAGAGTGCGACTCCCACAATTGCTATCCATCATGGCAACTGGAAGCACCAGGTTGTTCACAGTTCTGGAAGGCCTCAGACAGGCAAAGGCTGGGATTGAGAAATGATGCCTGAATATATACGAGTAGTAAAACCCCAGGCAAAAGTAGGAATTCACAGTGTTTGGGAGGTATTGCAAGTACAAATGGACAAACATTCAGAGCATGGCTGCTTGTTGATATGAACTTTAAATTGCTGAAAACTCGAGAACCCAAGTGGCATAATAGAGAGCTGGACTGGGACTCAAGAGACCTAGGTTCCAGTCCCCACTCAGTCATGAAACTCACTGGGTGACTTTAGCCCAGTCACTGACCCTCAGCCTAGCCCAATTCACAAGGTTCTTGTTGAGGAGATAAAATGGAGAACAGGGAGAGGCTTGCATAAACTATCTTGAATTCCTTTCAGGAAAAAGGACAGGATATAAATCTAATAAACAGAACTAATAAAAATAAATGAACTTTATTCCTACTCAACATCCCTGCACATCCCACTTTTTCCAAGTGGTGAGCAATCAGAATGCAGTTTTCAGTAGCCTACTAGGGTTGTAGAATATTCTTATTCTCTGGACTGGCTTCAGCAAACCTATAAAAGGCTTCCTATTAGGTTTGGAATGATAAGAGTCCTCCTAGCTCTGCTGTATGTCAATGTGTTTTTCGACTCTGATCCCTGGTCTCATCCTTTGTTGTTCCTGAGTTTGCTTGGACAGATGTCTGTGACACAGACCTGACATTTCCTTTGTTCTTTACTTTCCAACCTCCCACAAATGACAAAGGGCCATCTTCTGCAAAGACGAGTGAGTAGCAGGCTGAGAAGTGGGTAACACACTCTATGATAATGGAGAGCTCCAGCGGACTTGTTCAGACTGGCAAACATTTGGTAAAAGGAGGTTTTCAGCTTATGAAGGGTCTGGACTACAAGACCTATGTGACCAAGTTGGAAAAGTTACTTAAGACTTCTAAGCAGAGGAAGGGCCAAGATTCCCCCAGACTGTTACCCAATATATCTTCTCCCAAGGGATTTTTTTGTGTCCATTAACAGAAGGAGTAGAAGGTAGAAAATCTGCACACATTTCTGAGCATACAAAGTAAATATTTGAATGTTGCAGTGCATCTGGGGAGCAAGTATGAAGCTGTACATCCCAGTCTAATGACAGTATCCTCATTAAGCAGCAGAAATTGTCCGGTTCCTATGCTTTTTCCCAAATTGCTTTTCCTTTCCACCTAACTTATTCACTTGTTTTGAATCTTTCTTAATATTCACAACATAAAAAGGAATGATATTTATAGAAAAACGATGACTATAGCTTTTTCTTGTAAAACATGCCGGTATTGTTGCATCTGTTTATAGGCTGCTAGGCTACTACAATTTATGTTTCATAAGATCATAGCTTACCTTATGTGATGTAGAGAGAGAATTAGGTAGATGCTAATTCCTATATTAGATAAAAATAAATATTTTAGTCAAGTTGAAGAATGAAAAAATGGAATGATTATTAACATAAAAGCCCTACTGTTCAATGTGTGTTTTACATGGTAAATTACTTCTTGCATTATTCTGCAACAAAACCACTAAATGTACTCAAGCAATTAACTTCTAACTGCAGATTCTCAAGAACTGGCTGAGAAAACTGAAATGGTGACTTAAATGTTGTATTATATTGAAACACTTGCATTATTTTAAAGGGAGTAATGAAATACAATGTTAATTGTACATTCTCTTGAATTTAGGAAGAAAATTTACCATTTTAAATCTCATGTGGCAGCTCACACAGTTGTTGTATAATCACAAAAACTTGTCTGAAGCTCAAGCAATTCAAATTGTGTTATTTTACAGGTGTTCCTTTTTATATAACCAGTGGTAACATTCTATTTGAAAGTTTTCATTTCATCCAGTTCTATTGTCTAAGTTATTTGTACAATAAAGGTCAGCGTATCCAGTGGGCATGGCTGATATATAACATCTCCACCTGGCCTCATTGATTTCACTGCAGTCAGTCAGAGCTTGACCAGCAATGCTTTTGTGAAACTTAGCCTGTACATTTCCTATAGGTGCACTTATCTATGGGCAGTATCCAACAGGGTCTTGACATCCTGTGGAAACTGGTGCAGCAATTGGAAGTATGCTAGAATAGTAAATGCTAGCAGTATTTTTGTAGAATTCATAAATGCCTTTGGGGCACAACTGCAGTGTATTACAAATATAATCTAGGAACATGCACAAATGGAATTGAGAGAGAAGTTGAGTAAAGGTGATCTATGCAAAAAGGAGATGGGTCATTTTGGTTTGTGACCCCTTAAGATATGAGCAAGTTTACTGATGCCAAGGAGGAGAAGGAATTTTTAAGAAGTTGCTTAATAAAGTGCTTGGCAGCTTTTCCTGGCCTCTCACACAAAATTAGAAAGAAATGGAAAGAAAAGAGGGAAAGGCTGTGATGCTGCTTGCTACCATCCTACCACCTCCTTTGGGGTGAAGCCACCAAAATAGAACCCTCTTCTCTACTCCCAAAAGCAATTTGTGGAAGCAAGTGCAGCCTTCCCCTGCATTGACTTTCCTAAGAGCAAACATCATTGAAGATATTGTTATTTACTTCTAAGTAAGCTCAGTTGAAGACAATATTGTTGCTTCTAAGTGGCCATGTATCTCAGAATGTTTTCACCTTGTTGGTCCTTGAGAAAAGAGAAAAAAGGAAACATTTGAAAGACATTTACATTTTATTATTATTATTTCAAAATATGGGATGGAGAGGAGGAAAGCAGCTTTGCTTTACTCACTGGGCAAGTCAGAGAGAGAAAGAGTGAGAAAGAAGCCATAGTGTGAGAGCTGGTGAGGTAAACAAGAAAACAGCTGAAGGCTGATCAGGCTTATTTGCAGAAAGGTGCCCAGCCCTCACGTGTCACTGTTTGTCCAGATAAATGTCTGACTGTGAGGAGATGGCAGAGGGACTGGGGGCCTAGAGGGCTTTCAAGGTTACTTAGTGAAGAGTGTCAGGTGGAGGTTGGGAACCATCCTGCCTTGGAAAAGGAAGGCAATGTTCCACAGCTGGAGGGGTAGGGGAGGCAGATAGAGTTCCTTGACCCAGACAGATGAAGCAAGCATGCCAATTATGAAGTGTCCAGCACTCCTGTCATCTAGCCCTCAAGCAGCAGGAGCTGCCCTGAGAGTGAAGCCCAAAGCTTTGCTGAAAGGTAGGGAAGCTGTTTCTGTGAGATTCAACCCTTCACATGGGCAGATGCTTCTCCCACATCACAAGGAGGACCCTACTTTGATTTATACTATTCTGTAACCTGTTAAGTTTTGATAAAAGAACTCTGCTTCTAAAGTCTCACCTGAGTCTGCTGGAGAGGAAAAGAGAGAGGGAGAGACCTCGTGGCATTATCTACTTCTCAGAGTTGCTGCTGTTTTGTCACCATATTGAGCTCCACCAGGAGCAGCCTTCCTCCCCCAGCACTTGAAGCCTTGTGAAAGGTTTGAGCTGTTCATAGATTCTCACTTCCACATCTGTACATTAGTAAATACTTCCATGAAGAAGGAAGAGGAAGAAGAGAGGAGGATACAGACAGACCTTATAGGATATTTCTTGCTCTGGCACTCAGCTACAGCCTAACAGCCCACTGAAGCCACTCACCTTCCCCAGAATAGTACCAAAAGTTTAGTACACACTGGAATATGTACTTTGGAAGGTGGGGAGACATACACCACATATGGAAACTCTGTGATGAAACTGGTTTGAGGAAATCTGAGATGTAATGCAGAAATAGTGTGAAGAAGCCAGCAAGGCATGAGCATCACATGACATGGTAAGAATCAGGTTACATGATGGTGCCTACCTAAACCAGGAATTGTCTTTTTTTTTTTTTGGCAGCCACCATATATTAAATAGGCTTAGGAACAGACACTGGCAGAAGTGAACTAAAATATAGGGAGCTCTCAGAATGGAACCAGGAAATGGACATAAGGAACCAGAAGTTGTCTCTAAAGATTAGACATGAAGAGACAGGTCAGCAATCAGCGATAAGGAACAAGACCAGGAGTCAAAGTAGAGCAGTAAACCACATTACACCAGAGCCAAGAAGAGCATGGTTACTTCCACGAAGTCTAAGCCCAGACCGGAATCCTTCTAGGTTTTCTTGCCTAGGAAGATCCAATAGTCAGCCTGGATTGATGAACAAGTTTATTTATTTAATTATATTGCAATTTATATCCTGCCTTTTTCCTACAAAGGGCTCAAGGCAGCTTACATCATCTCTCCTCCTCCATCTTATCCCCACAACAACAACCCTGCGAGTAGGTTGGTCTGAGAATCTGTGACTGGCCCAAAGTCACCCGGTTGGCTCCATGGCTGAGCAGAGACTAGAACCCAGATCCTCTGAGTCCCAGTCCCATGCTCTTAACCACTACACCACACTGGCTCTGACCTTTTGAACAATCTTTTCCATTTCTGGTTAGGCAACTATCCATACAGCTGGATTTTCCTGGTCATATACTTGGCGGCTCTTGACAGTCACTAAGAGTTCATGCATCAGTGTTGTCAGAATATGGCATCTCAAAATTCTTCACCTTATCTATGCAAAGGGAAACTGGATCATTTCAACTGAAATAGCCAGGATGTGGTAAAAACTTTCAACAAGTTTTCAGGGTGCAGCCCATCATTAACAGTGGCAATAGAACCATTTATTTCCTTTTGTGTTTCCCTAAGATTTCCACCCCCAAACCTCTACAACTCCAAGCAGTTTGTCTATCATTTTTCATGTCCCACAAAGGCACCTAGCATTTTGGAGTATTTTATGAGAGTGTCTGTTTGTAGTGGTGGGATGTGAAAAATTGCTGGAAAATATTCCGAATAAATTCTCTAAATTTGTGTGGGGGCAGTGAGAAAAGCAAAATCCCAGAAATTTTCTCAGAAAAAAAATGTTTTCTGAAAAAAAAAAAAAAAACCAGGACCTATCCTACATATCCAGTCCAATGCCCCTTTCATCAAATACATGTAAACTTCTGAGTTTAGGGGCTTACATGGATCCAATGCATGCAGTGAGGTATGATAATGGGAATCTCCACTCCCACCATGGCTCACCCCATGTAGATAGCTGTTTTAAAACACCTAGATTAAGGAATGAAGAAGGGGAGTGAAAGAAACTGGGGCACTGATAGGAAATGACATAAGCCATGGGCCCCAGCCTCTTGCTCCCCCAAATCCTGACATGCTCCTTTCCTCCTTTTCCTCTTTCCAAAGTCCAGTTGCAACTGGTCTGGTTCTTTTTGTGGGGGCTGTGAGAGAGGCAGAGTTGGGGGCTCATCCTTTGAAGTCTATGTCCTGAAGTCACCTTGGCGTATGGACTCTAATCATATATCCCACCAGAAAATGTTGGGAGGCCACAGTCTGTGGAATTTAGTCAAGGAAACAGGCATTGAAAATGTAGACTATGTATTAAAAAAAGGCTATAAGCATCATAATTACAGAGCAGAATGTCCTTGTACACTTGCTTAATATAATCTGTATTGTTACTGCTAATCAGGCATACCCATAAGAAACAGCTGAACACTTTTCTTAACTGTATCCAATTTCATCATGTTTAGAACTATCATCTCCTGATCCTTGGGATCCATATTGATATATATTATTGAGAAGCAGTGGTAGTGACAGGAGAGAAAATAGAACGATGGCTTAGTAGTTGTGCAGCAAAGATAAAGCAAATTGAAGAGGATATCCCTGTTCCATCTAACAAAACCATTCCACCTTACGAAGAATACGAAGGGAGGGAGATGGTTTCATGAAAAATAAAAAGGAACTGTGAGATAAATTTCCCTGAATGCTGCTTGAGTTTTCCGGTTTGCATTTGCTCCTTATTCATTGCTGGGAGATACAGAATATATGATGCCTTGTTTGTTTGAAGAGATAATAAATTAATAACAGTTGTTTTGAAAATTTGACCCTGCTGCTGTTGTTAAACCAGCAAAAACAGCCCTACTGCAGCTACTCAGGTTTTCAGCCTGTCTGCATTTCTAACACATCAGAATGTGAATTCTGCTACAGTCTTTTATGACGTTTATCACACAGCAAAGGACTTATAAGATTTATTTTATAAAACCAGTTTGTGAAGAAAATCTCCCCTCCTCCTTTTGCTTTCTTCTTCTCTTTCAGCCTCAAGGAACATTACATAAAACACATCAAAAGCAACAGTTATATGAAAGGTAGGGATTTAAGGCACAACAAAACCAAGTAAATCATGGAATAATGCTTTCATTTTAATGCAAAGTGTTAGCAACCAATTAACATTTCAATGGATAATGAAATTCAATGGTGGGGGGAAATGCCATTTGCTACAGTTGTGTAGCATAATGGCTCGTCAAAACTACTGCTATCAGTTCAAGGAAGGTTGGTTAACATTGTCCTGCTGCATGTACTATGCTTAGGCTTTAAGTACAGAAGACATTTATTTGTTAATAGACCTTGTGATGACTTTAGCACATCAAAAATTAACATGAGAATTGGGCCCCAGCAAGGGGGTGATAAGAAGGGTCATTAAACATCTCCAGAAGATTGCAATGCATTTCCTTTTAACCAAGGTTAACAAGAGGCCATAGAAATACCATATTTATTTGATGTGTCTCTGATCCCTTCCTAACCTTGGTCAAAAAGTGCATTGCAATCCTATGGAGATGCTTAATGGCCCTTCTTATTAGCCCCTTGCTGTATCCCAATGAGCATGTTAATTTTAATGTGGTCACCAAATGGAGAACCTTTCTCCTGAAGATGCTTCTCCACTTGCCATTTAGTGGCTCAAAGAGATCTCACAAAGTGGGCACTAAGTCATAGTTCATGCTGGTGTTCTTGAGGGATTTCAGTGGGTTATCATGCATGCCCTCTAGTCATTACCTCCGTTCTTCTATTTTTAGGGCTCTGCTCAAACCCAACCTAAAACCATCGCAGCCACCTTTTCAGTGTACAGAATTATTGTTTCCCCAGTTTGTCAATGCTGTGCTCAGGTGGAAGAATATACCCTAAGCTGGCATGTTACCTTGGTGGTCATTCACAGTCATAATTACAGAGGCAATTCCACTGAAGTAAGAGTTTCCCATTCATTGATTCTGTCCCAACCTCCCATTTTACCTTCCAGTGTACAGGTTGGCCTGGCCCACTTGATGGCCTGCTCTTCTCAGAAATTCATGCCTCCTCTAATTTTGACCTTCCATCCTGTGCTTAGAGTGACTCTTCTGACCATCCTGTGTTATGCTGTGCAACATAATGGTACAAAAGTGGTGACAGTAATACATGAAGTACATTCAGAGTTAAATGGCAGTGTGTGTGTTGGGAGGGGTATTTTAACCACTTTAATCCTCCAATCTCCTCCCCCTCCCCAATTTCTACTTGTCAATATTTGGCCCAAGTTACAGTACCAAATAGGAAGGACAGTGTAGCCACATGGCCCTGCATTTCTTTGCCTTTACAACCTATTCACTTGTCCTCTCTATAGAAGTGGCAGGAGCAAACAGGAAAAGGACCAGCAGCTCTGGGACAAAACAGAGCAGCACAGCACAACGTTAAAACCATAGGAAGTGATAGTGACTCTGCTACTTCTATTTTCACATAATACCTTTAAAAATATTATTTGCCTAGAAAGGGTTTTTAAAATAAAATGAAACTCATCCTATGAGTTGGAGAAAATGGTGTTACGGAAAAGCTAAATGAGAATCTTAAAAAAAGGCAAAGGGTATTTCTAAAGTTCCATAAAAGAGTGCAATTGTACATACTGGTAAGGAAAGATACCTGAATAAACTCCCTGTTGTTTTCTGTCATGATTTGTCTTTCTACCACCCATCCTAAATCCCTGACATCAGCTTAGTGAGATGTTGGAGAGATCTTTCTAAGGAACCTTTGAAATGCTGGCTTAGTTCTCATGACACCACAGCCCACCATGGGTTAATTCAGGGGTTTTCAACATTATTTAGTTCATGAACCATTCTGAGAGTCACATTTACTTCTGTGATTTTCCTCATAGGCACAGTTTGTGTGTGTGTGTGGGGGGGAGTACTTTACCATCTGCACTGTGGCCCATAGAAATGTGGCACTTCCTGTGCCCACCCTAGATATATGACACGGCTCCCACTGGGCCACATTAATAGCAAGCTGGTTTAATTTACCTTCAGGTGCTGTTGCATCATGCTTCACATCCCCTGGCTTTATTGCTCGGTACCTGTGGACAACTGGCTTGTCATGGCTTCTTGTGTTATGGAACCCCAGATGACCGAGATTGTTTCAGGGTTAAACAGATTTCAAATCACCTATGACTTGTTTTACAGTTGTTTGAGATTTCTCTAACTACCAGACAGCCTCTGCTGCCTGGTTCACACCACAGTACAAGTCCCTGCAGGCCAAGTGTCTGTGAGCACCCTGCAAAAAAGCTTGCTGAATGATGTGAAGGTCCCTATGAGAAAATTAAACTACAGCAGACTGCCATGCCATTGCTGATAACCCAAATGCTACACACCTGCATGATTATAGCCTTGTATGAATGGTGTATTTGTTACTCAAGATGGATGCCTGGAGTCACTGCCCCTCCAGCATCAGAAAATAAAGGGAGCCAGGATCAACTGTGAGGCTGCCTTCAGTTCTGCAGAATAGTACCTGCTGCCCAAATGTTTCCCAGATGGTACAGTAACAGGAATGTAAAACCATGAGACCCATGGGTCAGACCAAGGGTCCATCTAGTCCAGCATTCTGTCCTCACAGTATCCAACCAGCTGCCCATGGGATTCCACAACTAGGATATGCTCAAGTTTTCCAGCAGCTGGTGCACATAGGCAAACTTTTGTAGATACTGTAATTAGTATATCACCATCATGACTAAACTATAAATAGCCCTCTCTGTGAAATGGTTCAATTCCCCTTTAAAGCCATCCAAACTGGGGGCCATCATTACATCATGTGGCAGTGAATTCCATTGTTTAACTATGTGCTGCATGAAGAAGAACTTCAAAAAACATGTACTAAGTAACACAGCCATAATATTACCGCAGGTCCTAATATCATGAGAAGGAAGAAAAATGTCTTCCATTCACTTACTTCTCCATGTGCATAAACTCTTTGGTCATTTTAGTTAAACGTTTCTGCATGGTTTTGGCTGTGTAATATCCTTTTTCCCATGTAATGACCAGAATTATACAAAGTATTCTAAGTATGATCATACCATAGATTTGTGTAAGGGCAACATGATATTGACAATTTTATTTTTGATTTCTTCCCTACTTGTGCATAACAGGGATCTTGACTTTTTCACAGTACCACACACTGGGTTGACATTTTGATAAATCTGCCCACCACAACCCTGAGATTCCTTTCTTGATCAGTTATCACTAGCTCAAACCTCATCAGTTTACATTTGAAGTTGGGATTTTTTGTATCAGTGTGCATCACTTGCTTACATTAAAATGCACTTTCATTTTGAAGTCTATGTTCCCAGTTTAGCAAGATCTTTCTAAAGCTCCTGACAGTCACTTTTGTTTTAACTACCCTCATTAATTTGGTGCCATCAGCAAACTTGGCCATCTCACTGCTCACTCCTAATTCCAGTTCATTTGTGAATAAGCACTGGTCCCTGTACAGATTGCTGTAAGAAGGAGGAATTAAGTATACAGAATACATAATGTAGCAATATCACGGAGACATCCTGCAGCTAGACACAGAGATTTACTATTAGCTTCTTTGTACACGTTTCTCATCACTGTTACATATTGTGGTATAAAACCAATGAAAAATATAACAAAATCCACTCCCAAAGATGGTGGCCAGAATCAGATACTGACTGAACCATATTGCTGTGAAACTTTCTGAAAGTCAGAATTCAAAAGTGCTTGCCTGATTGATTTTGAAGATGTAGGCCAGTTTTCAGCAAAAACAAAAAGAAGACTTTCAAATCAGAAGACAGTAAAAATCAAATCAAAATAACAGAAGAAAACACCAATACATGAAATATTGAAACATATATGAAATAATGTCCTGAAATCCCCAAAACCATGACAAAAACAACACAGAAACAAGTGCCTGCTGTAACTAAACATAAAAGGAAAGACTTACTGATGCAAGACAGACTTACTGACCCTGCCCCTTTCCAACGAAAATACATCACTGAGAAAAACCTAAAGTAAACTCCAGTATTTTCCTTGCCATTGTTACAACCTGAAAGGGTGGTAAGAAACAGTAAACACTCCAATCTCTAAAGTAATTTTATCAATCAATCCCACTGAGGTTAACACTTCAATTCACTGTTAGAAACCTAGTAACTAAGATTCAGGCAGCAGTGGTCATGAGAAGTTAGCATGGCCCTGGAACATTGCTACAGCCCTGAGACCTTGCCCTGATCTTCCCGTGGTCGGGAAAAGGGACACAGAAGAAGATGATGGTAAACCTGGCTCTTCCCTGGCTTTCACTGTGCCTACTTCTGTGGGCTCTGCTGCTAATGCTTTGGCACCATCATACATGAGCTTGAATTCACACTGCAACTTTGAGATTTGACAGGCTTACTATAAGAAATGTCACGATCTAGACATTTTTAAATGAACAGGTATTAAACTATGACCCAGAGTTAGGCTCATGAGATTTAGTCTCTTTCTTACAGAAGCTATATATTTAAAAATAGTTCCAAACTTAAATAGAATAAAATTTGGCTTGGTGTTAGACTAATGGAAGTCATGATGGGTGGCTGAAGTCAACATTTTGAGATGGGCAAAGCAATTATAATCTGCTTGGATGGTATCAGAGAGGGGCTTAGATGGATCACAGATTTCTGCCTGTTCTAGTGGGACAGCCCAGTTCTATGGATGTGACTCTACTACTGAATGTGTTCTGGCTGCGGGTAGCTGGCAGAAAGCTCTGAAAGATGGCATTACAGGAACAGGATGGAAAGCAGAACTGGATCTGTTGAATCCAATGCTTCTCTTTCTGATGAAACATCCCATGCTACACCACCTCCAACCTGGAGTTGGAGTTGGTATAGCTAGTTTTCCCATACTGGATCCAATGAAAGAAAAGGAGAAAAAATACCATGTAGCAGAAGGATGATGAGGGTCCCGCCTTCCCCTCACACATCTTCCCTAGTTGGTGAGATCTGGCAAGAGCAAAGGACAAATCATCACTTTGCATTCATTTCCTAAACTTCCTGCAAATTGCATTGGAACGTATCATCTTGAAGTGAAAGGACAGGGAAGTGCTTTGATATCCTGGCGCACATGGAGAGCTTGAAGTGTGTGTTTTATAATGTTCAACAACTGCAGGAATCCTTTATGGTAAATGTTTTATTGTCAGTGGAGAATAATGAACAAACATTAACTACAGTACAGCTGTTCTGATTTTTCTTTCTTTCTTTAATCGTGCATTTCTTTGAGGCAAGAAATAATATTTCCCTTGCATTTCTGTGCTGTTCTGTTGCATGCACTGGATTTTATTGGGAATTTTAGTTTTACTTCGTGTGTGAAACCATTTGTGTAAGGTTGTTGTAGGAAGCCTTTTGAGGAAACCCAGAAGAGAATCAGAGGAGACTCTTCAAACATTTGGAAGCCTAGTGCTGCTCTTGGGTGAAAACTGTAAAGCTGAAAACATAATACAGGGTCTTTTATGACTGGTTGGAGGAAACATTTAATTAAACATTTGGCATTTTATAGCTACCCCAGGACAGAAGATGAACAGATTGTGTTGAATAGGAGGGGTAGCAATAGTTATATGCATTTGGGAGCTAGGTCATTTCCTAGTAACTCAAGCTGTCTGTTTCTAGTATTGTTTCCAATAATTTTTGGTTCACCAGAAAGAAAAGAAAAAGGGTTATAATTGCATTGGGATGAGGAAATGTACATATTTTAAACACCTTTTAACAAAATGGGTTAAATGATTTTAAAAATACAAAAGAGAAACTTCAATGCTAAACGTCAATGCTAAACATACTTCAGAATAAACCTTATTGAACTCTATGTGCCTTGTTATATGCGTATTTACAGGTACTGTGGTAATAGACTCTTTAAGACAGAAATGGCCAACATATTGGAAGGGTTTATACAAAACTTTAAAACATGGCATGATAAGCCATGGACAGTGGAATATCAGCCTGAAACAATCTGCCACATTTTCCTCCCTCAGTTCTCTTGCAAGCATCCCAATGGACACCAAAAGAACATCAGGCCTTCCTGTTGCCATTGTGAGCCAGTTCTGGTTCTCTGCATCTTTTTTTAAGGTTTATGTTTGAAATGGTGAAAACAGACTATCAAATCTTCCTTTCCAAGGGTACTCAGCAGTACCCCTTCTTAAGTGATCCTTCTTTTTAGAAAAAATGCTCCATTCATCCATCCATCCATCTATCTATATAATTTCTGACTAGGGGCAAGCAAGTTAAAAGAGGACCTGTGGTCAGTACTGGACAGGGTGAAGTGCTGCTGTTCTCTTACTGCTCCTCTACCTTGAAGGAACTGTCAATAGGTTTTGTATCTTTGTTTAAACAAATACACAACTTTTGAGAGCTCTTGCTAAATATCCTTGGAGAAAGTGTTGTCCTTCAGTTTCTATTGCTCTTACATTAGAGAAAAATCCCAGTCAGCAAAATGAAGAACTGCTTCCAGTAATTCACATGGTCCTTTTGTTTAGATGGTCTTGCAGGGAATAGGTTTGCATCTCTAGATTTCACCTGTAGACTTTGTTTCAGTATTTATTTCCTCTGAGATTCCTTTACTCCAAGACTCTTAGCTGCAACGGGGAAAAAAATCTATTTGGCAACAAAATAAAAACAAAATACTATGAACAATAGACTAGGAATGTACTCAAGGCATCTGAGTTCCAAGTGAAAAAAGTCATAAAACAGTGTCATGATTCCCTAAAGTAGCAATAGCCACAGTCTGCTGAAGGTAGCCAGAAGGGATAAACACTTTTAATAAAATCTGTGTTCTATGAAAGACTGTGTAAATTGATAACCTGTCACATCATTCTTTAAAAGAACCGTGCATTCATTTAAGGGATTTTAGGGAAATATATTTCCTGGGATACAGAAAAATGTAATAATTTAATAGATCTCTTCCTTGAGCCACATTCTTCTTGATCAGCTCAACTGGGTATTTCATTTTATTTTCTGTCTGTGCCATGAATGCATCCTTTCATCAGATAGTCATTTAAATGGGTTTTGTTGAATGTTTGTCATATTACAGGTAAATACTAGGCATCAGTTCCATTTAAAAGTCTGAGATATAAAAGATTACAAGTTCAAGCAAAGACTATGTGTTTTTATTGTGAAATAAATGGACACTCCAATATGGTTATAAAGAGAGAAAGATCAGATGGCACATTTTCAAGCCCACCCAAATCAAACATTTGCTCACAATCTGCTCTCGGTTTCCTCAGAGATCATTTACTCACATTTTGCTCACAATCAACAATGTTCTGTCACTACAATGAGCAGTAGTTTATTAGATGTAGTCATAAAACTACTTCTGGTCCTGCCCAGGGAGCCATGTGGCTAATGGGGAGGCTAAAATCCAATAAATTAAAAAATAAACAAACTCTACATAATTATCAAGGTTTCTTCACAAGGCTGCATACCACATATTCTTCTGCCCTTTTGCATACCACACTGCAAGAAAATTGGTACAAGCTGGCAAGGGGGCTGGAAAGACAGGAGGAAAAGGTGGAACTAAGGCACACAAGATGGTCTTGTAAGATGGGAAGTAACAAGGTCTTTTCTGCCAAATGCTAGGTGCAGTTCTTGGTCTATCCTTATTAGTGACTTCTCATTTTGGATGCAGCTATATATCTTACTTAAATATTATATGATGAGTTCATTTCTATGTAGGGAAATGAATAGAAATAATTTCAGATTCTGTTGCCCTTTAAGATTTACTTCATGGGTAGACTGAAAATCTAGAGACAATAATAGAGCATTGCAGATCGCCATGGCTCTCCTGCTCTGCGGAAAAATAATCCGAAAGGGAGGTTCAAATGTGTAGATGCCTGTGCATAGACACTTTACATGATCATAAGCACTGTGCCAGTTATCTCAATTGTGCAGTAAAGGGTCTTTCAAAACTTGAACCCAACATGTAGAGGCCAAGGGGCAGTGGCATCATTACATTTTCTGTACATTGAGTATGAGTGTATCTGATGGCCTAAACAAAGCTATTGTGTAGGTTTGCATGCAACACTAAGCTACAAGTTATGAAATGCTGTTTGTGGAACAACCCACGGTATATCTGACACACGTTTAGGCTTTCTGTGGGTTTTTTTTCCTGTTCCTTCTATCTTTCTAGGGTGAACCCTTTACAGTAACCATAGTCCATTTCTCTAGGCTTCTTTGATTTGATGGTTCAATTATCTTTGCAGGAAGAGATACAGCAGGGAGTGTTATTTTGGACTGTCAAAGAAATCAACCATAGTATC
>NW_025335589.1:1659570-1758301 GCF_004798865.1 Varanus komodoensis
GATACTATGGTTGATTATTTCTCTGTGCCTTGACAGCTATGCTAAGGGGTCCCACAGGGCTCTGTTTTAACCTCCATGCTGTTTAATATATCTGCAAAACTGTTGGGGAAGATTACCCAGAGGTGCAGGTCGAAGTGTCACCACAGATTACATCCAGCTCTAACTTTCCTTTTCATCAAATTCAGATGAGGCACTGGCTGTTCTGAATCAGTGAGTGATCGGTGCCTAGTAATGGACTCAATGAGGATATATTGACATATTGAGTGTCAACAATATATTGAGAGTCAAGTCAGACAAATAGAAGTACTGTGAGTGGATGGTCCGCCCATAGAGGTGAGCCATATACAATCTGCTTTGAAGAGGGTTGCATTCTTCCTAAAAGATCAGTTTAATAGTGTGGGTGCTGCTGGATCTATCACTGTCACTTGGTGGCATGGAGCAACTTTGAATAGCTTAGACTGATATATACCAACTCCAGACAGGAATAAGCTAGCTACAATTATCCATCTTCTGGTAAGGTGCATAGTACTACATTTGAAAATTATTCAGAAACTTCAGGTGGTCCAAACAGAGCAGCAAGATTGAGAACAGGGACTGGCCAGCATATCATATTCAGCCAGTACTGCACTGGCTGTCAGTCTGTGTCTAGGCCTGATTCAGAGTGTTTGTAGCATCATTCAAAGACCTAAATGGCTTGAGGCCCAAAGCATCATCTTCCATAGATACCTGGACAGACCTGAAGGTTATCCTTAGCAGTGCTTCTAAGAAAATTCCTGCCAAGCAAAGTCAGATGGATGGCTACTGGGAAGAAGGCATTTGTTTGGGTGACACCCCAGGTAAGGAATGGACTTCCCAGAGAGGCCCACCTGGAACCTACATTGTAGGCTTTTATTTGTCAGGTGCAGACCTAATTTTCCCAGAAATTTTTAGTATGTTTTAATTTTTGTATTATATTTTAAATTTTTCTGCTGTTGGTAGGTTTTACTCTAGTTCATACTTTTATTTTGTACTATAGACTTAACTATTTACATTTTTGACTGTATTTTATTTTTTAAATTGCATTAAATTGTTGTGAATGACCCAGAGAGCTTCAGCCATTGGGCAAAATAAAAATGTAATAAATAATATAATTATGGAAAGCCATCTGGGTTCTGACTGCAGGAGAGTTTGTCATAGCTAGCTGTCAATGATGAATTGTAATGTGAAATAGGTGATTGAGACTCACCATCATCCATTCCTTTATACTTTCAATTTCTTGTCATGCATTCCATTAAGACAGTTCCTATCTTTAAATATGGACACTATCATACAGCCCTGGATGAAACACTCACATTAAAGTATACAACAATTAAGTTTGTAGATATTTATCTAAACTGCTTTTGATTATATCTTGACATCCCTCATGCTTATCAGTATAATGCAGTATAATCTACTGTCCTTCTGATTCTGTGCTAGTTTTGTGTATTGTAGCAATCACGGAGACTAAGATTTGAATTGGTAGTTTAAGCTGTAAAACAGAGATTCTGCATAATTTCCTAGGTAACCTTGGACAGTTAGACTTAATCCTTCCTTCATTCCATTGCTTCTTTCCCACTAATTCATTTGGATGATTGAATAATATCTGGTGGTCACCCATATCAAACATGGATGCAAATTCTAGTATGATGAAGAGAGAGATTGCTGCTGTAGCTTTCCACACACAGATTATTCATTAGGTCCACAAAATCTGTTGCAGCTACCAAATTAGACCAGAAGCTAGTCAGACCAGAAACTGAATAGGAACTCAATTTGAAATGCTATTATTTGAAACTTATTTTTGCTTGGAAAATATCACTGCTGAGTTTTTCTCCTTAGCTTGTGCACATTCTTAAGTGAACATCCCTTTCAGCAAGCATTTCTAAAAGTTAATTTTGAAATTGCATGGTAATACTGTCTAAGGCACTGCTCACCCTTCATTTCTGAAAAAGGCAAAAAAGAAAAGCTACTCAGTAGAACAATTAGAATGAAATTAAATGGCCAAATGGAAATGGATAATATTTTGCATTAAGTCATGGGTTGAGGCCTTTTTTAAAGCCACATTCATTGAAAGAAGACCTGAGCTTCCAGTGACCTTAACCTTAAATATCTATGCTGCCAATATTGTAGGTGGTATTATGATTCATGTTTACAGCTACCAACCATCCCCTGATAGTCTAGTGTAAATGTTATGTATGGGGAAAAGGAAATGAGGGAAGAAATGCTTACTAAAAACCTAATTAACCCCTAATGCATTTAAGGTGAACCTGTTGTTTTTTCAGTGTCTGCATATGCATAATACAAACAGCCCTTTGAGTGGAGAATTCATTGTCCATTTTAGGAAGTTCACTCCTAATGCACACCAGTGGGATGTTAAACGTATCTTTTTGCTGCTTTTAGGTTTTGAAGGTTGTTGAAGAACTAATTAAGTCCGCCATTGAAGCAGAGACTTTTAAACAATAGTGTGGCATGTCTTCTTGTTGATTTGAGGTTGGGGGCAAGGGCTTGTCAAATGCCAGAAGGCGTCTCCCTGGTCAAGAAGCAGATTGCATTAAATGGGTTTTACCCAACCTTTTGGAAAAGTGATGTTACTCCATAAACCGGGAGGCCTAGTTCAGACAGCAGTATGAAATGCTCAGCTCAGCCGTAATGTTACTTGCCTTTGGATAAACTTGTACCATTTGGCACAGGAGTTTCTTGGATATGCTCCCTTCCTTTAGAACTAAAAAAGTAGTGTGTGTCTCTGTGTGTATACGTGTAACTTTGCTTAGTCCTAGAAATTAAATATATTATACACTCATCACTCATGCTAATCAGTGTGAAGCAGATTACATTCTCCTAATCCTATCATTCAGGAGAAATGATCAATTATTTTCAGTGTCATTATGGGAACTGTATTTAGAGTGTTGCATCTTCATCAGATTTGGGACTTGCCATGTCTTCTGACATTCAGCATTCCAAGATAGCTACACGGAAGTCTGACTCTGACTTGGAAAAAGAGGCAGAGCCAGAATTCTGAACTGAAATGCCAAGGCCAGCATACCCTGAAAAAACTGAGAAATTGGTGAGAACCAGCCAACTTTGGTTCTGGGGAAGACATGATTGAACAGGCAGAGACAGAAAGGGAAGGATGTAACTTAGTCCCATTTTCTGACATTAGATCAAAAAAGCAGACCAACTGAGTAGCATCTGTCATTATTGCCATGCTTACAAACAGAAAGAAACTTCCTGGGGGTGGAGCCAACTGTGATTGGTTGGGAAGGGAAGATAGGATTAAGTTTTGAATCAGCTTCAGGGCATGGACAGTATTCTTCCAAATTAGCTGGTTTCCCTGTATATTTTGCTATGACTGGTGCATGTTGCAAAAGACCTCTGTAATGCTCTCTTTGTACCACAAAGCCAGTTTGACTGATCCTCTTTAAATAGCAAAAACTCTAGTTAGAATCCTTTTGTCTTGATTTGTTTATAAGGATCAGGGGAGGGGGAAGTACCAGCCTCTAACAATCAGCTCCTTAAACCATGGTAAAACTTAGTGAAATGAGAAAGTGCTATGTAATACACGCTATGTGATACATATATCTAGGGAAGAATGTGAGCTAAGTTTTTCCTCTGGATAATAATTTGTGGTCCCTAGTTACACAAAGCAGCAGAAATTTCCCTTTTGCTTGAAGAATAATATTTGCATCTGTACAGATACAGTTGCTGTGCCACTTAGAGGAAGCCAGAATAGAAATTTGAATGGGAAATTAAGATACACCAAATACAGCAGCCTTCTTTCCACTTGCCATTTTATTGTAGCCCTCTTTTGAAGATTAACTTCTGAAAGTGTGAAGGGCCTGCAGAATGTGCAGGACAAATATTATTCCAGTTCCTATAAACTCTACACTGATATGATTTCAAAATATAATTAATCCATTTCATTTCTGGTTTCTTTACAAGGAAACACATTTATGCTTTCAAGTAAACAGCAATAGAACATGCAGCACTAGAGAAGCTGTAACATTCAAGGACTAAGAGCAGACTAAAGATACAGTTTGATGCACAATTCAATTAAACTTAAATAGATTTAGTCAATCTGATGTCAAGAACTGTGAGTTAGGGCTCAACATGGACATAGGATGCACTCACTGCTGACTACTGACAGGAATTTCTTTTCCATTTCAAAGATAACACCAACTCCACTGGCACAGGGAAGTCTCATTGAATCACAGCCAATAATTAGGACAGATATCTACATAAATGAATGGCATCTAAATACTCCTGCGAACTATTTGTAACTAGAGATGTTTCATAGAAAAGGAGAGCATATTCTTAAGATGAAAAAGTATGGAACTGACTGCGGAGAGCCAATCCATACACTTCTTCGGCCTGTCCTTGCATCTTTAGGTTGTTAAAAGTGATTTCACAGAGACTGTTTTCTCCAATGTGGATTGGTCCTAGTAAGAATTTCCTGCGTCTGGTGACAGATGGGTGTCAAATCTGCTTTGTTTTCCACACCTGCTGAGGGCTTTCTGGTTCCAGTGATTTTTTCTTGCTAACCAGCCATGGTTTCAATCTTATTTTGTCTTTAATGTATTGTTCCTTTATCTTTTTAGCTATTTTAGCTTTTTACCAGTAACTGCTTTACTCTAGATACAGAGCGGTATACAAAAATACAAAAAAGTTATTTGTGTATAGAGTTATTAAGCAACCAAATTTTAGTGTTGGGTTGAATCCTTAATTCTTAGTCATATCATGAATAAAATGTGATACTCTTAGACATTTATTAAAATATATTAGTTAGAATAACAAGATGCACATGGTAGTGGTGATGGTGGTGATCCCAATGCCCAAAGCTGAATTATGGTTGACAGAGCTGGCCTTTAGGCAGATGTCCAGGATAGGGTAGGAGTCAGAAACCAGGCATTTTGCCATGGATTAGATCAATGGAGAGAAACAGGCATCAGAAATGAGAAAGAAGGCCAAAGTCAGAGCACAAACAGGAAAAAGGCCAGAGCTTGAAACCATAAGTCAGACATGAGGAACAGGCCAGAAGTCTGAAATGAAGGACCAATCAGGGGTCAGAACCAAAGGACAAGATGAAAAGTAATTCAGATGGCAGGTTGAAAGGATAAACCAAGTATGAGGAGAGAAGCACAAACTAGAGTACGGAAAGGTACACAGCAGAACTCTGGAAGAATTCATTGCTCGTGGTAGACTAAACAGGAAGACCCTGTATAGTTACCATTGTCTGGAAGGTTCTAATGGTCAGGATAGGAGGGAAGACTCACTGGAGAAGACCCTAATGCTGGGAACAATTGACAGCAAAAGGAGGAGGGGACAGCAGAGGATGAGATGGCTAGATGGAGTCACTGAAGCAGTCGGTGTGAGCTTAGGTGGACTCCGGAGGATGGTGGATGACAGGAGAGCCAGAAGGAATGTTGTCCATGGAGTCGCGATGGGTTGGACACCCTTCTAACTAACATAACATAACATAGGAGGGAAAGAGAAATCTAGTGTCCAAGTATACTCATCTATGTAGGGTGCAGGATACATGAAGGCCTGTGGCTTGCCTCATCAGGCAGCCATAAAAAGATCTGAATGTCTCCTGTTTGAGTATCCCTTTGACCTCACTAGGACTTATATATGAATAAATTGTAAAAGCCTGTGAATAACAGTGGAAAGGTTCATGTGCTTCAGTAACTGTCCCATTAGAACATAGGTGAAAGAGAAAAGTGTCGACAACATAAAGAAAATCAAGGTTAAAGAAATATTTCCACTTGTTTAAAAGGGTTGACTTTGCAGTACAGATGAAGATACACTTTTCTATAAAAACAACCAACCAAGCAACCAAGAATCTAAGAATGATAGCCAACTGTACATTATTCAGATCTTGTGTTTGGAACTTCCAACATTGCATGCTTTTGTAGAGGAAATAATGCCCACTCTAATACCTAAATTGCATTTGGGCTGCTTTACAGACTCTATGGTGCTATGACACTCATTTAAATTGTTAGTCCCTGGATGCTGTCTGGAAGCTATAGGTTTTACTCTCTTTAGATGCAAGGAGTTTTTGTGGTGGAAGAAAGCAAGGATGGGAAAGCTTATAAGACTGCTCAATATACAGGGAACTCCTGATGCAGTGCTCCAAATGTGTAGCTCAGTCTAGTCTATAAGACTGAAGAGGAAATTTAAAACTTAGATACGTCTCTTTATTAACACCGATAAGTAGTTATACAAATTTTATTCCTTGAAAAAGAGAAGTCATTCTTTCATATTATAATGCATTCTTTTTTAATACAAAGATCAAACACATAAGATTATTCAAATGCTTCTTCACTCTCCTCTCCTTAATAAAACATGTAAACAAAGTGAGAGCATTAGTGCACCTAAAAGATATCACCCTCTTTGCAAAGTATATGATTCCTCCAAATTCCCAGAATTCTAATTAGAACTCTTGGAAGCAATAAAAGAGATAGGTAACTTGATTCTAAACTAGCTTTTCTGCTCTAAATTACCACCAGAAATCCTTTGTGTCATTTGAACAATAGAACAATTCCATTTTCTATAATCCACATCTCAAGAAAATCCAAAGGAATGCACATGGATATTACCATGATGCAAAGTTTACTAGCCTTAGCACAAAATTAATTAGGAGTGAAGGTGATAACTATGCTAATGACACCAAATTATTTAGGGTAGTTAATACCAAAAAGATTATATACAGCACAATTCTATTGGGATGACTAGAACCCTCCACACGCAGAGGATTACGAGCATCCTATGGCAGATGGAAGAAGGAAGAAGGAAACATTATGAAATAAACAATCACAAGTTGTAACGATGGCCCCTTAATTTGACTGGCTTTAAAAGAGGGTTTTATAGATTCATAGAGGAGATGGCTGTCAATGGCTGTTAGTCTTGATTCCTGTATGCTGCCATCAGTATCAGAAACCATATAGCTATGTAAACCAGTCAGGGGAACTTGTGCAGAAGGATACTATGGCTCTCATGTTCTACTTGTGGGTTCTCAGAGGCAACCTGCTGCTCAATTTGTTAGCAGAATGCTGAATAATATGGACCCCTGAACTGGTCCAACAGTACATCTTTAAATATGCTATTTTAAATATCAAGATATAGGTCAAAGCAGATAAAATGAATGTATTAAATAGGTCTGCTTTTATCATTACAGTTTTGCTTACCAGTACTTATACTCCAAGGTAACCAATGATATTTCTTCAAAGTTGTTTCTTTGTAATAATTTTAAAAGTTCATAGCAATGGGATCGTCAATGGGATGTTCAGTTCTTCATTTAAACTCTTTTTACATTATCCTCAGAGTTGATACAATAACTGAAGCGAAGGGGATTGTGTTTCTTCTATCAAAAATATAAACAAAGTTGTTGTGTTTTTCCTATGTAACCATTCCAAAGTTGCATTTCCCTACTTGTAATCTTAATTGGTCATGCTGGCTACAGCTGATGAGAGTTTTGTATCCAGAATCTTCAGTTTGGATTAATTAGTATACCTGCATGATGGATCTTTTGACTCTATTATTATTAATGCATTATTCATCTGCTTTACAGGCAATAATTTATTAAGTCCATTTATAATCTACCCTTGTTTATTTATTTATTTGATTTGTACCACCCGTTTTTGATGGGTTTCTACCAAGTAATCATTTTTACTGTTTAGGAAATATTTGCAAAAAGAGCTGAGATGCATTTCAAATAAATTCATACAAAGGCATGAACAACAGCTATTGGGCTGTGACCATATTCACTTAGCTCCCAATCTGTATTCAAGATAATGAATTATGGAACTTAAAGCTAAGTGTCTGCATTGTTTGTTCTAAGGAAGTAGAAATAAAACACCTATTTTGAATTCCATAAAAATGGGAAAGAATAAATAGATTCTGGAGTAGTTAAGCTGAACTAAACTTTGGAAAGTATGGTTTCAGATGAGTATTTGTCAAAAAAAATGGATATGCAAATTTGATTCATAAATTAAAAAACACTACTTGCATGAACTATAATTTTATTTACCTTATTTGATTATGTCTTGCATTATTTAAAAGTTATCCTAGAATATTAGAGTTAGTCCCAATTTATTAAAGATTCTGTCTGTTAATTTCCATATATACCCACACCTTCAACTCCTCCCTGTTAATTCATGTGTTAAATCACAAATTGGAAGCATGATAAGGTCACATGTATTCTGTAACATGTTCTGATCATACATGGGTTTTGGGAACATTTCATAAAAGGCATTTCCATTGTTGCAACCATATAGCAAAGGAGGAAATAACTTTTTTATTCATTCTCCTCCTTTCTACCCCCCAAGAATGGTACTCAAAACAGATGAGCAGTTGCCATACAACAATGTGGTGGCTCTACACCAACCTTCAAAAGTATCTCAGGTACAAATAAAGAAATAAAGACAAAGAAAGTATTCATGGACCATATCTAACACAGCAGAATAGCTAAATATTGGTTAAGTAAACCCCTCTGTCTACATATTTTAAGTGAAATTACATATATTCTTGAGCTGAGAAGACAGTTCTACAATTATGGTTCTTCTTTTTAAACTTTTTCAAACTACTCACAGTTGTCCTGATAGGCAGAAACAAGAGGTACCTGGACACATCCACATGCATGCAGACATACAGACACATTCTCTCACTCACTAGATTAAAATCTAGTTTAAACTAGATTAAACTGCTTTGAACTCATAGCTCTTAAAATGATGACACATTCCAAGTATCCTATTGCCAAAGACTGGGAAAAATAGCAATAATTCTATGCATAGTCTTCTATATGTAACATGATCCCTGCTTATTTATTTATTTATTTATTTAAAGATATTTGTATGCCGTCCTTTGCAAGTGCCTCAGGAGGGCTTACACAAATAAAATATAAATACTTAACATAACATAAATTAATTAATGACCCACTATGACTGCAATTAAAATATGGTGATAAAATTCAATATTAAAACTTATTAAAATATTGATTAAATGAAAAGGTCTTAACCTGGTGCCAAAAAACATATAATGACGGCACTAGGCGGACCTCTCTTATACTCTTTATAAAACCTGCAGAATTCAGTGATGCTTCCTTAAATGTTCATGCAAGCTTATAATAGTCTTACACAGTTATGCAGGGATTCATTTTTACACTTTTTCCCATATGAACCCAGGATCTATAATGACACTGGCAATAAGGATGGAGAAATCGGTCAGGTTCTCTTTCTTGTATATTCACTTTTGAAAATCTCAAATTCTTTCCAGTTTGTTCATAAAGAAACCTGTGAATTTAAATATTATTGGAAGAGAGCTGAACCAAACTCACCTCCCTCTCCACATCTGTTTGGCCAACTTTAATAAGAGCATCTATGCCCAGCACAGAGAGGACCATCATGTACCTGCCTCCCATGCAGGCATTAGAGATGAGAAGCCCCAGGGGTAGGAAGTAGAATAATAAGCAATTAGATTGCTAGCCATGGATTTCCATACCTCCTCCTGTGCCTGTTACCCAAGCATGTTACCTGTGAATGTCCCATTACAAATTTAGGTTGATAGTTTCATAGTTCACATATGACTTACCCAGTTATCATAATATTTTGCACAGAAGTTGCCAACTGATTTTTTAAAAATCGGATTATGCACTGTTAAACATCTAGAGATGGATCAGCTTAATTTTGGGGGAAAGGGGAATGAAAACTTGTCTTTGATTTAATTCAGTTTGGTGTAGTCAATGCTAATTTTATTAGAGATATTACAATTTAATAGGTCCTGCTTGCTTTTTTTAAAATCAAAAGTGCATACTTTACATGCTTATTAGTCAGTCTCATTAACTTAAAATGATTTTACACTTCTGGTGAAATAGTGTTGTTGGAATAGTCTTTGATGTAGGATGTACTGAGCCCTCTATAACCTCTATAAACATGACTTTTGGTGTAAAGACAGCAGTGCATATGTTGTAATCAAATATAATTTTACAAGTACCTGTATACATTTTATGATTATTCAGTGTTGAAAGATTAATCATTGTGTTACTATTTCTCAAGGAAGTAAAATTGTTCAGGCTGCATCAAAAAACCCAGAATGAGGACATTTCTTCCAGTGTATTCAAATCAGGAATTATTAAGGCACACATTTTACAAATAATTGAAACAACCCTCTCTCAGATGCTTCTTATCAAGAAGTAAGCACCCTGCATATGAAAGCCCATGTTAGTGGCTGTGTCAGAGGTACTGGGCACCATCAGAAATGAAGCCAAATGACAGGGGAAAGAAACGGAACTGATAATAAGGTAGGGGAATTTATAACCTTTCAAGTTGCCATGTCCCCCACTTGTCAGGTAGCCGTTGTTTTCTGAAGCCAGGACGCATATGTGAACACACTTGCATGGATCGTGTCAGCTCATGGTAACAAGAAGCTGGGCACAGATGAGGAGCACCAGAAATGTAAAGTTCCATACCTTACAAAGTTAGAAAGTAAGAGCACATTAAAAAAGTTGGGCTGGTACATTATCTAGTAGTGTCTCCTGTGTTTCAGGCCCAGTGGTGTACTGGACCGAGGATCACAGGGATGCAGCTGTGGGTTTGATTAACAGTGATGCTGTGTCAAACTGCCTTTCCTCTCATAATTTTCTGTTGCTTCTGAACCTAGTTGTATTTCTCAAAGTAGTTGGAGGAAACTATAATCCTTTTTCAAAATGATATATTGTTTCCTGTTGTAATGCAAAGACTTTTGTGGTGGCTTGTTCTCAAATGGCCAATTAAGAGACCCACTCACATGACAAAATGCCAATTAAGAGACCCAGTCACATGACAATATGCCTGCTTCTGGAGGAGATACAAGTGTTAGCTCTGGGTTGTTGATACGGATCGGTGCAGCCATCTGCATTCTTGGACTCTTCTTGGACAATGAGTATGGGGACTCTCATGATAGGCACCTGAACTTCAAAACTTGCCGTCACACTGCTGTTCACAGCCCACTTCCTCTGTTGCTCCAGTTCCTTGGAAATGCAGCTACTTTTTTGGCTGACCACTGTTGGATGCCTTGCTATGGTCTCCTGCTTTAGGGCACTCCTTCAGCAGCTGTTGGAAAATGCAGGAGGCAGCCAAAGCAAGGGAGACACTTTGGCAGCCCCTTACTGAGGCATGTGCCTTCTGTGGGTGGCCCAGTATGACAACCATCATTTTGAACTGCATGTTACTTCATGGGTCACTGAGATATTTGCAGGGATGTGTTCATGTATAGCTCCTGGGTGCAAGCCACTTCCAAATATTACTATGAGAGAGAAGGAGAGTAGTAATGTAAGTAAAACTATCAATAATAATATGTGTCAAAGCCAATATAGTGAACACTGTATTGAAAGTGGATTAACCAGCACCATGCCACAATAAAACAGCCATAATGAAATGTTTCAAAATGTAACTGAAGTTCAAACTTTGTTTTCAAAGTGAAAACAAATTAAGCATTGTCGGGATTCTTCTCCTCACCATCCCTATGCTCACTCATTTTTTTTTTAAATCCACCGAATTTTCTCCTGTCAAGCAGCAATTTGGCCAATTATCCAATGCAGAACTGTTTCTTCTGTGGCACTTTCTGTGCTTGCATTTTCTGCCACTTGCACTTTGTTAAATTAGGATAGCCTATAACATGGCATGCCCACCACTTGCAGAATATTAAAACCTTATTTGAGACGTGTGTTAAGGGCATACTTCATTTGCATTCTATTTCCTTACCATATAGAAGATGTTACAGAAAACAGTTCACACTGTTATCTAATGGCTTTTTGAACAGAGTCCTTCACCTTTAGATTTTAATGAGCTGTCCAAAAACAATACCACTTTGTTATTTACCCTTGACATAAATTCCAAGTCTCTTTATGACTTTAATGAGATGCATAGTTAAAGCATCATCAATTTATATTAGATATTCCCTAGCTCCCTCTGCACTAATCCCTAAACTAAGTAACATCAGACTCCAGGAGCCCTAAATGCTAATTTTTATTGATGGCTACCATCAGAAAATTAGCAAACAATGCACTCTAAAATTCCTGTAGTGAATACCATAGATATAATAATGAATATTTTAATATTCTGGCATACTGAATGATTCCATGTAATAGTTAACTGATTGCTGCAGACAAACGTTTTTGCTGTTGATGAAAATAAATATAAATATTTTGCAAAGCTTCTATATTTTGAAAAGGTATTTGCATTCTGGGAAGTTCTTTTAGGAATTTCTTAGGACATTATGGAATATCATCCAAATTTACAAATGTTGTTGTCACCATTTGACAACCCTGAATGCAAAGTGATTGATAACATTCAACTTACTGACAGTTTCAAAGGAATATGTGAGTAAACAAGGACATGTCCCATTGTTTGATATGCAGGCAGTGGACTACATGATGAAAGACATCACATGCCACAGAAAAAGAGCCATTTTTCTCCAAGCAAATAGAAGATGTGAACTATGCAGACAGTATCTGCCTAATTTTGTTCACTTGCTAGACTTGCATAAGACAAAACCTGTACTAACAGGGAAAGTATACTGTAATAAAGCACTTTATTGAGATAGGTAAAATCTGGGAGTGGGAGTGGGGGGGATCACCAAGGACCATTGCTTTAAGGTATTTCTCCAGTTTTATCAAAAATCCTGTCAATTTACCTCAGGTCTGGCTTGAATAAGATTTTCCAAAATTGGTTCAGTTTTCAGCTGGTATGAAATTCTTTGGGATCTTGACTTCACATGAAGCTCCTTACACAGTGTCAGAATATTGCCTTATCTAACCCAGAGCTGTTTGCTGTGGCTAGCTGTAACTCTTCCAGAGTATCTGCCAGGTGTGTTCTTAATCCGAGACTCCTAGGATATTCTGCTTTGCAAGCATACACTAAGGCTCCACCCCAAGATAAGACATTTCAGTTCTGCAATGCTTTTACTTTTATATCTCAGCAGGAGGAGAAATGCATATATGGCAGAATAAAAATTAAAAAGCCAAGACTGGCAAATACAAGCAGTAGCACTACAGTATTCCTGTGTGCAGTATATCTTGAAATTAATTTTAATAACAAATTTGCCACATAATTCTATGCATGTTGGTGATATTACTTATAAAGGGCCAGTTATGCAAATGATGTTATATAAAGAACAGGTATGCCAGATCCCTATCCAAAGGGGTTTATAGTCTAAAATAAGAGCCTCTGTGTCAGAGTATTGGACTGAGTTTTGGGAGAACCAGTTTTTAGACCCAACTCAGCAATGAAGTTCACAAGGTGACTTTGGCAAGTCACTTAGACATTTGGCAAGTCACTTAGACATGTAGTCTGAGCAACCTCACATGGTTGTTGTGAGGATAAAATGAAGGAGGAAGAAGAGGAGGTGGTGGTAAGCTGCATATGGTTCCTTGCGAGTTAAAAAGATAGGATATCTTTTAATTATGTCTTTTATTTAGGATATCTAAATAAAAGACATAATTAAATCAGAAAAAGAAAAGCAACAGGTGGAGTGAGAAGGATGGAAGATTGCTTAAGCAGGGAATCATATATGATTATTTCAGTTACACCTGCTTCAGCTTAGTTACAGTGAGGCAGACTTTTCCAACCTGGAGACCTTTGGACTGTGGAAGTTCAACTATCAACATCCCAACCAGCATTCTCTTTCAGGGTTGATGAATATGGTAGGTCAATATATCTGGAAAGCTCCACCTGGGGAGAGACTTCAGTAAGTTAGGTTTCATTCAAGTTAGGTAGCTTGTAGGACCAAGATAGAAAATTATTGTGGACTGATATCTGGATGTGAGGCAGCCAGTCCAAAGGGAGCAGAAGAAAGAAAAGAGAGAGCATGGCCAAGGAAAAGAAAGAAAGGGTTGGGTAGGTGCCATAAATATGAAGCAAGCATCCCAAGTTATGAGTCTGAGCTTCAGGAAACATTCCATCTAGATTCGCACAATTAGAACAGTCTATCATGGCTAATTTGTCATGAAATTTGATTATTCAAAAACCAACCATGGCTTGTCATGCTGTGTGAACTCAGGCACAGGGGTTGTTCAACAATCCTTACAAAACCAAGCCAGGTTCTATTTCAAGATTTTTGAGGGTTGCTTAACCCTTACACAAACAGTGCCATCTGGGTTTGCATAACATGGGAAGTTGTGGCTGGCTGCAACTTTCAAAATGGTTTTCCAAACAGATCATTATTTAAACCATGGTGGGGTTTTCAGTTGTGCAAACTGGCCCAATTCCTAAGGTAGAAGAGGCCCTAAGAGCAAAAATGATACGCCCAAGCCCCTTCTCCCTGGGCAAGCACTCATACAGTTGGTCTCACTGAGTTTAATAGATAATAGACCCGGGGAAGTATGTATGCAAATACATTGTGCAAGTTAACAGGGCACAATGTTTCTGATAGACTGATTAATTGGCTGATTTATTTATTTATATTGAATTTGTTTGAAAGCTGCCCACTTGCTTCATGCTCTCCAGGGACAAATTCTGGAAATTATACACTTGCAATGTGATTTCCTGTTACCAATTAAATTAACAGTATAATTGAGATATTTTTCAAGCAACAAATGTTAATGTTCGATAGTTTGGCCCAAAGCAGCCAATCATGCAGATCTTGATTGGCTCTAGCTTCATTCTGAAATTTGCAATTTGGAATATTCTATAATACTTTCCCTAACAAGCAGTGTGTACCCCGTCCCTTGATGTTAAAGACTTCCAGAAAGGAAAGGCAACCAAATAACAGAAGATACTGGCTAGCTCTTCAGGCAGTTATAAAAGGAAATACCCGACCATTAGTGACCACACTGGCCTGATCACATGTCTTAACAGAGGAGAAAATGTGTACTTTAGAAGACAACAAAACTCTAAGGGAAACTAAGGATGGGTATATTCAATTAGTGGGAAAATGCTGCAATGATTAAGAGGCCATGGAGGATACAGTGTGCAAATACACAAAGGTAACAAAGTGAGACAAGCATAATGATGTTAAGGTGATCTATTGAAAGGAGATAACACTAAAGGACTGGCTGAAATTGATTAATAGATAACTTAGGAGCAGCCGAGAAACTAGTGAAAATTGCCTTCTTTGTAAAAGGATATTCTGGGAAGCCCTTTGGAGTGTGAAGTTCCCTTTCTGCTCTGCAATTCAGAGGTCTGATTTTCTTTTAAAATCCCTTTGGAGATTATCCATAACAGAAGAATTTTATATGAGAATGCATAAAGATTTCTTGTTTGCCTTCATTCACAGGAAGCCTGCTACAAAAGGGATGTCTGCTTATTATTGTGCCTTTAGAATTTTTTGGCTGGGGTTGAAGTCCATGAAATAGTTTTGCTTTACAAGAAAAATATTTCATTTTTAAAGATAATACTAAAGTTATGAAAATCTTTACAAGCTCAGTCTATCAACAAGGGGGGATGGTGGGGATGGTGAAAAAATAAGTTAGCTAATATTACAAAAGGTTTTGTAGCTATAAGTTTGCAGCAATTATGCATGTTTAAAGTAAGATATATTTTTATTTATGTATATACTGAGAATATGAAGAGCTTTACATGTTCATTCCTAATAAGATGTGTTCAAAATGGGGGGGGGGAGAATTTTGGTTGTGGTGGTGGTGGTGGTGATGATGATGATGATGCAATAAAGAAATATAGCATTGTCTGAAAACATTTGAATTCTGGACAAAATATCACATAGGAGATACTTCATCCCTTGTTATATCTGGAGAATTTTAGGTATATTCTGATAACTGTATTAGCTAATTCATTCAAGTGACAATCCTGTATCCACTCACTGGCATAGCATGTCCAAGCATCCTACTTTAGAGAGGACAGTCCTCTTCTTTTAGAGAGCTGGAAGAGGACAGTCCTCTGCTTGAAAGGCTGTTTGAAGAGCTGTCTACTTCACTTCCAGTTTCAAAAATCATATTGATTGAGACCAAGGACTCTGAAATTGTTCATCAACTATTAGCATCTGGACAGAGCAGACCCAAGCTTCTCCTCAGCCATGTCCACTATGGTGGAAGGTACTGTAACTCTTCAGGATTATAGTTATTATTATTTCACACTTTGCTCCTATGCATATAGCTTTGCATTGGCAAACATGATACAAATTGGAATTCATCCTATCTCACTGGCAATATTTATGTAGCCATCCTACACCTGAGAGTATGATCCAATTTATTCAATGGGACTTATTTCTGATTGCACTCTCACGATGCCCAAAACCTCAGGCCTCATAACCACAACAGCTGGCATGCACTTGGACCTAGTCTGCTGATGAATTCAGGAAAACAGAAAACTTGCACTATTTTGTGGTGTTTTGGTTGCTCTTAGTAAACATCCTTCTCATTTGTGGATACTGAAAGTGCAGTGATGGGTGGCAAATTAAAATATATCTCAAACAAATCTTTGCATCAAATTTTTAATTGGAATGGATTTTCTTGATGTGCATTGTTTGGAGTGAGACGGGTGAATTTTATCAAAAGGAAATGCATCTTCAGTTTCTTAATTTTAGCTCTCCCCTTTAGAACTCTACATCCAGGCAGTCTGAAAAATGAACCAACATTGTTAAAGGACAATTTAGTGCAATGATCTGAGACCTTGAAATAGGTGCTTATAGCAGGATTTTCTGTTCCCTCACTTACTGCTTTCAGTAGGCCACGACCTAGATGATCTATCAGCCATGACTTGTGGAGGGCCAGGTAGCTGGTGCATGATAGGAGAGAAAACTCAGTGAAGGGTGAATCTCCAGGTAACGCACAGCCCACCTAGGTGAACCTTAGCTGTTTGTTCCCAGCTATTACTGTAAGATGAATGCTAGGGGCATAAAAGGGCATAGTTAGAGCATGCCATTCTCCAAAAAATCTATTTTCTGTAGTGAACTTGAGGTTTAGCTGAGACAGCTGTAGGGAATGCAGGGTGCTAAATCAGATAGTGTTTTCTTCCCAGCTTGGTTTTAACTGAGTTCCTGTGGCCTCTTGAGAGTAGAAAGGAAAAGCTAAGCACAATAAAAAAATAAAATAAATTGCTGCGATCTCAGGCCATGTGTGCACGCACAGGACTTTCTTAGAGAAGGTTTTCATGTATGCATGTTAATATTTCTATTACTAGGAATACTTTTTCAATTTATTTATGACTGGCATTGACCCTACCTCAAAATGCAGGTGTCATCCACCATCTGAGCTCAGCAACTCCTGGGTATTCAATGTTGTTTGCAGGTGTGCTGCAGAAGATAGGTTCAAAAATGCAGACATTAGAAAATATGCATGAAAAATGGATGCATTTTATATTACAATGTCTAATAACAAATACATTGAAATATACTGACAAATACATTAAAGCACAGTTTAAAAGGCAACAACTACAGAATAAAAAGAGCACAAAACCCAGCATAGCTATGTAGACACTAAAGGGCCTCTTGAACAGAAGAAAACTCATTCTCTGTTGATGGAAGGGCAGCAGAAAAGGAATGAGCTTAGCATGTCTAGGAAGGGAGCTCTGTAGGAAGTTCCTAGTTCTCTCTAGGAATGTCTTCTTTCATGACATTATGAAATGTTCCTCTAAAGGTATAGCTCTTCAAAGAAGAGCCTCTCCCAAAGTTCTTAGAACCTGGGCAAGCACATATGGGAGAAAGTAGTCTTACTGGTGTCCTGGAAGCTATATGGTGGTGGTGTTTCACAAGCCAAGGTGGCTTGCAGAGTTGCAAAGTTCACTTCTCTGTATCTTATCTTCACAATGAAAACTCTGTGAAATAGGTTGGGCTGAGAGGTAGTGACTGGCTTCATGATTGAGCAGTTACTAGAACCCAGATCTCCTAAGTCCAGCACTCTTTAGCACTACACCACACTGGCTCTTTAGAGGGCCTAACCTGTACTTGGAATTCACTCTAGGAATGGACTGATGGCCAGTGAAGATGCTGTTAGAAGAAAGACACATGCTTCCTATAACTAGCCCTGGTCAACAGTCTGCAGCATTCTGGACCAGCCAGTTTCTGAAAAGCAGCCAATGCAGAGCAAGTTCCTGTAGTCCAAACAGGATATAAGTAATATATGCACGTCTGTGACCCGTTCAGATGCTCTATAAACAGGCTGTATTGCTACACTAGCCTCAACTACACAACTGTACTCCTCCAGGCTACTACCAAAACCCTTGCATACAGGTTCAGGACTGATAATTTATTATTTCAGTCAAATTATCATGGATGTAAGATCCTTACACTTTAGATTGATGGATTGATCAATTGATTGATTGATTTACTTTAGAAATCCTATATCCATTTTTAATAGATAGTTCTGCATCCTTATCATTATACGGCTTGCATTTCCCCGCTGGTAATACACCGAACCACATCAAAGAACTTGTGTACCAGTACATTAAGGCACAAAAAAGGATGCTGAAAGAAATAAGGCTTACAGTTTTGTGTGTTCTGATAGATGAAATGTTTTAACATATGTTTTGCTGTTGACATTGAATAGCTTTTTAATGTTCAAATCTCAACATTGTTATTGCTGCAGTCTCTTTTATGTAATAAATATCATCGTTGCTCACACTGATTTGATAGGCTGAACTGCACTGATGAGATAAGAAGATATTATTTTACACAAGGCAACAACGTTGAAAAGCAGTGACCTTCAGATAATGCATGTGCTATCTGCTGCAAAAGGGAAGGGGGTTTTTTAAACTGGATTCACTAGCCTGCATTTTTAATTCATATTACCAGCCACTTTGAAATCCAAATACTAAACCATATATCTAATTGTAACTACAAGGAAAAAAAATCCGCATTCCAAGCTTTTCTTTGACAAGGTCTTGACATACCCTGGATATTTTAATTAGTTTTAAGCTACTACAAACTACTTTACAAATTATATGAGAATGTATTTGGATGAATTGAGCCTAGATCCAAAGCTGCATACAGAACAGCTACATGCATACAGCCCTAGTTAAATATTCGGATTGATCTGGATCTGGGCCCAAGTCACCCAAAGAAGCATTTGATGCATATGTGAAGACACCGATTCATAGAAATGGCAGCACCATTGGCGCCAGTTAGTCAGTGCAACTGACAGTAGACAAAATTTATAGAGTAGACTGTGTGGGCCAGTGCCTGAGTCTATCAAACCCAGGGAGAGGGGGGAATTTAAATATTCCTTTTCTATACCACAGTGAATCACTAGATTAAAATAAACGAAAAAGTAGGAAAAAAAATAAAAATTAAACAAGCACATTTTAACTTTGAAAATAGTCCCTTCACAAGTCTAAATGAAAAATCTCATAACTATACAACTTTTTTTTTAAAGCAAGGTCAGGGGTACACAGAATAGATTGTATTTGAACTTATTTATTTGCTGTTTTTAAACTGGATGCTTGGCTTTCTCCTCAGCAAAGGGCATTGAAGGAGATGTTGTTATTGATGTTGTTATCCTGAATCAACAACCTCATTTCTCTCTAGGTGCCTTTATACAGGCAGGTACTTTCAGTGGATTTTTTAACTACTCAACCTTGATCACTATATTGAATTACTCTTTGACCATCAGTACTTGCTGTGAATTGTGAATACAAGCCAGAATTGCCTAGCCTACCTGAGCTTATGGATAGACAAATCTCTCTTGTTTCTGACCCATGCAATTTTTACATCTTTTTACACATAATTTTATTCTGTTCCATATCTGCATTAATTTGTGGTTTGTTTAAACATATGCTTTCTTTTATGGTATACATTTTAATACTATTTCAATACATTTGAAATGCCAAGAACTGTGTCACGACCTTTGAAGAAGTATTAAAAAATACAGTGAATAACTCAATCCATACTTTTGTCCGAATGCATATCAGTTCATTATGCAACAGAATTTACAAATGTCTTAAGCACTGTTATCTGAAATACTGGTATCTGCACTGCACTGTGATGAGAACAGTGATGAGTCATCAGCTCTTGCTGTTAGTTTGAACCATTTGATGATGGATAATACCCAGTACCTTGTTGCTAGGAAGTCACCATGAAGTGAATTTTTCCTTTTAAGTTCACTTTTCTAGGACACAATTGAAATCACAGATGAATGTGTTGACTTCACATAAGGGGCATGTTAATATTCTGTATGATCAACATACACAGTAATATGCCTGTAGTGCTTTTGAATTATATAATATACAGATCATGTTATCTTGATCTGTATCTAAGTTTGGAGGGCTTGGATATAGCTTTCTCACTTTTGAGTTTCAGCTGATATGACACTATCAGAAAATGGGATGCATATAAGCACTATAAGTTATTTGGTTAAAAAAGAGGGTGCAGGCTCAGCTCCCTCACACCCCAAAATGTACATGCCTTCTGTGCTTTCTGGTTGGCAATGATGGACTAGGTCTGAAGAAAGTTTCAGAAGGCTACCAATCTTGGGGAAGGAAATCCTGCTCAATTGGAGTCCCCATTCATTAAAGGAAAGACTACATGAGTAGGAAATGGCTCTGTTCAGGCTGAATTGATCATGAAAGGGGGTGGGGTGCATGATTACCAAGAGGCAGGGTTACTCTGGTGTTTTCCTGTAGAGACACTTAAACTGAATGCCTGAAGAGAAGTACAGATAAGTGCAATTAGACAAGTGACTGATGAGCATGCATATTTCAGAAGAACCCCATGTATCTAAATAATGCAGTTAATGCGAAAAATATCAGAATTCCTCTATGAATCTACTGGAATTTTATGCAAGATTAGAACATGTCCATTAATGTTGCTGTACAACTTTAAGAACAGGGAAAGCAAGGTAATATCTTTGGAGGCTTTTGATTCTGATGCTCAGGGTTATAAGCAACCAAACAAATCAATTGTAGCACATTTTAGCAATACAAGAATACTTTCCTGATTTGGCTCTGGAACTTTTTACAGTGCCAGGTTTTTGTTTTGTTTCATTTCATTTTGATACCCATATGCAGTCTACTTTGGGCAGAACATTTTAGCTTTAAAAATGCAAGGAAAACAAATTCAAATAAGTTGATAGTTTTTGCTTCTGTTTGCTGTATAACAAAAAGCTTTTTCTAAGCAAGGGGGAAAAAACTTTAAAGTGTAAATAAGCCTAGGGGAGTTATTTCAAGCTAATGACATAGCCAGAAAATAACTGAAGCAGCAGAATATGCCTGAAATTCAGATGTATTGTCACTATATGAAGCTGTTTTATAGCCTCTCTGGAACAAGGAAAATATCACCATTTAATGTACAGTTATAATTTAATTTCTGAACTGGAAAGAAAAGATTAAGGAGAAGGGGGTGAGGGACAAGAACAACCCTAATTTTTTCACATCTGACCAGCACATTTGTGTATCAAGAAATACAAGTCCAATTTGATCAGTCTTTTCTCTTGATACATTCAATGCAAATGTTCAGATATTTTAAGTTTCGACAGTTCTGTTAGATGCATTCCTATGAACACATGAAAATGTACAAAACAAGTCACAGAATACTTGGTCTCATTTTATTATGTGCATGGTCCTGACCAGTGTTTTCACTCATAAAATAACTAGCCTCTTCGCTTCAAAGGAGAAGGCAGTTCTGTGCAATGATGCCATATAAAAGGTACACATTGCATTAAAATGAATGGAATAACCTCCAAGCGGCAACATATCTTGTACAACAGTATAGATTGCAACTTGTTCAGGACAGTGAGTTATGGATGATTGAGGATTTTGTTTGGGCTACTTTTTTTAAGTAAACAGGATTCTTACATACCCAACTAATAAATGGACTGGCATGTATCTATCCTTCAGTTTTTGTATTTTTTGCAATTTTTCTGGACAATTTTCAGCTTAAAAAAGGTATCACAATGTGTACAAAATGGATATTCCAGGTTAAAATCTGCACTAAGGATCTACATACTTTAGAATTAAATGTGTACAAAAATGTGTATTTTCTGAAGAATACATTGTAAAATAATGCAAGTGTTTGTTTGTTCTTTTAGTTGTAGATGGAACACAGTTATAAACAATCACATGCAAAAATAGATTTATCCATTTATACAGTGAGCAACTGCACTGTAGATTCAAAGCAGAAAACAGTAGCACTGGTCCTTGTAACATGAAAAACAGCAGGGCCACTGAGGCCACCTCTTCCCAACCCTGACTTTCAGTGATATGATGAAGTACAATTGCATGGTCTGCACCAGAAACAAGGAATGTCTAGCCAATGGGGTTATGGAGTGAATTCAGCCTGCAGTTCCTCTAGTGAGGTTCCTTTGGGGAGCTCTATATCCTCCATGTACCCTGCACCCCCTCAGAGAATTCAGTGGAGGCAGGACCACCCCCCGCACCTCCCATCTGAGCTACAAATTCAATAAATGTTCCCTGGCTTTGCTTTGGAGAGGTGAACAAAGTCTGCAAGCTTGGCAGCCACTACTTCTAGGAGCACACTGAAGCAGCAACTCTTCCAGGCTTCTGATAGGAAAGGTGAAGAGTTAAGTGAAGCCTATTCAGTGTACGAGTATGTGTGTATATGAGAATGTGCTTTTGTGTGTATGTGAAAGGTGTGTGCAGGTTGGGGTACCACATACCAGTAGGGGGTGCCTCATCACTTTTGGACTGTGACATGTGGCCCCTGACATGCACACTTGGAGCCAGTTCAGACTTGGACCCAAATCTTCTCATCCCAAGACAAGGCCATTGCCTTAATTTTGACACCTTTAAGAGAGTATCAGAAATAAAATAAACATATGCATCATCTTTGTTTTAAGCTGGACATAGGGAAGAGGCTGTCATACATAAGAGCAAACCTGAATAATATGAATAGTCCTTCAACCATTTGCCAGTCCTTTATTTATGTGTGGTCATTGCAGAGAAATTTGATGGAGCTGTTACCAATTGCAGCAGCTGCTTTAAACCAAATTGCAAGCACTATTTTCTTTCTTTCTTGCTCAAACACAAAAATAATGTGACCATCAGAAGTTCTCTGCAAATGAACCTTAGTACTTGGAAGGGCACTTTGATGAAGGAGCACTGAGGTCTGACTAATTTTACATGGAGGGAGAAATCTAAACAACGTAATATTTATAGCACCATTTTCTTGAAGTACTGTGGTCTGGCATTATCCAGTACAGTGAGGCAAAGTGGTGGAAAGAGAGCATTTTCTTGTTAAAAATCTTCTAATTTTTACAAGGATTGTCACTGGAGGTTTACAGAAATGGTCCAGGAATGTGATTCTTTTTGGAGGAAGGGCAAATAGAATGCTGTTACACAGAGATGATAACACATTCCATACACCTGTTATTCTCTTCTAAGCTTTGTTCTTTAGTTAATAACAAGAAGGTCGATTAACATCCTTTCTTTTAAACCAGTAACATGAAAAGGTCAGATATGAAATAAATAAAGATTCCCTTTCCTAGGGGAACAGATACTTAATGCAGAAGAAAGGCCGTACTTTGTCAGCCATAGCTTGAAGAGGCTTGAGTCTGCTATGGAAATAAATTAGAATGTCTCTTGGATGGCAAAAAAGTGGCCATTTGAGGATACAGCTGACATGGCTTCTCAGTGTACACTTGACATGAGGGTGCCTGATGCTATCATGGGGAAAAGGCAGGGAAAGCTGCAGTCTGAACCACTGACAGTTTGTCTTCCTCACACCCGTGCATCCAACATTTTACACTCCAAATTAATTGCATGTAGTGCGTGCTTGTTAAACAGCCAGTGGACATTTTGTAATTAACTGTCTACTTCAAAGTCCAAGGGTATTTTTTTCTTTCCCTTGCAAACAACCATAAAAGGTATTCTCTTTTTATTCTTCAGGTTGATATTTATGCTACTCAAAGGGGAGTGCATGTTGTTTTTAATAGGCTTGCAGGTTTTTAAAGGGGGAAAATATTCTCGTTATCCTGCAATAGTAATTTTAGTCAGGTCTTATTTAGCCAAGATAAATGTATTTGAGAAGTTTTAGCAGCTATATAAAGAAGAGCTTAACACTACTTTGAAAAGTGAATTTCAGGTAATTTTTAAAAGACAGGATTTAATCTTTGTCCCTTCAGACTAATACACACACATACACATACATATACACATTGCATCACAGTGAAGTGGTGATTAATTGATTTGTATCTGCCCTGTATTAAATCCAAAAGCAGAGTCTTACAAGGCCTACCTTCCTTTCACTAATGCTGCAAATAGTCCTTCTGTCTATGCTAGCCTTGCAGAATAGTATATGCATTATCAATATCAGAATTCATTGGTCATATAGAATTGTGCATTCGGTCAAATGTCGTGTTCCTTCTACTAAATTTTCATCTAAAGAAGGGATTGGTAACAGGTATTCTGATTACTACATATGGCTTTTCCCCACACTGCAACTAGATACATCTCCTGCTGCACAGGCAATATTGGTGTCAGGTTTTTATTACTGTGGAGTGTTAAAATGGTCAGATTTAGCTTGTCCTGAGGTTAAATATGACAATTACAGCATTCTGTAGCTACCACACAACACTGACATATCTGTTAAGAACATGCTGAATTTAAACTTATTCCTGCTAGAGAGTGGAATGACACCAACATCTGGAAGCAAACAGCTGACTTTCATTTTCCTAGTCACAACGGATTTGTGCAGCACACACTGAGTGTGGCTCACAGAGGAGAAAATGGACATCCAAACGTTACTCACTGCACTTTTACACTATCAACATATTTATATTGCTTGATGATTCACAGAGCAATGAGAGGATCTAAAGGCAATCCTCCCAGTTCAGAGGACAACTGGAAACTTACATTGCTAGATATACAGATACCATCAGTAGATGGAAAACACATGTAAGCGCCAGGTTGCAAAATATGCTAAAACTCTGGATGAGAAATGTGCACAAGAGTTTTCACTCACTTCTTGCACAAGCTGATACAAAGGCATTACATAGAACAGATATCTGTGGATGCATTCATTCACGATTCTTAGCAACCAATGGATATTGTTTATGTAATCAATTTGCAAACTTTACTATACAGAGAAGATAACAGACACACTTGCTTTTAAGGGGAGAAAGGACAGTGTGCGCTATAATCAGGCAGACAAGGATAGTGAAGGGATGGAAAACCTATTACAGACCGAGTGCAAAAACTGAACCCCAAAACCCACTTATTTATCACAAAGGGCCAATACGACAATAAAACCAGAAAACTGAAGTTCTGATTTATAAAAAACAACTCACAGCCAGTCCCAGCAAATATATAAATATATATCCTTGGAAGAACAATGACAGGCCATGCGAAAGCTCAGCCAAGTCAGAGCTCATGAGTTGAGGGTTCTGAAATCATGGCCTGGCATCACTACAAAATTCCGAGCATGTGCATGGCCCCTATGTGCTCTGTAATCTGATCCTAAGATGCTGAGGTGACTTGGCTCGCATGCCGAAAGAGAGGGCTCTGCATGCTCACTGTGACAAGCATACTATAGCTTCACCAGCACTGGCCTAACCCTACCCGGGTGCACTCCCCTAATACAGGGATAAATTTCCATTGAAAAGACGGTGATTTTGCAAAAGCTTTCCTTGAGCAGCTTCTTCTGCACAGCTTATCATTTCTGCCCATCCTACAAACATTCCAACCACCAAAATCATGCCAGGGCACCTCATTTTTCTAACCCTAACCCTGCCCTGGTGCAAACACCTAACCCTAATATAAGGGTGAAGTTCCATTGAAAAGAGGTTGAATTTGAAAAAGCTTTCCTTGAGTAGCTTTTTCTGCACAGCTCAACATTTCTGCCCATTCTAAACAAATTCCAACCACGAAAATCAGGACAGAAAACATTGTTTTTCTAACCTTAACCCGGTTAATTCCCCTAACCCTAATACAGGGGTACACTTCCATTGAAAAGAGGGCAATATTGAAAAAGTCTTCTTTGAAGAACTTTTTCTGCAAAGCTCAACATTTCTGCCCATTCTAACCACATTCCAACCATCAAATCATGCCAAGAAACCTCATTTTACTAACCCTAACCATGCCCTGGTGCATCCCCCTAACCCTAATATAGGGCTAAATACCTTTGAAAAGAGGGTGGTTTTGAAAAAGCATTCCTTGAGTAACTTTTTCTGCACAGCTCATAATTTCTACCCAATCAAAAGACATTCCAACCATCAAATCATGCCAGGGCACTCATTTTTCTAACCCGAACCCTGCCCTGGTGCAAACCCCTAGCACTAACATAGGGGTAAAGTTCCACTGAAAAGAGGGCGATTTTGAAAAGCTTTTCTTAAGAGATTTTTCTGGACAGCTCAACTTTTCTGAGCATTCTAAGCACACTCTATCCATCAAAATCAGGCCAAGACACCTTGATTTTCTACCCCTAACCCTACCCTGGTGCATTCCCCTAACCCTAATATAGGGCTAAAATACCTTTGGAAAGAGGGTGGTTTTGAAGAAGCCTTCCTTTAGTAGCTTTTTCTGAACAGCTCGTCATTTCTACCCAATCAAAAGACATTCCAACCATCAAATCATGCCAGGGCACTCATTTTTCTAACCCGAACCCTGCCCTGGTGAAACCCCTAACACTAACATAGGGGTAATGTTCCATTGAAAAAAGGGCGATTTTGAAAAAGCCTTCCTTGAGCAGCTTTTTCTGCACAATTCATCATTTCTACATATTCTAAAAACATTCCAACCACCAAAACCATGCTAGGGCCCCTCATTTTTCTAACCCTAACCCTGCCATGGTGCAAACCCCTAACACTAATATAGGGGTAAAGGTTCATTGAAAAGAGGTCAAATTTGAAAAAGCCTTCCTTAAGTAGCTTTTTCTGCAAAGCTCAACATTTCTGTGCATTCTAAGCAGATTCCATCCATCAAAATGATGCTGAGACACCTCGTTTGGCTAACCCTAACCCTTCCCTTTTGCATTCCCCTAACCCTTATACAGGGGCAAAATTCCATTGAAAAGAGGGTGGTTTTGAAAAAGTTTTCCTTGAGTTGCTTCTTCTGCACAGCTCATCATTTCTGCACATTCTAAACACATCCCAACCACCAAAACCATGCCAAGACACCTCATTTTTCCAACCCAAACCCTACACTGATGCATTCCCCTAACCCTAATATAGGGCTAACATACCTTTGAAAAGAGGGTTGTTTATTAAAAACCTTCCTTGAGTAGCTTTTTCTGCACAGCTCCTCATTTCTGCCCATTCTGAACACATTCCAACCACCAAAATCATGCCAAGACTCCTCGTTTTTCTAACCCTAACCCTACCCTGGTGCATTCCCCAACCCTAATATAGGGCTAAAATACCTTTGAATACCTTTGAAGGCTAAAATACCTTCGGCTTCAGCGAATGGGGCTGCACAGAAATTTTCTAAATAAATAAATACACTGTTGCATTTCCCTAACCCTAATATAGTGCTAAAATACCTTTGAAAAGAGGGTACTTTTGAAGAAGCCTTCCTTGAGTAGCTTTTTCTGCACAGCACATCATTTCTTCATACCACTTCCCATCCACCATTATGAGGTGTCTGACTGCTTTTCCGACCAGTTACTGATACATAAGAGAATGTCCCTGCAACACACACACACACACACACACACACACACACACACACACACACAGCTAAGTCTGTGCAGAAGTCTTTGGTGAGGGACTTTGCCAAAATTCTTTTGAAAGTTCAAGCCAATAATCTGGGCCAGAACACCCTTGGCTATGTATGTATCCTCTGACAACCCTTCAAATATAGGAATGTCCTCAGAAAGTGGTCACATGGAATGCTTCAGCATGAATTTGGGCTTGGCTTCTTTATTTAGTGCATAATTCTGCTTACTTCATAACTTGCTGCATAAGGCTACACTGAAAACTCAAAATAGCCAAACACAGGGACACACGGGGGGGGGGGGGATTTTTTTTGCTATATTTATATACCACTTTGTACAAATAAGGTGAGGCAGCAAACAATCTTAACCTAAGGAAAGTAAAGTGAACACAACAATAATTCAAATGAAGCAGATACACACTTGAGAGATCATTATAAGAACAAGTAATAAAAATAGAATTAAAAGTGACAAGAAGAACCCAATAACGTATAAAAGAAGAAAACCATAATATACCCAATGAAGTTAAAGACTATTATTATAATTATTTATTTTATCTCTGTATTTCTCAATAGCTGAAGATTTCTGTGAAGCTTACTACAACTGAAGATGGACTATGAAAAATTAAATTTTGTTACTCGGTGCCTGAAATACTAGCTACATAAGCCAGTCCCAGTGTCCAGTCATGACACCTCAGTGGCTGGATGGAACTACTTAAAGAAAGGTCTTCCATTTCCAGATGACCTTAAAGAAAAAGCAGCTTCAATGAGGAACGCTTGCATGAACCTGTTCACTCTATGATGTCAGACTGGCGGCATCATAAAGTGTTGCACAATATTGGTAAGGTTCTGGTAGCTTACCATACCACTACAGAAATAACCTCAGAACAAGGAAAGGAATTGCACATAAGGCAGGAAGAAGTACAGACATCTTTAAAAAACACACCTGATACAATCCTATCTTGCAGTGCCAATTTATTCAAGCAATACTTGCACTCATTTAAATTATTTCAATGAGATATCCCCTTCTCTCACAGTAATGACTAAAAGATCAGTCTCAGTGTCTGGTCAGTATAATTGCTTCATGTATAAAGGTTTCATTTTTCAAGCTTGTCTTGAAGGGAATTGTGTCTTGAATGTGTAGAATCTGTTAAAGCATTGCCTTACTTGCTTAAAAAAGAAGAAAACAAAGACATCTTATCTCCGAGCACAAAAGTATAAGGTATTTCTTAACAACTCCACAACAGGAGTGCAGTTTTCAGGTTAAGTTACTCATTGCGCTTCTTTCTGACTTAAGATCTGCAAGTGAAATATTACGCCTTGCATGTTTAGGAAGATCTAAACAGAACATTGCAAAGGAAACAGGAAATAAAATGGCTGTAACTAAGACTTGTTCCTGGTGTTTTGCTACAAACAGGCATTCAGAGAATGGCAGAGACGTGGGCAAATGTTGGTCACTCTCTTGGAAAATGGAATTAGGCATAGCTGTTAAACTCTGATAAAATAAAGACCAAAGTCAGCCAGTGACAGGAAAATACCAATTGTACTCTAAAGATTAGTAGACTCAATTTTCAGCATGCAGCTAGTCTTTAAAATATTTAAAATTCTCTCACTACCCTTCGAAATGTGCTAGCTTAACAGTGCATGAATATTCTTTTTAGTGGTGAACATTTCTCTAATCCCCCTAGTTAGGATCCCATTCCATGAAAAATCACTGCAATTATAATACTTAAAGCTGTGTTAAGGAAATTTCTGGATTATATTACTTCTTAAGCAAGCTTCTTTATTCATATCCATTTTTATTTTCATGTCTGTGATAGTCTGCGACAGAAAAATTCCATCATGTGAAGGAAACTTGTGTGTGTGTGTAAACACAGACATTTGCCAAAGGAGAACATTTGTTCTTTTATAGCTTAGAGAAGCCTCTAACAACCTGACGCTCACATTATCCCCAGCCAAACCAGTGATAATGGCTGGCAATGATTTGTGTCCAACACACAGGAAGACTGGTTTGGAGAATGGCCTAGGGCACTGATTTGGCCCTTGAAATTTACATGATTAATATATCATGGGATAGCAAGATGAGATTGGGTCTGCTGGCCTGATTATCACATCCCTTGATGGTCTCTCTGTTCTCCTTCTGGGGGAAAGTGAGGAGAGACAAGCATGCTTGATGTGCAAGGTAAGTCCCCGTCTCCCACAATGATTTTAGAATTCTGACTATGCAGGGTTCCATGGGTGCTTTCATACAGAGAGGTCCCAGTGCTCACAGCCAGAAGCGTTCTGCACCTCCACCCTACACTTCATGGATTTTTCCATTAATTTGAAGTAATATGAAACTCAAATGGATGAAAGTGATATCATCTGGTCCCCATGTGAAATTCTATGGATAAGATAGGGTAATGGCATCATAAACCCTCAAATGGAAGCATTTTAAATCCCAGTAGAGGGGGAGCCTACTTTATACTATATGTATAGAGCAGGAATGCTTTTTCAGAGCTCACAGTGTACGGATTGCAATGATGGAGATGTGACCGCAGGAGTGAGGCTGTCAATGGGAAGTTACAGCATGGGTGTGGCCTCACTCTCTTGTTCAGTGCTATGCTAATGGTGTGGACTTGCTGGCAAAAAGAGGGCCTCCTCTCCAGTGGGCCTGCCCATTTATATGTGCTGCCTCTCGAATCTGCATTTCCCCCCATCACCACCATCAGAGGTTAGGTGGGTTTATCAGAAAAGGACTTCATACATTAATGGCTTTGCAACATCATCCCTCAGGAGATGGTGTTGCTTTCTTGCTTTTGGCCTTTCCACTGGGTTAAAGGCTTTTTGCATGCATGTTTGTAAGGATATTTAGAAGAGGAACTTGCTACACATTTTATATTTCTGCTGGTCTCCAGCATTGCATTCCATTTCTTCTAAGATTGTTGCATATTGACCTGCCTTCTGCTAGACACAAGTCACTGATTTGTAATTCTTACCTACTTTATTTATTCATTATATTTCCATCCCATCCAGTTTTCCCTTCCAGGGACTCTATGTTGCTTTCATATTTCTCATCCTACTCTCAGTATTACCCTCAAAAGAACAATCCTGTGAGTAGGTTGGGCTGAGAGTCTGTGATGGACTCAGAGTAATCCGATGAGCTCCACAGTTGAGTGAACCCAGATCTCTTAAGTCCCAGTCCTGCACTTCTAACCACTATACCACACAGGCAATTTGCCGCCCCCCCCCCCCCGATGAATGTCAGTGAATATGAATCCTACAATGGAACTACAAAGAATTCCTTCACTTTTAGATCAATATCAAATACCTAATGAGATGTAAAGAGCATATAGTGAAATAAAGTTGCTTGCCTAGCTAACTAAACAAATCATGAAGAGGCACAGATATGGGTAAGATACAAACAAGCAGGACAGAACATGTGGAGTAAATGTTCCCTGTTGGCTGTGTGTGTGAAAGAGAGAAATTGAGAAAGAAGAAGAGACCCCCAAATCTATTGATTTTCACTGAACCCTTTCCATATCAGCTTGTCTGTCGGGGAACTTGTCCATGCCTCCTATAATATCAGTCAGCATCACAAAGGATTTAAGGTGGCCTCTTAAATATTTCCAAAACAAAGAGGGCTGAGATTTGCTGTGGGTTATCCTTTCCCCTTTCATCCCATGGGTACCTCAGAGTATCCTGCAGTAGAAGCTGTTTTCATGATTCCTTACTAGAGTCATGACTGTTCTTGTGTTTTCGGAAACTGTTACACGCAGTGCAGTTGCTGTCACACAGTGCAGTTGCTGTGTTCATTGCAGTTCCTCTCAACTTTTTTTTTCTGATTTTCCCTCAAGAAATTGCTTATACTGATTGCTGATTTTTACAACTAGAGAAAGCCGTTCAAAAAATGCCAGTAATGCATTGGCGAGCTGTCGCTATTCAGTCTCTCCCCGCAGTTTTTAAAGGCACCCTAAATGTGTGCAAATTCTGTTCTCTAGGCTGATTTGTGCAAGTGTGCAGTCAAACTTTTTCACAGGTCTGAAATGGCATGCCTCACTTGGACAACTTTTTTTATTATTATTTACGAAGGGGGGTTGCTATTCAAGTGCAGTCAGCACTTCTCACCATCATTAACACATAGAATTTTCTAAAGAATGTATTTCTAAGTTACTTCTAGTTTTCAAAAGACAAGCTTTCAAGAAAAACCATAGTCACAAGCAGTCTTTGCTTATTGTCACTAGATCATCCCCAATATGATGGGATTATCCAGGGCTTTGCTTTGCTGGAGACCTACTTCATCTAAGATTTCCCTCACTTTTCCATCCTTTCCTGAGAACTTAGGTGTTCAGGAAGGTGGGAACGTGTGAACCACCTGCTTTGATGGGAGCATGGAGGTTTAACAGCTGGCTCTACAGTCCCCTTTGTTTGTTTCAAACTGAGTTCCCCATGGCTTCTTACCAAAAACCTTGCTCACTGCTTCTCTTCATGCACGATGTGAATGGTCATCCAAGTTTGGACTACATGCCAACACACTGTGGGGGAAAGAGACTGTAGTGTTGTGGCTTGTCAGGCTGGCTTGCTGCTCATGAACCTCAGGAAAACAGTATGGCTGCACATGCAAGACAATGACCACAGATTTTCATCCACAACGGGTTACTATGTTGCACGAACACATCAATATGTTCTTATGGATGACATCTCTAAAAACATAGATAAGTTACATCATTCATGGATTGTGTTTCTATGGGGTTTGCTAGTACTAAAGGTCCTGCAAGCTATAATTTGCATCTGGCACTTTAATAGGTATTGATTTTCACTTCTCTGCTCCAAACACAGTAATGGGACTTGCAGTGTCAGAGTTGAGTATGATATTCCTTGTGGGATTCAGTTTGTTCTTGCTCTTTTTTAATACAGACATCTGATTTCTGGAAGTAAAGATTTATAGTTCAATCTCTTGTATCAGAGTCATTGGTATGTGCTTATATTATTGGGTTAAAGTGATAGCTGAATACAGAGTAGAATTGTTGACTGTGAGCTATACTAGTGAGTACCTATGATTATTTATTTATTTATTTATTTATTTATTTATTTATTTATTTATTAAAACATTTTTATGCCGCCCCATTCGCCGAAGCCTCGGGGCGGCTTACAACAAAAAATTTAAAATAACATTTTAAAATATATACAATAAAATACAAATATACACTATAAAACAAGCCGTGTATATATAGTATATTTATATATACTATAAATAGGAACAGTGCAGACCAGAATATCGTTATGCAAAAAATTTGCATGAGAGGTTCACACAGCCAGACTACATATCTCTGTCCACACTGCCAATGCAAACATGGGCCTAATTTTCTAAGTGTAAAGAGGAAACAACAATGTCCACTCAACATCTTCACATTCCAGTATCTGGGCACTAATGCCCAGCAGTATATTATCAACAGTTCAAAATACAGATCACCAATGGCAGTGTGCATAAAGGCAAACTGGGTACTTCATGATGCTGTGGTGTTTAGCATGCAGAAATATAAATGATGCCCCAGCCATATGGTGGGCATGTCATGAGTGGAACCGGCTGGTGCCGGAGGTCAGACTAGATGGCCCGGGAGACCCCTTCTGACTCACTCTGTTTTCTATGTTTCTATATAAACATTGGGTTCAACCCTGTTCAGGGGATAAATTTCTACAGATCCTATGGAAGAATAATGGCAGCAGCAACAAATCACATCAACAAAATGTATAGGGGACATCCTTAAAAGGAGAAGGGGTAGAGTTGTCCCCAGAGCAGTAGAAACACCCCTAAACTTCCAGCCTACATGAGTGTCATAAAATGTACAGGATTTTTCTTGAGCTTCACAGGATAAAAAGGCAAAATGCAGCAGTAACCTAATGTAATGGATATAGGAATTCTCATTCAAGGGCTATACTAGGACAGCAAAGGACCTTGCTCAGCCCCTGGCCCTAGCTCTGTCTTCTTGGTGTCAAACTTATTTGCTGCTCTGGTATAGAGCTTTCTCCTTGCCATATTTGCTGGGAAATTTACTGTCTCCATCCCCAACTCCCATTCTATCTATGTCTATTTCCCCTCTGATCTTCTTCTGTCCACATGCCTCTTTTTCTTTGTCTCCGAGAATCTACTATTTTTCCTTATACTCTTTCTTTTCCTCAAGCCTCTTCTACTTCTAAACTACTAAGCATTTAAAAGTTGACACATTTCATTCTGGTCCCACCCTTATTCCCTTACCACCTGCCAGGTTATCCTGTAGTTGACTTTTGGGTTATATGGCAGCACCCTGAAAGATGCTTCTGTCTTTGTGGTCTCTTGCAGCAATGCACTGGTGGTGGAAAAAATCATTAAAAACTGCATAGAATCACTTCACTGCTGAAAAACAGGATTTACCAGTCATGATTACAAGATAAATAAGGACTGCTTCTGCTAAACATAGAAACAGAGCAAGGCAGAAGAGGCCTCCTGGGACATCTGGCCTAACCCCCAGCTCCAGCTGGCTCCATTCATAATATGCCTACCATGTGCATGTCCAGCCTATCCTCGAAGACCCTCAGTAATGGAGCTCTGACCACCTCCTGTGGAAGCCCATTACATACCCTTGGGGTCCTTACTGTCAGGATGTACTTCCTGGCATCCTAATTGAATGTGTTGGTTCCCTGAGCTTTGCTCCATTGGAACACATCCTGCCCTCCACTGCAAGGGAAAACAGGTCTCTATCCACCTCTGTGTGGCACCGCCTTAGAGTTTATGGATGTTCCAGTTAGAGTTCCAGTTTCTGAAAAAAATGAAATTTTTACTCCTTGAGCAATGAACTATTCTTATTTCTCTGTAATCAGTATGGCATCAGTTTTCTCAATCAAGAATTTTGTATGGAATTTGTGTGTCAGATTGTTTGGACAGAACTCTTTTTAGTTGCACAGAAGCAAAACCAATTTGAATAATATTATTATTACCCCCACCCTATACAAACATTTAATTTTTTCATGCGCATGACTCCCAAAAAATGCAACACAGGAGGATAAGTTGCTAAAGAATACTGATTGTGCTGTGCTGTGATGTGGAAATTTGATGAAGCGAGCCACTAAGATTATAACATAAGCACTAAAAAAAGTCCTTTTTACATGTTCCTGAATAGGTCTTGTTAACTTTTAAACTGTTTAACCAAAGGTAAGCACACAGACAAGGATTTAATATAACTTCAAATGAAAAATCTTGGGACCGTGGATTTTAATCCATATTTAATCTGTAAAAAGCCACATCTCATTGCTGCCTACAGAGCCAGCTTCCCAGAGGGATAAAGTTGTGAGTGCTAATATATATTACAAAGGATCCTGAGCTTCTGGGCCAGAGGAGGCATTGCAGCTGTTTTGCAAAATACAGATACACACTAATCAGCCAGCTGGAATTCAAAGGACTTTTTATTTGACAATATGTTCCTTACATCGCTAACCTCAGAGCAATAAGCTATTTATTTCTGTAAAAGGTAATTGAATTTATTCAGATTTATGAGTAAGGGTGGCTCATATCATTTAAAAATTTATAGCCATTAAAGGCATGAAGTTATAAGATTGAAATTGCAAATATGTATGTAGGGCAGGCCGAAAACACCAAAGCAGGTTTTACTAAATGTGAATTGGAGAGAGTCTTAAGGATGGAAGGAAGGAAGGAAGGAAGGAAGGAAGGAAGGAAATCAAATTGGACAGCATTAAGTGGTGAGTAAAGGAAGAGAGAGAGAAAGAAAAAGTAAATACATTCCCACCTGGAAATTATATATGTGGGTGTGTATCCCAGAGTAAATGGAATCTTACACTGAATCTCATTATATTTCCTAATGATGCTCATTACAACCCTAACTACTTTTTAATGCTGAAATATAATGCTGCCATATATCACCATAATGAAATACAAATAGTGGCAACTGACAAACCTAATAAAAATAAAAACAATTAAAGTTTTCATCTCAGAATCTTTAAAAAATCACAGAATTTATTTGTCGGTCCACACAAAAATGGTGCAATTAATGCTGCACCAGATTAAGATCTCTACCTGCTCATTTCTTTACTGTATTACTCCAAAGAAAACACAATGTGTGTATTTATATGATCCAGGTTTTCACACCAAACAACTCACATATAGAAGTGATACAAGAGCATTTCCTCTATCCCAAGAATGCATTCTCTAATTCTCCCCTTTTCTAAAGTCTTGCTTTAAGATTCGGAACTAGTATCTGCCCTAAAAAGGGGCTACTCTATTTTTCAAGCCCAACCACAAAATAATACTGGGAATGAGTTTCATTTGGAAGGGTAAGAATCAAGATCTCATATGATATCCTGCATTTCATGCCTGCATAGGATGACAAACAGGCATTGGTGTGACATTCCAGTATCCACATTTCAGTGGCACATTTCTATATTCCAGTTGCACATACTAGCCCTATGCCAAAAAAAATGTATTTGACATTTTGTTTGGCCATTTTAATCCCATTCAGTAGAAAAAGAAAGTGCTTTTGGAAGATCACTCAAAAGAGTAGTCCAGTTTGGGGTTGGGGGTGGATTATCACCCATGTGGTTCAGGGTTCTTTTGCTTATGTATATGAGCATTCTGTTTCTCATCCTAATCTCTCAGTCTTCTCTCTGCAACCTGCATTCTCCTGAGCTTTTCCCACTTCAGTTAAAGTCTAGGGATTGCCATGAAGATAAGAAAATGTGGGCAGGGACTGAAGTCAAACAGGGTGAAGAGATGTGTGACCCCACATACAAAAACATGCAAAACATCCTCAGCCACTTCACAGGGATTCACAATCAAAAGTACCACCAAAATCATAGCAGTGCCATAAGCATGAAAAGAAAGGAGCAGTGCTAGAACCATTGCTAATGGTGAGACCAACTTCAAGAAACTGCAGTTTCTCCTCTTCCTGAAGAAATTCAGTGGACTGTCCTCCATCTTTGCCCTTAAAATGAGTGGAGAATATAGTGAGCCCATTTACACACACCTGTTTCACAAATAATGTCTTGCTTGGACTTCATACGTTGCACACACAAGTATCCTCTTATCAATAGTTCTCCTATTGTCCGCAGTCATTCAATGGTTCAGAGTTTTGTCACTGAAGCACCCAGGATTCAACCAGAATATTGCTGCTCTGCTGTTGTACTGCAGACATAAAATATAGCACTGGAAGAATACTGGAGAGGGTAACTAGTGCTTGCACAACACCAACAACCAGTGCACTGCTCTGGAGAAGACGAGTGACGGCTCTCTATAAAGTGTCTGTCCACTTGGTGGAATTTAGCTGCAAATTCCATTGTCAGTTGCCGGTATTTCCACAGGTAAAAAATCTATAAAGACATGTATGGCAGCGGCAGGCATTTGATTAAATGTAATTCTTTGTGTAATGATATAATCATAATTCATAATGCATAAACTGGGGTGTTAACATGAGCTCCCCTTAATGCAATAATCATTGCAATTAGAACTCTAAAAGTATCCACCAGCAGGATAAAATTAAAACAGTGGCCTCCTTTCACCTTTAATTATCTCAAAAGGAAAACTGTAATTCCCAGAAATCTATTTTCACTGCCTCAGCACTTGTGTGGCAGAATCTATCTGCTATACTCTTTGCATACAAGCTGAGGAAATCTATGGAACTGGATCAGCCATTTTGTTTTATTTAAATTTATTTAAATTTTACATGCATGCATCTCTTTGTCCTTTCACTCATTTTCTTTCTCCTGGTCAACTCCTTTTTCTGTCATTTAAACTCTTCAGTTCCTCCCACTTTCTGTCCCTACCCTCATTTTCTTCTTCCAATTTTCTTCATTTTCCCCCCTCTTACATTCCTTTAATTTGGCAGCGTGTGGAGAGACACATATCTTCAATTGAATAGTATCAGCATCCTCTACAAAATGTTGATATGATGCTTAGTTATAACACAATTCACATAGCCTAGGCCAACAGTTACAGAGAAAGCCTGCTATAGAATTTGCATGTATATGCAAATTACCAGTAAGTTATATTTATTTCATATCCTAACTGTACATTTTGCATTATAGTTGTGCCACCATCTTGGAATGTCTGTTAAGAAATTTGGGGCTGAAGCTGTTTGATTTACTCCAGAAGAACTCCACACAGTCCCCATTTAGGTCAGGACCAGCATTCTCAAGGAGGCAAGGATTGAAAACCTTCCACCTGGGTTTTCCCATGGAAGGGAAAGATTTTCTGTCGAAGTTAATCATTCCCATCTCCTTCTCCACTTATGCTGCAAGTCAATATTCCTATCAGCATGTTCAGCATTAAGGAATACTTAAAGTTATAATCCAAACTATCTGGAGGGCACCAATTTGAGGAACACTTGTGTAGGTGCTGCAGGTTGCATTTGGTCCAAATAGACTTTTCTTGCTGTGAAATGGATTGTCCTGGTTGGTAGTCAGGACACCCACTCTATACTGTACAGCTGGTCTAAGGTAGTGCTACTGCTGGACAGAAGTTTGTCTGAACAAACAAACAAAGAAATAAATAGATGCGTTAATGGCAGGGCTTTGTGGGAAAAGATGAAATCAGAACAAGAGCATCAATAAGACCTTGAGGTACCATTAAGTTGACTGGGACTTCTTGAGATATTGCATTCTGTGCTACAGGACCCAGGAGTGGAGTAAGGATTAGTGATGGCAAAATTTACCTTGAGTGAATTTTGTGTCTACTAGGAAACTAATGCACACACACATGCACCTGTGCATGTTTTTCCCTTGTAACAGGAAATCATGTTGAATGAACATAGGTTTTTTTTCCTGTATGTGCAATATCAAGGTACATCTTTAGAGCTGTAGTTTAGAATCACACAATGTGACACAACAACAGGTGTCACTGCATTAGGTTTCTCCTTTCTGATTGGTTGCTTGGTTCTGGGCTTCCACAGGAGATGGCTGAAGCCCCATCACTGTGGGAGTTCAAGGATAGGCTGGACATGCACATGGTGGGCATGTCATGAGTGGAGCTAGCTGGAGCTGGGAGTCAGTCATGATGGCCTAGGAGCCCCTCCTGACTCGCTCTGTTTCTTTGTTTCTGTGTTTTCATGTGGTTTGACTGCTTGGCAATTACCGATTGCCATCAATCACACCTGTGAAGATAAATCCACAAAGACCTCCTCCTCCTCCTCCTCCTCCTCCTCCTCCTCCTCCTCCTCCTTCTCTTCTGTGGATTCAACCATTTCAGTTGGGGCCCAGGTCTGGTTTTGGCTGGTCTTCTCCAGCATACTTATGTGTATGGCCAGGAGGTTGATAGTAGGAGGACAGCACTAGGCTGGGCTAGGTTTCCCCAGAGTTAACGCTCAGCATTGCCCTTTGCCACACTGCTTAGGTAACAATCCAAGTTCCTGCATACAGTTAAGTGGCTGCAGATCTTGTTTGTAAGCATATTCTTAATACAGTTGTAGCCCTACTTCACACAATGCATTTATTTCCCATGTCTGGCTGCAAACCTGCATGTTTTCAGTTTGTACTTGTATAACATTTTCTAATAGCTGCATGCTCTTCACTACTAGAGCATCTCATTTCCTCCACCAGGCTTGCCCTCTGCCCTGCTTATTTTTAAACCATCTTGGCAGACAGTTAGTGCATAATATCTCCTAATCTAATTTCACATTCTTTTGGACTCTGAGCTAACTCTTAACACTAAATATCTGGCAATATGTTAATTCAGTAAGTACGGGCCAATTAAGCTACAGCAAATATCTTATAAATATATTTCCTTCTCAGTCCAAAATACATGATTTTAGGCTGCAGTCCAGAGACATTATAAAATACTGAAAAAACTAAAGCTATTTCTCGTTAATCATTTTTATGACTAAACTAAGACAATGTCAAAGTGTTTTGCAGAAGCAACAGATGCATTACTGAGTGGGATAACTGTATGTAGTTGTGAACTGCCCGGAGGGCTTCAGCTATTCATAAAATTGCTACCAGTAATAATTAATACAATTATTAAACCTCACATCCAGTGACTGAACCCATGTTTCACCTGTAAAATGTCTTCAGCATTTCTAGGTAGGAGTAGGAAAGAAAGTGTAAGAACCTTGCTGAAAGTTCTTAGATTATTTAATTCAATATAAAGGATTACAATCCCAATTTAGATCAACAGATATTTCTTTCTGCCTCCACTGCCCCTATAGAGCGGTGAAATTTCAGGACAAAAATGAGAGCAGAAAGCTTAAAACAACTCCTTCCATACTGCCATGGTTCCAATCTGAATCAGAGCTACATGCTCTACACCGAAGTTAATAAGTCTACCAACACAGATCTGCTATATGTGATCTGAACAATGCTTTGATTGGCCCTGAAATCCTGGAGATCTGCATCCTATTAACATAAAGAAATCGGGTGGGGATTCTGTCAAAGAAGACATTGCCTCAGAGATAATGTTGGGGGCCATGTGACAGGACTAAGTAGAGTCAGTCAAGAGCAGAACCCAATCCAACACTAAATTAGATCTGCAGTGTGGCAGGATTATATCATTCTCATGCTCTGCATCTCTTGCCCTATCCCAACCTTCTCCTGTGCATGTTACCTTCTCTTTCTCTGGCTCACCTTATTCCTCCATTTCCTGATCCATCCAATCCTGTGGGATGAATGGTCACAGAAGACGAGTCAGAGAGCTGCACAGTTCCCTGCCTTCTTATAGCCAGCACTGAGCTAGAGAGATCAAAGTGCTGTCATCTTGCTTTATTCCATTTACTGTCAGTGAAAGACTATGCATGCTGAAAAATGTAAATAGACTTAGTTGGGGAAATTGTCAAGTCTTGTCCTGTGCAACAGGAATGCATATGTGACTCTAGGTGAACAGCAGGGAGTTTACCTCTAAAGGAATTCCATCACATATTGAATGGATCTGGAGTTGGCCTAATTATATTTATGGCTGAGCTTAGGAGTGTCCAGTTCCAACTTAATTTCACCCATTAATTCATTCAATGTACTATAGATGGCAAATAATTTCTTTGAGGCTTTGCAGATTAGGAGCAACAATGCTTTTGGTTGTTGCATGTCTGATAAGATTAATGAGATAACTTATTATTACTGTTATATTATTGCATATATGAGGCACTCTGAAGCATTACATAAAATAATTGCTCGTGGTTTTCTATGTGGATGAAATAATCATCAGACTGAGGAACAGAATCTTTTCACATTACTCACAACATTCTATGATACCAGAATAAAAACTATTCAGAGCCTGGGAGGGATGAAGCTGAAAAGTTCAAGTGAACAGTTGAACATTATTTCAAATTTCAGCCCATCTTTGCAACATAATTGTATACCACTCAAACGTACTGTTGGTGCCAAACAACCAAAGATCAAGCACATCCACAAGAATTGCTTTACCCTTTTGTGTTCATTTATTTTAAAACAGCCTCCTCCCCAAAAGCCCAAATCTGAAACAAGTGACTGCTGCTGACATTACCAAGCCAATTCTGACTCCTCCATGATTTTATGACTGCTATGCTTAAAAATAGATAACAAAGATTGCAGAATATACTGTTGTCACTGCACCATTTCTCCTCTCATTACAGCTAAATGCATTTCTAATCAAAAAGTTAATAAAATGATGATAATTACCTGCCATTTAAACACAATATGTTGCTGGTGAGAACATAAATTTAAATAACTTGATTACTTGCTGAAGAAAATATTTTTTTAAATATGTTTTGCTTGAGGAATTTTCTTTTTAACCACTTATGCAACAGCAAAGGAGACTTCTCACATATAACTTGCTTTTTTAAAAAAATATTGCATTAAGATTTCATAGAAATAAATGTCAGTTTAAAATGGAGTTCTAAATAAAAAAGTTTTGCATTTATCTTGAATCTTTGCATATCATATTGCCCAAAAGTCAGAATGACTGATTCTGCTTAGTTCCTGAAAAGTAAATGATTCAGGTAATCATACTGGGGAGGATAGGAAGCAGTAAATTTATTATGAGATAAAAAATGACAAAACAGCACAGTGGAGATAAATGGATAGCTATTTTCACAGTTTCAGAAACAGTGCCATAGAATTCAATGGAATCTATTTCTGTGGGCTCATGCAGACATTTTCACTGCAGTGAATGAAGTAAATGAGCTTTAAAAAAGAAAGATGACCTATGACCCTTTCATTCAGGTGTTTGCCACACACACACACACAGCCTGTCATTAAGTCCAAATACTGCTGTCAGTCCAACTAGGGCCAACACTATAAAAAGGTTCGTACTACCTCTGGGCATCGATTCTTGCTTGAAGAATCCTGACTGAAGCAAGTCATTTCTCAGTACTGCATACTATCTTGTATCATAATTATTAGGCAGTGCCAGGCTTAATTCCCACCCATGCCTGTATATTTTCAATTATTCTTATTCAATGATGAAAAGGAAAAAAAATAAATGGAGGAAAAAACCAATTGAACTTCTCATGAGTAAGACTTGGAGTTGTTTTGTGCTTACCCAAGTTACAAGGTGACCAAGAGTGTCCTGTCATGCACTGTATAATTATTTCTTGTGGGGTCTACAGGCTTTTCAGCTTACAACAAATTATTAGAGCCCAGAGGAAAACATATTAAGATAAGCTGAAGAACAACTCTAAAATTGTTTTAAAATGCATTCTAAAGCACCCCCACAATGAGACAGACAAACAGAAACTTCTTTCTCTGGTTAAGAAAACTTGGGAAATTAGAGGACAGGTTTTGGCATAGCACTCATGCTAACCCTTTTCCCAATGGCAATGGTGGGCCAGCAGAAACAGGAAACTGGAAGCAGATGACAAAAGGCATTTACTCAGGACAAATCAAATCCATATAATAACCTTATACAACATGTTGGATTTGTACCATGTTAAGGACTTTGATCTACTTTAATTAGCTGAGAAACACCAATAAAGAAACATAGAAAACAGAGCGAGTCAGAAGGGGTCTCCTCGGCCATCTAGTCTGACCTCCGGCACCAGCCGGCTCCGCTCACAACATAAAGGAACAGCATATTCCTTTAATGGCTGTGAATATTCTCCTGAATGGACAAGGTACCTGAATAGTGAGGGTTCTCAGACCAGTGGGATTAGTGGGGTAGGAGATGAGATTAGAGGTCAAAGAGGGAAGCACAGAGTTCTTAGCTAGCATCAGCTGACTCCAGAGGTACAGCTTTTGGGTGTCTGTGAAGAAAGTGTTCTCTAGCACTGATCCAGCATCAAAGATTTTACTGCCAGGTGTAGGAGTTCTTAACTCTTTCTACTCTGATGCATTTCTATATTGGCAAATAAAGTAACACTTTAGAGAAAGTAACAGATTGTTTAAGTGTAGATGGGGAGGAAGTAGCTAATGAAGTTTCAGTAATGTGCAATAAACAGCTGGAGAGGACAAAGTTCCAGAACAATAGTTGCATGTGGATGGAGGGGCACTGTGCTTAGGTGTTTCTATACAAATGCTAGAAGCTTTAGGGCCAAAGTGGGAGAGCTGGAATATCTGGTGATTAAGGGGAAGTTGGACATAGTGGGCATTGCAGAAACCTGGTGGAGTGGACATAACTAATGGGACATGGTAATCTCTGGTTATAAAATATATGAGAGAGACAAGTAAGGAAATACAGAAGAAGGTTTGCCCTCTGTGTTAAGGAGGGCACATAGTCCAGCAAAATTTATAATCTAAAGTGTGAAGACTCCTCCACAGAAGCAATATGGGTGAAAATTTCTAGCTCGAAAACTAACTTAGTCATAGGAGTATTCTATCATCTCCCATACCAGAATGCTTGGGTGATCTTGAAATGGGAAATTAAATCAGGGAGGACTCCAACACAGGCAGCACTGCAATAATGGGGGTCTTACACTATTCACACATTGATATATGCATGTACTAGTTCTGACCGAGAAGTGAAATTTCTCAGTGTCATAAATGACTGTGCCCTAGAGCAGTTGGTCATGGAACCAACCAGAAGGGAGGCAATCTTGGATATAGAGTTGCCCAGGCAGTATTACCAGATGCAAATGTTGTTGAGCCATTAGGTAAAAGTTATCAGACTGGTATCATATTTAATATACAGTTAGGTAGAAGACTACCAAAGAACTTGAACACAGTTGCATTTATCTTCAAAAGAGGAAACTTCTTTAAAATAAGGGGACTATTGAAGAAGCTGAAGAAGGGAACCAAGAAGATAAATTTGCTTTGAAGTGCTTGGAGATTACCCAAAAACACTGTAGTGGAGGCACATATAATATGCACACCATAAGTGAGAAAAGGTAGCATAAACTCCAGAAAATCACCAGGAAGATTACCATATAGCATTAAGAAGCTATTAGGGAGAAAAAAGCTTCCTTTAAAAAATGGAAGTCTTCCAAATTAAATGAACAGATGGGGACAAAAGCTTGCACCAGGGAGATGCAAGCAGACAATCAGAGAAGCAAAGAAATGGGTTGAGAACCACATCACTAACAATATCAAGGCTAACAATAAAGGATTATTTAAATATTTCATAAGAAAAAAGTGTCATAGAAATCATTTAGACCATATGATGGTAATGGAATTAAAAGAGTGCTAAGTGGGGGGAAAGGACATTGCAGAAAGGCTAAAAGAATTATTTTTGTCAGCCTTTACAACAAAGGTTGAAGAGTAGATACCTGTCCCTGGGGTTCTGGAAAGGAGTGTGAGGAATTAAGGCAGATAGCAGTGACAAAAGATGAAATTCTCAACCTTACTGACAAACTGAAAGTCAGCAAGTCACCTAGTCAGGATAGTGTCCATCCTAGAATCATCAAAGAAGTCAAACATAAAATTGCTGAACTCCTTACCAAAATATTTAACATAGCTTAACATCTGTTGTGGCTAAACTGCTTGAAAGTAGTATTAAAGATAGAATCAGTAAGAGGGAAAAGTCCTGCTAGGAGGGAAAAAAATAAACATGGCTTTCACAAGAGGAAGTCTAGTCTCACTAACCTATTGAAGTTCCTTAAGACTGTCCATAAGCTCATAGACAAAGGTAATCCAGCAGACATTATTTATTTGGATTTCCAAAGTCCTCATCAAAGGTTCCTAAGCAAACTAAGCAGTCATAGTATATTATTATTGTTATTATTAATAATATTATTTATTATTTATTTAATTTTTATACCACCCCATAACCAAAGCTCTCTGGCCAGGTTACAATAAAGTATAACACAAAACAATAAAACACAATGCAAGTAATATAAAACAACAATGTTAAAATAATTAAAATTAATTTAAAATACTTAAAAATATAAGTAAGAAGACCCAGCAAGAAAAATTGCCAGAATAAAAAGCAGAATTCTCTTATGAATCACCAACTGGTTAAAGAACAGGAGGCAGAGTATGGGAATAAATGGCAACTTCTCCCAGAGGAGAGAGGTCACCAGTGGAATCCCACAGGGTACTATATTAGGACCAATGAGTTTCAACCTATTCACAAATGATCTTGAATTAGGAGTAAGCAGTGAAGTAGCCAAGATTGTTGGTAATACCAAACTATTTTTAATGGTTAAAATCAAAAGGGGTTGTGAGGAGCTCCGAAGGGATCTTTCCAAACTGGGAGAATAGGCATCAAAATGGTAACGTAAGCAAGTGTAGAATAATGCATCTTGGGGCAAAAAAGTCTCAAGTATACAATCTGAACTAGCAGTGACGGAAGAAAGGATAGTGTTGGACAGCTTGATGAAAATGTCAGCCCAGTGCACAGCTGCTGTGAAAAAGGCAAACTCCGTGCTAGGCATAATTAGGAACAGAATAAAAAATAGAACTGCCAAAGTCTTACTTCCCTTTGGCGCAACTGCACTTGGAATACTGCATTCAGTTCTGATCACCTTAACTGAAAAAGGACATGGTTGAGTTGAAAAAAAAAGGGCAACAAAGATGATCAGAGGGCTTGTCATAGTCCTTCCTTTATGAGGAAGGACTATGACTGAGAATATTTAGTTTAGAAAAAAAGCTAGTAAGGGAGAACATGATAGCGGTGTTTAAAATAGTGCATGGTATGGAGAAAGTGGAAGGAAAAACAGTTTTCTTTATCTTCCATAATAGTCAAGGCATGAAGCTGATTGGTGGGAGGTCCCGGACAAATAAAAGGAAGTACTTCTTCAGACAGTGTACATTTAACTTATGAAATTTGCTCCCATGGAAAGTGGTAATGGCCACCAATTTGGATGGCTTTAAGAGGGTGTTCGACACCTTCATAATGGAGGACACTATCAGTGACTACTAGTCTTGCTGGCTATGCACTATGTCCTTACTAGAGGTGGCATGCCTGCATACCCCAGTTGTGAGGAGATCAGGCAGAAGGAGGTCTTACACTCATCCTGCTTGAGGGATCTTGTGGGTAGCTGATTTGCCATCATGTGTATGGAGTGCTGGACTAAATGGACCTTTGGTCTAATCCAGGATGACTTTTCTTATCTTCTTATGCTATTAAGGCATATGAAAATCTGTGATAGTCATGCATAAATTTGCTCAAATGGAATCACACAAAGAAGCAACTCCATTTAAACATCTTGAAACTGAACTGGAGGAAAATGGTATATCCATTTATCCAGGTCCTATTGTGCTACCACCATCAAAACTTTCAGTTTGTTGCAAGCTTCATACAGGACAGAGATCTTTAACCACAAGGTATGTATCTTTTCAACTACATTTTCTACATGTTGGGACAAATTGTATTCTGGATGTTCACAAATTTATTTGTGTTCCATAGTGTTGAAGATACCAAAACAATATTTTGCCATTAAATGCAGAATTAGAAAAAGGTACCCTTATGTAGCCTTATCATTCCCATGGGAATTTTACTCCAAATATAGGATACATGATCAGATTGTATGTTTATGCTGTACAACTTCTAATCATGTGCACATTATTTTATATGACATCATTAAGGAATTATCAATAACTTTAGAAGGTTATTAAAGAGCAGTCTCACCAAATGATATATTCATGCCAATGGGTTTTTTATTTTTATTTGTTTAACTAATGTTTCATTTCCTTTTTTGCTAAATCACTGTGAAGGAAAGCAAAGAATAATAGAAAATAGGGCTGGGAATATAGGGCCAAAGAGTGAAAAAAAAGCTTCTACAATACTTATAATCCTTTGCATTTACTTGCTATTATTGTAGATAATACTGCAGGCAACTTTTTTGCTGTATCTTTTAAAAATAACAAGAAAAACAAACTGGAAGGCTGCAGTGTGAGAGAAGACGGCACTATGTGTGTGAGTATATACCAATACGTGGTTTTCAAGAGCTATCTGGGCTAGCTAATCACCATTTTTGTCTTCATCAAAGGTAGCACAAGGCCACCAATGGTTCACAGCCATTTGCATAGTGATGCTTAGCAGGGACGCCTTCTGTTCTTTGCTGCCAGATAATTCTGTCCTCAGTTAATAGGGCAGAACAAACACATTGAAAGAATCTCTGTGGAATTGCAGCAGCTGAACTTGTGAATCTATGCTGATGACCTACCACTAACCTTGGTGGATTCTTCATGGGGTTAACCTTCCTTTTAATGCTGGCAATGCCCTTTAAACCTTTCTTACTAGCCTATGCAGATAAGTAAATCACCACAGGGCTATTTGCTCTATGGAGATACACAAGGAGGTTAATTCCAGGCAAAACAAAATGCAGCAAAACAACCAATTTAGGAGCAACTCACTCTATAGAGCATACCAATTAAAATGTTTATTTTTAAAGTTTCCTGATAGTGCATTGTGGAACAGTGCCCACCATTCTGATCATCAGAGCTTTTAAGAGAGGTGGACAACCCATGGATTTTCATTGCCGGTCCATATTCAGAAGCTTGAAAAATCTCACTCTGAATGAAGCTCTGCCAGCCTACTCATGTCATCATGGAAGAACTTGTTATTCCACTGGCAAGAGCACATGAGGTTGAGGAATATATGGCAGGAAATCTTCTTAGATCATTGCTTAGTAGTAGAGAACTTGTTTGAAAGCATAATACCCAGGTATCATGGACTTCTAATGTAGCAAATTCCATGATAGATACTTAATACTTACACTGTTCAGAAATACCAGGAGTGAGCCAGTGTGGTTAGAGTGGTGGTTAGAACTGGTGCACCCCAAAGGCAAGCTTAGTTATCTTGCTAATTTCAGTAATAGATTCATTTGTTTGCATCTCATCTACTACATAAGTTGCTTAATCCTATGTCCTATCAACCTATTGTACGTTCTACCAAAATGTCCACTTTCTTCATAAATTGTCACACTTTTGACAAAACTCCCTCTGTCTCTGTAGTTTCCAATCAATTCTTTTGTAATTTTCCAGACTTCTCTGCATGCATACTAACACAAGTTTCACGAGAGGTACGTCCTTGTTTGACCTTCATTCCCTCCATGCAAATTCAGGGACAAAATCTCACAAGCCATTTAAATGCATGTATAGCATATCTATAAGCTCAGGCTTTACATACATTTAGAATCCTACACCCTGCAACTGTGGTGCTTAATTGGGGAAAGGCATTCCTCTCCGGCCCTAGTTGCAAGCAGTCCTGATCATTGGCATAGTGGGGCAGGACTGAGACAAGAAGCCTCCAACCAGGAACCACACTACACCCCCATACATGTATACAGGGCAAGCAGGAAGCATCCTATCTTGATAAATGAACCTGGTGGTTTTGTATAGTTATTGCCTTGTAAATACATAAAGTCTGAACTAGTATCAAGGTGTTACTTATGCTCCCTATCATGTCTGAAGTGATGATCATTCTGCACTGCTTTGTTGCACACCTTCCCCTTTGATTATATGCATCATTCCAGTAACCTCAACAAATAAAGAAACCCTTGTATGTTTTAAGCACTGCTTATATAAACAAATAAACCAAAAGTAGTTTCGGCTCCTCCTTTTGCTGCAAACATGCACTGCGGTCTTCCCCTCCCCTGCAAACCAATGCAGTCAATCTTTGTTCTGGGTAAGGCAAAACAGTGAGTGGAAGACTTAAAAGTTATTTACAAATCAAAGAGCTTCCATATCACTACATTACTTGTTTTTGCATTTAACTAATTTAGTGAGAATTATGATTCGTTTATTTCATGAGAAAGGAAAAATGTGTCTTGCTAAAGTAAATATGTTGTTCCTTAATTCTCTCTCTTTTATTTTGTTTATACAATATTCAGCACAGGATGGACACATCCAGTTATTTATCAGCAGGTGATGCACCATGTACACACTTGGGGCTGACCTCGGGGAACAGGCTGAGGAGCAAAGTGCTGGAGCTTTTATGTCATGTGCCCTACCCTGCAGCCCTATACTAATCTTTCTTCTTCAGTTGCAGTGGATGCTGTTACACTGCCTGTGTTGAAATAAGATTTGTCTGCCAGTCCGGTGTGCTTTTGCCCACAGGGGAGGATGTCATCTTGTCCTTCATCTCAGGTGACATATCCGCATGTTAGTCTAACCAGTACAACCATATTGTGACATCCAATGCACACATTCCCATGCATCCCTTATCTCTGACATTTGTGCACAGAATTGAGCTGCATGAAATCCAGAAAGCTTTAAGGGAGCTTCTATGGTGCCAGGTAAGAAGTCATCCATTGTATCATGACCAAATGAAATAACTGCAAAAACGACAAGATAGACCTGAACAACAACTAAAACCTGTAGGTCATAGAAGGCGGTATTATAACCTTGCAATTTATAGGATGTCCCAAAGTGAGGAACCCCTCGTGTCACCAGTGGGCTCTAGTTTACATTAGATAATTATTTACCCTCAAACCATGGCAGCCAGTCTTAGCAGTGGTTAACACTTAGCTGCTGCTATTATCATCTTGTCTTTTTCATTAGTCAGCTCAAAGCAACAACAACACCTTGGATTTATTCACACAATGAAGACTAACTAGCCCCAGTTACCTGCACTTCCTGATTAAGTGGGAATTTGAACATGAGTCTGTAGAGTTGCAGCCTTACGCTGTAAACACAAAATCTAGAGCATTCTGTAAGTCACCTTGAGTTCCTTGAAAAGAGAAAAAGGTGGGGTATAAATATAATAAATAAATGAGACCAAAGTGTCTCCATTGATATTAATTGCTGTATGGCAAAGTTATTTGGAAGCACTGGCCAATTGCATATCAACTCCCAATTTAATGGTGTGGTTCTGATGATTGTCTGTATCTCTATGCACTGAAAGTCTGAAAATCCATTTAGTATTTTCAAGTTCAATTTTTATGCCTATTAAAGTAAAATAGATGGCTTCTACAAGAAATTCAGTGTTCACTTCTTTTTGTGTTTAGCATGCCACAAGAATATAATCCTCACAAAAATGATCCCTAAGAGAGAAAGAAAAAAAGTGTGGAGGAAAGAGAATGGATTGACCCTCCACATGAAACCATAAAGCAGAATTCTAGGTTGCTGCCATTCAAATGAATAGAAACCGGCAGCAATTCTAACACCTTCCCAGTTTCAATTTCGTAACAACTGCAGGCACCATGCTAGAATGGTAAACATTTTAATGGTCAGATTTTGTCCATTTTACCCTTACTATTTCCCATATTATCCCCTGGTTTTTGTGTGAGAGTGAAATGAAAAGGTGACAGATTGCTGCAAATCAAATGAATGGGAAATGTCATTTGCATTCATTTCGTTTGCTGCAAACACCCTACTTTCCTATTCCTTTGTTGTCCTTCTGAGACACCTTTTCACGGCTCCTGGAAATTCAAGTGTCAGGCACTCCATTTTGATAATGCAGCTGGAACCTTAGGCATTGGCCTATGAATTGATTCAATAATACCTACCCACTTTATAATTATAGTTTATCTCTTCGTTATAAATCCAAATTGATTGAGATTAATAGGAAGATTTAAAACCTACATGCTCTGAAAAGGGTGGTTTTTGAAAATGTAATTCTTTAACCAAGTATACAAAAGGCCATTCTCAAAGCTAAATGCTCCGTCTACCTGAATATTTATTTAAAATTACTTGACTGTGACTTTTCTGCTACCAGCCTGGATTTCCTATAAACAGAGATAATTCAAGAGGTTCTGATTCTTTGCAGAGCAATAAGTATGCTATGGGTGGTTTTTCCTTCTTAAAATTTTTCTTAAGAAACCTTTCCTATTCTTTTTATTCACTCCCTTCTATCTTTTAGAAAATCACTAAAAAGTGATAAGGGGTTTCTGGAATTCATCTGTTCTGACCTACTGGTTTAGAGAAACAGAGAAAACAGACCACTGATTGATTACTCCCCCTCCCCCATGAAAAAAGAACATTTTGTAGTGTAGGTCTTAATGGGAAAATGGGTGAATGGGGGTCAGAAAATTAATTATGAATGTGAAAATACATTTTGCTTCCAGGAAAGTCCAATTAATGTTAAAGGAACTTACTTCCAAGTAGCTGCAATTAAAGTACAAGCTTACAACACCAATACCTTTACCTATAAGCACCTACTACAGAGTGTACTCTCTTCCAAATTTAATCCTCTTTTATCCATTTGTGTAACTCCTTTCAGATTAGTATGTTCTGTTAAGGAAATTCCATGTTCACTCAAACTCCAAAATGACAGGAAATTTCAGCTTTTAACAGATGCATTATTTAATCAATATGGATGTGGTATGGGGTCACTGCTGGGCCTAATTCCACTTTCAGCGGTGCCTTGAAGCTGGATGGCTGTCAATGGCAGAATAGTGGTGCTGTATCCCAGATTTGTCCATTCATTGGACCAGACACATGGAGTCTATATAACTGAAACTTCCATGCAATGAACAGTGTCATTCAATGTCCCAATACACCTTAGACAACCAATTTCATCCAGTAAATAGTTTAAGATTATCCAGCACTGGGATACATGGGAAGATAACATCCCAGAAGTCATTTTCTATGAAATTCAGCTTGGTTCACACTGAATTAAAGTATTTTGTGAGTTCACACTTTGGCTGAAGGAACTGATAGGGCAAATGACAAGGGAAAGATAGGAGCCAAACCCATTGCTATCTTATTAGTAGAGTGAACAATAATTAAACAGGCTCCATGAGGTCCAATATGGCATGGAAGAATTTTTCTCTAACACAACCCTACGTGGGACCTTCAAATGTTGTCTGATGGTAACTCCCATCAGCACTAGCCACAAAGTCAGTGATGGGGATTATGGAAGCTGGTATCTAAGAACAGCTGAAGTGCCCCAATGGATCCAAAAGTTTTCAAGAACAAGCAAAGCAGGGCATTATTTCCCCCCTGAAGCATTTAGGCTCAGATTAAAAAACTATGCTATAATAAAAAAAGGGAAAAAAGAGATTGGTTTGAAGTAGATATATGTTGCTGCTGCTGCTGTCGTTGCTGCTGTTGGTGTTGTTATTTCAGGCAACATACAACTGAAAATGCTATTATAACTCTGAGAAATGTCTGTTGAAAGGAGCTGGGCAGAACTTCTTTTGCTCTTCAAAGCAATTATCCATTGTCTTGCTACAATGTTTGCCCTCCCAGTCGCTATATGTGTACACTGAAAACGAGACCTACAGTTGAAATCAGACAGGAAGACAAGCATGACCAATAACACTTCAGCACTGTACCAATACTTTAATAAAGTTGGAAGATCAATTCAATTCAAGGTTTTCTCTGAAAAGTCTTGCCCAACAAGATACAGAATGATGAATGCTGATCTCCTGAAATCACTAAGCTATGAAGCGTTACAAAAGTCCACCCTCCCTCCCTTAAATACAACTGTGTGATAAAGTAGCCTCTGCTGATGAATCACAGGGATGAGTCTGTCCTGAAGCTTATCTGTGGCATTGAAAAATGAAGTCATTAGTAAAAATAAAATGCAAATATTATCAGATGGTGGGCTATTTTTCTTCACACTTGGCACTGGAATATCATCATGGTATGCAAGTATGTAGATCAGAAAATAGGGAAATTGCATTGGGGAGATTTAAAATAAAATAAACAGACAATATACTTCATTCCTATTTCCTTAATATCCCAGGCTAGCCTGATATATTTTGGAAGCCCAGCTGCTGGCAAGAACAGGGTTTATATTTTGAAATCTCCAAACTTTCCTACCTAGCCTGAAGGTGTACCAGCAGCTACACCTTCCCAGTAAAATATTTTCTAACAGAAATCAAGTCAACATTGCATGCATTCCCCAGAGAAGAATATTAGTGGTCTTGTACCCTTATAATGAAATCCATTTGATGGAGACATACATACATACAATAAACTCAGTCACTAAATTAATTAACTAACAAATTAATACATGTTATCCTTCCAATAGCTCGAAAGCCCTCTGGGCAGTAACAAAATCAAAGACAACCAGTTTGATGTAGTGATTAAGAGTGCAGAATTGGGGATTTGAGTTCCAATCTCTCCTCAGCCATGGAGTTTACACTCAGCCTAACCAACTTCACAGGGTCATTGTTGTGAGAATAAGACTGAGAAGAGGAGAACAATGATGTAAGCCACCTTGAGTTCCTTGAAAGAAAAAAAAGGGAAGAATAGAAATACAATAAATAACCAACCAACCAACCAGATAACCATTGAGATGCAAAGGTGCCCAAAGGTCCATGGACAAGAAAAATAAGGCCTTGCTGAGGCAAGCATGGGCTATTATAACTCACCTAGGCTTACCCATTAGCCAGCTTCAGTACTGTATGCGTAGCACTGCTATATGGAATGTGACCTGCACCATTTTCATGTCTAATGCAACACTGCTCTGGAGAGTATTTTCCAAAGTCTTGGAACACTGCAACTTTTTCACTCCTGCTTTCTCTTCCCATTATAGGGCTTACATCTTAAACTGAAGAATAGTGAGGAACTCAGTTTTTCTGCATTGGTCCCACAGACATGTCAGAAAAGGGGGCTAACGTGCCCTTTTTGGAGTCCAAATGATGTTTTTACAAGTTTTTGAGTCACAGCAAAAATTTAGAGGATTCTGGCAGCCAAAAGAGTGGTTGAATAAAAAAACACCACCAGGTAGGAAATTCTGTAATCACATGATTTCTCAGAACAGCTTGAAGGGGTTGTGTGCTATTTTTCAGTACTGGCCACAGCTTCAGACATGTCCATAACAATTGACATTAGGAAATGGATGAGGGGGAGTGCTATTTGGATGGCCACTACAGATCATATTGATCAAAATCCACAGGATGCAGCTAATCAGAATTGCCTTCAGTCTGTACCGAAGGAAGATCTTTGTACCACTTACGTCTATGCGACAAATGGCTGTTAATATCTCATTTGTGAATGAAATCATCCAAGACTATTGCTTAAATGTACAAAATAAAGCATTATATTACAAAATATCAAGCAGTGTTATATTTCTTTCCTGACAATTCAGCACCGAAGAACCTGATAGGCTCTGTCAGGTACAATTATTTACCTCTATTCAGGGAAAAGCATCATGTTATACTAATTATATAATGTGCAGCTGACTCTTCTCTTTACTTTTATTACTCCAAAGTAACAGTGCACTCCTGTAATCTGACTTCAGAACACCATGGACTAGGGTTTAAATTTAAATATACATTCAAGGAAGTTTGATTTCCTCCTCCTCCTCTCAATCCCAAACGGGTAGTAGAGGACCATACTGGGAAACAGGTGCTGCAGAGTGAAGACTTAATTCTCTAATTCTGCTGTGTATTGGTTCTGATCCACATTACAGACATTCATTCTTACTCCACATCTGACAAACAATGGAGTCCTACTATATAAAAATGTAGTTTGCCTCTTAGCAGCCTAGTTCTGATCCCAAACAGTTCACAAAGATAAGAAAGTGAGTAATGGCCAAAACAAACCAAAACATTAATGATGTTCTGCCACATAATTTCACACTATAGCAATGATGAAGTTTTAGGTACACGGAAGACAGTAAGAGGTGAAGTTCACAAAGAACTCTTTAATTGGATTCTGAACATAATTTTTCCCTTCTCATCCTGCTGATTCATCTAAATGTATTGGGCGCTGAGCAATGGTCACATCCCTGTTCCAACAAAGTATACCCAAAATGGAATCAATGATAATCTATAGAAAATGTCAGTCATCTTTATAGCCTCTTGGGCTAATACTGTTTTCTGTGATCAACAAAACAGAGACTAACATTGCTCAACACCATATAATTTTTCCCTATTAATAGTCATACATTTTGATAGGTTACATTTTTAGAAGCCCAGACTAGGTCCACTTTAAATGGGAAGTTTGGGTTTAGAAGAACAAGTAACCATCAAAGATGGGCAGAGAATTATCTCCTCTCAATTAGATTTTCTTCTAATGAAGATTCTAGAAATCAGGTTGTTGAAATTATTTCAACCCAAGAGCAAATTCAGGTTTAGAGAATCTCTCAGGGACCACATGCCATTACTTCCTCATCATTCAGAGTGTCCAGTCTTGCATTCAACTTTACACAAGGAGAATGTTCACACAACCTGAGACTGTAAACAAGCAGGTCCACATTCATACTCTACTCAGGTTCAACTGTGTGAGATTAGAATTCCATTCTGGAACTCACTTGTCTGTCCAGTAAGGTCAGGTTATAGGGGAATGGGCCCCGGTGCACTCAAGCACATTGGGACTGGGGCCAAGATATGTGTCCATCTTTTACACATTCTTTGCACCTGCTGTTTTTCTAAAGTTCCACAATTGCTTCATGGCATGCATGTTGTGCAATGGATATCACAGTAACAATGACCGTAAAACATTGCTATATGGAATTTAGCCTCTATACAAACATATGGCTCTTATCAAAGGAACCATATACAGTATCGGCTGTATTGGATTCCTGAAGTAGCAATTCTTTAGTGAGGCTATAGGACTGGACTGATGTTAACTAATTTATGGAATGAAATCGTATTTTTACTGACTTGTATAATGCTCTTAAAGGAAGAAAAAAATCCCTTAATACAACGGTAGATTATTTTCTGGTATTTTCAGGGAGACAGAATCAAAATGATTGCATTCCTTGGCCTTTTGCTGTGCTGTATTCCTCATGATTGCTCCCGCAATTATGAGAGAGTTAAAAGTGGTATTGGTAACTCTTTCCATGAATGTCTTTCACTTTTCATTCAAGCATGCTCCCTCCCGCCTACAAAAAAGGACCTATATAGCAGATAGTTTAAAACCTATTAAAAGGGGGGGGGGGGCTTGATTTCTTCTTACTTATGAAGAAAAATGGGACAAAATAAAATGCAAGTATTGTGAAACATTCTTTCTTTTAGAATATATAGTTCAGTGAACAACAGGGAATCACAGCAGTTTACATGATTAGAAAAGCTTTGTTCCCTTGACCTAAAGTGGCAGTCATGAAGTGGCAAACATAATAGCCAGGACTTTCTTTGAATTTATGGCTAAATCCCAAGGCAGTATTTAAACTGTTAGTCTTCAAGGGAATATTATATTATAAAGGCAATATTAATGAGTCGGAATAGCATAATATTGGCTAGACTTCTTTTAAAGAATAATGTCATGTGCTAGACTTTTAAGTATCTTTCACTTTAAGTGTTCAATGAAGTTAAAGCAATTTGAAATACAAAATCACTGTTATGTTCTGTGGTGCTAAGAAAGGAAGTACTCATTAAGGGCAACACCAGTAACTGATAAGTTAATTATGTAAATCCCCTTGATGGTACTGCATTAAAGGGAAATACCACTGTTTGGCACAAAGTTGAGAGAGAAGAGGTGGGAAATGAACTATACATGTACAGCAAAATCTCAGTGCGGAATCATCAGGGCATTATTGTTTGGATAACATGTTGGATTTGGATGTGAGAGATCCAGATTTGCAAGCTCTAATTCCTACTAGGTGTTAATTAATAGGACAAAACAGGGTCATCAGTGAAGATTCATTTTGGAAATCTGCTTATTAGGTTGTAATTAGTTGAGCACAGAGGTACTGTTATGAAATTTGGTATCCATGTCCAGAACACAATTTTACATTTCAGTTCCATATATCAGGTTGACTCCTGCCAGTGTCAGTCATTCTTTTTGGGATTCAGAGATAATAGGCACATTTGTGGAAAAGGTTAAATAAACCCATTAGCAAATTAGAGAAAAGTGATTATGAAAGCTAAATAAGTACAAAGTGCAATACTTATTTCCATTATGCTGTAAGGGACCCTCAAGATAATGACATGGATGGGGTCCTGCTGTCACAGAGCACCTATTCTGTAGCCTCAAAGAACCAGCATGAATAACAGAGAAGGTCCAGCCACAAGGACAGAATGGTCATACACCACCATATACTCATGATCAAGTATATTTACTATGCTTTTTCAACAGAGAGGAAAAGCACAATGCAGTGCGATAATCTAATCTTTCATGTAAAGTAGGTTCTAAACTAAACATTGCTGCATATGGTTTGTATTTCTGAAAATTCTGCATTTCCTAGACAAAAATGGCGGTCCTGGCTGTCAAATTGGTCAGCAAATGCATATGACATAACAAAATACTGTGAACATATTGATACGGCATGCTAAACCACCCTATGAATAAAGGTAGTATATTCACATGGTGGCTTTGCATGTGCACCATGGGTTCTTCCATGTACAATCCATACTGGGAGATGATTGAGCTCACTGTGGTTCTTTCTCTCCCTTGATCTTCAAGTGCGTATCCTAGCATCTTTCACTGCAGAAGCCATTTTTCCCTCTTCCTTGCTCTGATTGCTACCCATTTTTGCCTGTGGTCTTTTAAGTTATCATTCATTGTTCTAATCACAATATTTTTTTTCAGCCCCTGAAAATTGTGCAACTATGCTAATAGCATTTTTGAATTCTCATTGTCAGTCTTTCAGAAATGCACACTTATGGCTGACTCATATGAATATCCTTGCCTTGTCAGGGGCCTTTATAATATCTTGTGTTCATAGTCTTACCCAGAGCACACCCTAAAGAAGACAGAAAAGTTGCAAGTTCAGACCATTCTTGCCTCCAATTATAGTACCATGTGGCTCCTTTTTTTACTAAGCAGTGTAACACCAAAATGAGTCACCCATGCTACACAAAGCAAAACACAAACACACATTACATTTTGTTTTTTAGAACTGTTGAGAGACCCACAACAACCATATGAGTAACTGCTTCAAAAAGGCTCTCCAGAAAAGATATTTATATAAAGGACGGCATACAAAAGCTTTTAATAAATAAATAAATAAATGAGAGGTGGCAATGTGAACAAGGCACTTAAGGTTGTGAGTTCAGCACTTAGGGATATCACTAAGTGTCCAAGATTTCTTAGAAAGTGATATTATTGTAACTCTCTTTTGATTCACCTACTTTGATGCTATCCCTCCTTTCCTTTTCAATTGATAGCAGGGAAATTGAAATGTAGGAAATTAGCCTACATGGAGTCTGCCCTTGTCAGTTGCCATATATGTTATATATTCCACTTTGCCTCCCCTTGGTAAGTGAAATTTAGCACCCATTGACAACATAGGTACAAATATCAGAAAGCTGTAAGTGTACACTTGCGTACCTGCAAACATATTTTTAAAATAGAAAGCCATGGTAATAAAAATTATGAACACTTTTGTACAATTCTCTGGGGACAACTTTTAAAGAGTGGTGAAATGGTGACAACCACTTCAAAGTGCTGCTTAGATAGCAGTGAAGATATTGTCCCTGCAGCAGCATTGATGAGGTCACAAAAAGAGAAGCAAGATTTTGGATGACATAAGAGTCTCTTGTCGGTCCAAACAATCCCTTTGTTCTAGGCACTAAGGTTATCAGAGTGGCTTGGATAGGGTACAATAAACCATCCTGCAGGAAGCAGTCTTGGTTTGGCCATTGGTGAGTTGTCACAGTGTGTGTCATTGCCATAAAGCAATATGTATATTGAAGGTATTCAGAATGAAATTTGATTTGCATATGCAATATGTTCATATTGAAATGCAACTTGCAATTCTTGCCCCTATTTGAAAAGCTTTTCTTAAGTTACAGACAATATGAGCTTTAAGCAAGTCTGGAATTGTTTGTATTGTTGCCCCTGCCCTTTGTCATTTCACCTGTTTCCCACTGACAAGGGCTCCTGAAAGTTTCTTCAAAATGTAATTTGGTTCTTAGGCCAAGGGACCTTCCCAGTTTTGCCATAGCTCATTTCTTCCTGGCTTGGGAGGGTGGTGCCCTGAGAGACTCCAGGTTCACAGGCTGCTGTTGCTATTGAATGCAAAGGCTATTAGCATACCATCTCATTTCACATTGGTGGCTGAAGATATAGTCATCTTAGATCAGATATATTATTTTTGCTTCTATTTATATTTTATACTTTTTATATACAAACAATATAAAACAATATAATTATTGTTATTATATTTTTAAACAAATCTAATGAATAAATTTAAATGCTTTCCTTATTCTTCTGTCAAGGAACCAAAGGTGACTTACAAAGTTGTACTTTTTGTATTTCTCTTTTGTTAGGCTTTAGTACTATTGTCTAATCTTAGTGGTTTGTTTATCATCTTACTATGTATTTATTAATGTGAGAAACTGAGCCTATTTGTATGACTACTCAGATCTTGTTATAATTTACAATTCTACCAAGGTTTCATTACAAATGATGCTGCGTTTTTTCTGAAATTCCTTAAGATACTTTGAACATGATTCGACCTTAGAAGCACAGCATGCAAATAAACAGATGATAAAGACTTTCTAAAAAGGGGATTAATATTGGGCAAAGCTTAAAGAGGAGGTCATGGGCATACATTAATGAGATTCTGTATAGGTATATGCCTTACAGTTAACTCTCTTTTCCAAACAGGCATCTCTTGCATATTTGCTCACAAAAAAAAAAAAAAAAACACCAAGAACCACTGTGAGTAGTGGTTAGAGTGCTGGAACTGAATTCTGGAAATCTGGATTCAAGTCCCTGCTTGGCCATGAAGCCCACTGGGTGATTTTGGACTAGTCACTGACTGAATCTAATCTGCCTCACTGACTTGTTTTAAGGATGAATGGAGAGGAGAAAGCCTTGGTAAGTTTCCCTGGATTCTTGAACTTAGTCTGAATCCAACTCAATATTTTCAGTAGTTTCAGGAAATTATCAAATTTAGCTTGGTAAAAATGCTTGCTGATTTGTGATTGTGGTAATGTCTTATTTACTTCCCAACAAGCACAAGTCACAGACAGGCATCACATACTTTAGTACTGTTTTTAAAATAGTATTTGTATGTTCCAAGGGCCTCCAAAGCATCTAACTATATTAATGTGCAATAAAAACAGATTCAGTCACAACAAAACCCTGAACAGAATGATGTTTAACATCACATTAATAGTTTTCTTTAAGCTGCTATGCAGTGGCATAATTACTGTGGGCTAGTCGTGAAAGACAAACATTGTCAAACAGTTGAGCGACTTTACCAAAAGCAGAATATTCTCCATTACTGCACACATTTTTGGAAGCTGAATTCAGTCCTGAAATTTGTTGATAACCGAGGTGATTTAACTGAAAGTAGCAAAGCACCTTGCAGGTTTAAATTTCTACCTGCAGAACTATAGTTACTGTGCAGTGCTGTAGTAGAAAAAGGAACATAGTATTTATTTATTTATTTATTTATTTATTTATTTAAAACATTTCTATGCCGCCCCCATCGTAACAAAGCCTTGGGGCAACTCACAGCATAATTAAAACATATAAATAACAATTAATACAATTAAAGATTAAAAACCCCGGTAGCATCTCGGCTTAAAAATTTTAAATCCTATAAATACCATAATAAATTAACAATTAAAATAAGTTTTAAACAAAAAGTTCTTGACCTGGCACCGAAAAACAAATAGCGACGGTGCCAGGCGGACCTCTCTGGGGAGCGCATTCCATAGGTGGGGCCCCACCGCAGAGAAAGCCCTCCTCCGGGTACAATGTAAGCCCTCATGCATTCTTGAATGTCTGAACATGGCTTTTTAAGGATAGCAGGCAGTTTCATGAGCTTATAGATAGGAACATATTCATGGAAAGCCACTCTTGTCTTGGGAAAAAATAAAGATGGAATTGAACAACCATATTCAATCACATAACAATTTAAATATGATAGCAAAACATATTAGTGTTCCTAATAAGGTAAAAACAAAAGGATCCAACTTTCAATCACATCACTGATTAAGACAATAGATCTTCTCCCAGTGATGAGCAGTGATGGGTCATACACGTTCTGTTCATACACTGGCCAGCCAGCAGCCTGTGAGAAAGCCAGGAGCAGGATGTAAATGTGATTTGGGCCTCCCATGTTTCCCCAGCAACTGGTGTACATAGACATATTGCCCCTGATAATGGGGGTAGCCCATAGCAGTCATGACTAGCAGCCACCAAGGGCCTTATCCTCCAGTTCCAAATCCCTTAAACCGTCCAAATTCAAACCATCACTGTACCTCATGGTGTTGAATTGCATAGACTGGTCTGTGAAGAAGTACTTTATATACAAAATTCTTTCTCTGAGCTGAAAAGAAATATTACACTTTAAAAGAATTGCCACATGCAGTCTGAAAGTTCTAAAACATGAAGATAATTGTGACATTTTTGGTTCATGCAGGGTTTTGAGTTTTGTTTAAAAAAAAAGTTACTGAATCCACGTGAATCAACAGGGAAACAGATTAGTCTCCAAAGAATCAGGCCACTTGCTTCAGCTGCTAGTCAAAAGAAATTATCAGGTGAATTGGATGAAGTCTCTTGGTGTTCCAGTCAGACTAATGAGCAAACACTTCATCCTTACAGACATTACTGCATTGAAGCACACTTCACTTTTGTAGATTGCAGTTCCTTTCAACATACAGTAACTTCAGGATCTGGTACAGATGAAGCAGAGAGCAAGAGAGAGACCAGCCAAGTCAGTGAAAAATGTAAGAGACATGTGAAGCTGTGGTCTAAAGAGAGCACATAAATTTGTGACAGAATTATCTATGTCCTCTGTTGCTAGGAATACCCCCTAAGAATACTGATAATCTTTATACATTTGCGGAACAGCAAATGTTTCGTGACCAAAAGAACAGCAGGCTAAGCAAATTAGTGACATCTGAAGAGCAAAGGGAATGATACACCCCATGTGAAGATGTGCACTCCAGCCTCCACATTCTAACTTGGGAAGCCATATCAAGGGAACAACATCTGCTACTTGGTATTCGTCAGACCACCAAGGCTGCAGAAAATAAGGCTGAGGGAGAAAGGGAAAATCAGAAGCTGGATATGGGGGGTGGGGGGGGAGAAAGAATGCAATCCCACTAAATGGCATGACCTCTATTATCAGCCTCCAAGTTACTTACACCCACTCCTCAATTTAGAGTGTAGCATTCACCACGAAAGCACTGCAAAGGGGGCAAGTGACACAGGCAAGCAAGAACAGTAGTAAATTGCCCATCAGATGGTAATTTGCAACAGCTAAGTACATTCCAGGGCTCATGAAATAAACCATTCTGAAGTGGCAAGAACATTTATATGAACCAGGGAATAGCACCGCATGTGGCATTTCAATGCCTACAAAACCCTTAATGCCAAGGAATGAATACTGTGACAAACAACCAAATACAATTTATTGTATAACACTCTGTCCCATTCATGCATAGATGAGAAGGCATTGCCAAAGAAGACGCATATGAATCAATTTGTGACTAATCACACATAATATGAGGGAATGGAAATTCTGAAATAGTAAAAGCCACTGCCTAAGGCATGATTTTACTATCTTTGGTTTCTGTATTGTACATGTTTCTTCAATTCAGTAAAGTTATTCAGTTTCTAATGGCTCACTATCCTAAAAACCCAGACATTAGATAAAAAAGTATTTGGAAATATCTTCCTGGTATTCCTTTTTCTGAGGTAGGTATTCAGAAGGGATGGATTAATTAAGCCATTGCTGCTTCACAATATTTGAATAGCTACATGAAATTTATGTCTGTATTGCTGGATTATTTGGCATCTGCACATCACAGTCTCTGTTCCTATGTGCATTTCCCTGTTTCTATTTCAGCCTTGTAGCTGGGTTGCCTCCAAATCTAGGGAGCAATTCTGTGCCCTAGACAGCTTGTGTGAAACCAGAGAATCTGAGACTTCCAGCACCAAGGTTAAAGACTGCAGTTTGACCTTGGAGCTGGGAATTGGGCTCTACTCCCTCCTCCATTGCCTTGCTGTTGGCACAATGCTCAGGAGGCAGACACCTGCGATCACAGGTAAACTCTCACTGTTGTGTGGGGAAGGGAAGTGGAACCACTGAGTGCCAGAACCAGAATCGGCAAGAGAGGCAAGAAGTAAATGCTGCCTAGAAAAGCCACCTCAGCCTGGAGTGGAGCAATTGGAATTGTTCTATGAAAGGTGAACGCCTGAATGTATCATTTCTCCTCACTAAGAAAACAGCTTATTTTGTTTTTCTGTTAACCTGTGGTGTGAGAGTTGGCAATTAAGGAAAGGAACATGCATGCCTTTGGGAGCAATCTTGATGGGAAAAAAAGGAGGTGACAAGGTGCTATTCCAACAGGCAGTCCCTCAAATATGAAAGACAAGTTTGCACAAAGAGTGCACAATTCATAGCTTGGCAACTGCATAGGTCCCAGTGAGGCTGTGTCACTCAAGGGTGTGCTGACTTCCCTGAGCGTCCCTTCCCATAATCCTGATTCAGACTGCTCTCTGCTGCTAATAGTGAGAAGAGTTACCTATAGCAGAATTATCGGGGTGTGTGAGTGTGTGCATGCGTGTGTGCTCCATTTTGGCCATTCATATATGCGGAACCTAATCCCTAAGCTAGCACTGCCTATTATCTTCAGGGCCAAAAATGTTGTGCAGCACTTCCCTAAGCCACTTGGAGATTCAAACCCCACAGCCTGAATTGAGCTAGGAAAACTATTAGTAACCACTGCAGAATCAGAGTTAGGCAATATGATGCCATTTACCAATGAGGAGCCTAGTTAACACATCTTGCATGAAATAATGTTCCCAGCTGCTCTTCAAAGGTAGCTCCATGTAGCACACATTGCAATAGACTGTGTGTGAGGTAAGCAGTGCCGGTATACTCAACTTTGTGCAAGTATCATTGGGCAAGGATGGCATGCAAACAAACCACTGCTTCATGCATCTTTTGTTGTTTTGTTTTGTTTTTCACCAATTTTAATTAAAGATAACAATACATGAAAAACATTTTTGTCTGCTACAGATTTATAATGATCCCAACAAGACTAATTACACAGACCTTTAACTTTTCTGGCTCCCACAAACACCACCAATCTGTCAGTAGCATCTGACATATTGGGCCATTCATGGTAGCTGCTGTTACATTATAATGTCTGTCGTCATTATAGAGTGACAAAAAGGTTCGTTTTCGTTTGTATGAGTCTCTGTTTCAGAAAAGCTAATTTTCCCTGCTTAACTTTGCCCAGAAAGTTACCTAATGGTGTTTTGTCTTAGGCTGCCTATTTTAACCAGCTACAGCTAGCCTTTTTCAGACCATTCTACTTAAAACAAACAATCAAAAAAGGTACAGCTGGCATTCACATGACAGATCATCTCTAGTTGATGATCTTAGTTCTGCTTTAGTAAGTTATAACAAATACATAGAAATGTACCAGTAGCATGTCTTTCTCTTATGTGACAGTATTCTGTAGGACGGATGGATGGACTGACGGACAGACATGGTTGTGGATGATTTAAACCAGAATCTCTCTCCAGCCTTGCTTGCTCATTTTCTCTCCCTCCCTCCTTCACCCTCCCCTCTCTAACACACAGACACACAGAGGGAGGCTCTAATTTCCAGGAACATCCAGATTCAATGCATCCGTCTTTATCATTAGATGCTTAGAACCTGAGTATATACCAGGAGTGGCAAACCAGGGCTTGCGAGCTGCATGCGGTTCTTTGAGTTAATGTTGTGGCTTGCAAAGGCCAAAATGCATCAATACGTGATTCTATTTGAGACCAATGAAAGAAGAGCCAATGGGAGCATTTTCCAATGAAGCCACTATACTAAGTCATACTAAGGCATTCTCTAATCCTCAGCCAGCTGTGATCTGGGTGCCAGCCTGGGTCAATGGAGGTGAGGCACACACACAGGTAGGACACAATTGCAAATTTGCTTTTGAGGAAGAACTGCACACGTTGCTACCATGACAGGGCCTTTGCTCAGGCTCACCTTTGTAGAAGCCATTATGAAAATGGTGTGGACCAAGGTGTGACAGTCAGAGCCTATTGGAAAGGCAAGGGTTTGCTTCTTAGGTGTCCTGTGTTTCAAAATGTGGTTTGGACACTGTCATTTGGCTTCAGCCAACCTCAGAGGGTTGTTGTGAAGCTAAAATGGCAGTTCACTGTTCATGTGCAGCATCCTGAGCTCCTTTTTGTTTTTAGTTTTTAAGAGCAACACAATTGTAACCTATAATTGGCAAAAAGCCACTTCTTACTAGACAAGCTGATTGGGTTTATTGTTCTTCCTTGGCTTGGCAGAAGGCTTGTTGTGGATAATATCTTTAAAGCAAGTAAACCTTTGTGAATTATCTACAATATTTCACTTGTAGCAATGTCTGTTTGGTCATAATAAATAAATATGTGTTCATGTTTTGTGACTCTCAAACATCTGACACTTACTGGATGTGGCTGGCCACTGCTGGCATATACATTGCCGTAGGGATGCCACAGAAAACTCTACTCTAGTACTGTAGTGTTTAGGCACCTATTTCATATGTATGTGCAATCATGGACCCTCCACAGGTGTGCCTACAACTCCTATCAGCCCTAGCTAGCATATCCAATAGCATAATGGAGTGGAATGCAGTCATCCCCTACTTGTTGCTACTGACCAGTAGGAATATGCAGTTAATTATCTGAACATTCTCTCTCACATAGAAAGCAGACCTAGCCCACCATACACACTATAGCAATGCCACAAAGAACATCCAAATAAGATTTGCATTAATGAACAGAAAATGCAAGTAAGTATATTGCAAGTGCTGTAGTTCTTAGGATCTAGATTTAGCATGGGAATAAGGACTGTTCTCTTTTTGAAATAAACTGCAACTGCAAAGGGTTGCTAATGTAATTACAGGAGGGGTATAAAAAGAGAGGTGCGGGCTATGCTTTGGCCATGTACCAGGGCTTTCCCAGATCTTCCTGAGAGCTGCTATTAATCTGGGTGGTGGTGGTCATTCATAGTGTTCATCTTCAGAGGGCAGATTGCTTTGGGGAGGAGAATCTGGATCAGGAAAATGGCGTAGGAAGAGAAAACTATCTTCTTCTCCTTCTCTTCCTCAGTATTAGTTCCCAGTATGCAGTCCTTATGACTGTGTTGGAGTTTTTATTTTAAAAGTAGGGTGTGGCGGGGCTGGGGGGGGTGGGCAGATGACAGAAAATCTTCACCATTGACTTCCGTGATATTTCTAGGTTGGCTGTTTGATATGTTGCCATGAAAACGATCATAAGGTCCCTCCAGAAAGGCCTCATGTCATTGCCCTGGTGTTTTACTACAGAACAATGCTGGTAGCTGGAGTTCTATTTTGTGAGCAACTTCAATACAGAATCTGAAGAGCAAATTTTAAAACACAGGTGAATGTAATTCATTTAATTGTACCTCAAAGAGGACTTATGCAGACATCCTCCACTGCCATAACAGAAATGTGTGAGCACAACTTCTTAACAATTGTTGCATCCCTTGCACAAGAGCTCTGTGTAGATCAAGTAGCCTGTGTGATGAATTGCTAGTGAATCAGTCTGCGAGTTTAGATCACACCAGGAGTACATGTGGAACTCCCAACAGATATAACCAGCACCTTCTCAAATCTGTCAATTTACACTTGTGTTTACTACCAACTTTTTGTATCAGGGTACTTCCTTTCTTCTCAAGTATAACCTTTCCAGACTCAACAGCCCTTTAATCACAACACTGAAAAGCCCCCCTTTAATCACAGTCCTTTTATCAATATTTTAAACAATTTCAGCTGACTGCTGAATACCATTAAAAAATGTTCATCTATGAATATTTTAAGCCCTACTGTCTGGCAATGCCTTTCTATTAAAAAAAAAAAGTGGAGGGGGCACTGTTTGAAAGCAGATTGTTCAGTCTTCTGTGTATACCAGAATGCAAAGAATCTCTTAAGCAAATATTTATGTTTTCGTATCTGTACTATGCCCCCTTAGTTTCTTTTGAGTAGCGCTCAAATTCTGTTTCTGACCTGGGATCATCTTGGAGTGTTTGCATTACATAACACTGGTGTGCCTAACGTACAATTGGGATCATTGTCAGTTATTCTCCCTCCTTTCTTCTCAGTTCTTCAGCCAGTAACCCAGTGACCCAGTCGCAGCACAAACTATCTTGCTTTCCCCCCTGACAGTCTGATCCCAACCCCTTTTCATCTCCTGGCAGTCTAATTGTAATCTCTTTTCATTCTCAGTTATTCTTCCACACCCACTGCCATGGAGATTCCACAAGAGCAATTGCTTCCTTTTTTCTTTAAGTTATTATTTCCAGCCCTGATTATGATGACAAGGATGATATTTTAGAACCCTACAAGTGCACTGTACAAGCGCCTTCTGATAAATCCAGTTTTGGCTGCTCTATTACTTGTCAGTTAAAGCTCTGTCAAACAGTGACGGAATAACAAGATGAAACTGTATATAGGCAAAGTTGCACACAGTTGGCAGCTGTCAATTGGAATGCACCAATAATGGTGGGGAATACAACGATACAGGCACCAAAGAGGGTAGGCTGCAGCTCTTCCCACAGAAAGGCAATTCTCTGGGTCTTAAGCATTACACTGGTACTTCTTGGTGCTCTCCACTTTGGAACATTTACAAACACTCCCTTTTTAAATTTTTCTTTTCAGGGCATTTTCCACAGTTCCCTGAGAATGGCCCAAAAAATAGATACTCCATTCACTCTGTTCTGTTCTGCAACCTCTAAGGGATTTTTGTTGGTTTGTTTTGTTTGTGTCTGAGACATCTTCACATTCTTTCTCAGCAGTGGACAGTAACTGGGGCGAGAGGATATCTGTAGGTTGTATGGCTGGGAAGTAAATGAAAAGGAAAATGCATTACAGATTTTCCCTACCATTTTCTTCCATGGAATCTGCAGGTATTTCCATGTCAAAAATATGCATGAATTTTCTAGACACTTAAAAAACACATTTGACAGCTATCAACTGTCCCCAGTGTAGCCTACATACAATCTCACCTCATTATGCTATTACTCTTTGACAGCTATAACTGACAGCAGAATAGGTCAGGCAAGACTGCATATATCAAAAAGGTGGAAGAGTATACTTGCACAATTCCAAAAGAGCTACATTTTTATTACAAAACTCACATTTCTGGCACCAAAGAGTGCCAGAAAAAGGACAAGGAAAGGGAAAAAAGAGAAAAAGGGTGGCAAAGTGCTACTTCGGGGTGACCGTCAGTGGCAGTGGCACAGGCAGGTTCAGCAAAAGATGCAAGGGGGTTTTGTTGCTCTTGCCAACCTGCCAATTAGTTGATCTTCACAACTCATGATGGGTTCAAAGTGCTGGTTCAGATGATATGACAAACCATAATGGGTCCAATGAGCCCTAGAACAAGCCCTGATTCAACAGGATGATTAGTGGCTCCAAAATAAACCCTGTCTTTAATCCTGGAAATCCAACACATTTCAGTGTACACAAAAAGAGAGAAAGGTACTCCCCATCCCCTCATTTCCTGTGGTCTCCAACTTGCAAAAGCTGCAATGTGTTGCATTCTGCCATCTAGACTGTTACCCTTAGTGGCCTAGTATGAACTGCCTAAATTCATACTTGCAAATAGCAATATCGATAGCTGGTTAAAGTGTAATATCATGGCCACTGCCCCATGCATTTAAGCATTTTATTTCTGTATTTTCCCTGTTACATGCTGCCCTTTCTGCAAGCAGCTGAATAATCTTATTTGATCCTCAGACATACTTACTTAGCCAAAGCCACCCAATGGATTTCATAGTTAAACAATTTGACCAATTAATTAATTTAATCAAAATACAACCTTTAATTGTCATACCATGCTGAACCACTTAATAAAAATAAGCAGCTTTGTGTTCCTATCATTTCTAATACAAGGCCCACTTTTTATATTTTGCCATATTGTGGCAAGAAAAGAAAACAGGAAGTATTCTATAAAAGAACTATCTTTTATCAGAAGATAGGCAGAGTGAGTTTGGTAGGCCTAAACTTCAAAAGAAATTACATGTATTAAGCTATGTTGAACTAACATCTCAGAATCCTATTTGAAGATTTGAGGGCAGCTGATTGATGAGTCCCATACCAGCCCCACCATGATGGTGTGCCTGCATCAGCTGGTAGAGTGGGAAGCAGCCAATAGCAGGACTCTTTCCTTACCTCTGGAGGGTCCACTCCTGTCTCTCCACTCCCCCGGCAGGTGTTCTAGAGAGCTCTGCCAGTCACTCTCCTGCTGTGGCATTTGCTGCAGCAAGAGCACAATGAGCAGGGCTCTCTAAAGCAATTGGTGGATACACCACTGGCTGCCCCTGCCTTTTCTAAGAACAAGCAGTGACAGTGGCTCATCCTACCCACCTAGCTGTTTGGCTGGCTGCTCTCTCATTTGTGTGGCCAGATGTCCTTGCTAGCCACTCACTTGTCTTATGTCCCAGCCGCAGAGTCCACATGATAGTTCAGCCAATCTCTTACAAGAAGCCCACAACTGGGAAAGAAGTCACCATAGCTGAAGTGGCAAAATGCACTGGGTTCAGCCTGGATGGGGTAACAGGAGCTGGAGCTGGTTGAACTCCCTCTTATTCTTGGTAGACCATGTAGATTAGAGGACGCATTAGACTATGCATCTTCAGGACTCTTACAGTGTCAAGGAAGATAAAAGAAAATTAAGCAGATCTATTACTGTGTCAAAGGATATGATATTTAACACCTCAAAAAGAGTCAATATATCACATATACTATGTGTGCATGCACATGTAGACACACACACACACACTACTGTATGTCTGAATTGGGTTAGTTTCTGATGAAGCAGCAATAAATGATAGATTAAAGAATAAATAGCTGCAGTCAAGAAGGATCTGAGACATCAAGGTGCACTGCTGAGTGTGGCCATATTGCTCATGAAAGAAATATTATACAATCATAAAATTTCTACAGGGTCAGGTTTCTATTCCACCTTGCCTTACAAACTCAGGAAGAAGAATATTAAACGAAGGTGAAATCTTGAAAAAAAACCTAAGGGATATATTCTGCTCACTGTAGTTTTACCTGGTTGGATGCCCATGCTGGTCTTAAATCTTCGCATTCAGAGGCAAAACTCAACATCTTAAAAGGACAGTGTGTGGCCTGACCTTTCTGGAAGTTCATATCCACATGCTTTTGAGAATCATTATCTGCTATGTGAAGATTTATTTGAGAAGCTGGGTATTTACATTGCACTTTTCTGGCAACTTCAACAGCGTTGTGTGGACATATATTGTGTAGGGACAAGCTACCACAGAAGATTGCCTGTACTACTTGTCTGGTGGATGTTATCTGAACAATTTAAAGCAAAAACAAGGAACTATATAGCCAGAGCAAATTAAGTGGCGATGCTGAGCTGTGAATATTCTATTTTTTAAGTGAGAAAGCAATGAAAGAGGAAATGGATGAAATATTAAGTTTACATGTTCTTTTTGTGTCTCCCTCCTTTCTTGGCTTGGATTCTCTGAATTTACTCCTTTCCTTAAGTCCAACTTGCTATATTTTATGTTGATCCTGAGGATCTGCCAAGCATCAGGAAGAGACTTGGAGAATGTCTGGATCTTTCAGTGGGCAGCAAAATAATTTGATGGGGATGAGGCACAGGCTACTGCCTCAGCTATAGCATAGGCCCTTCTGGCAAATGAACTGAGCCTGGCTGTTATCCACTGGTTAAGAGTGAAAGTCCCAAGCAAAATCTCCATCTCCCCAGCTTCACAGAAGTCTCTGTTCTCAACATCAGTCAAGGGCCCTTTAACAATTCTGTCAGGGACAGATATGACCACAGTATGAACCTTGTCAAACTACACAAGGCTTCATTTGATTTGCACTTACTGCTCGCTAGTATGGTCCTATTTCCCCCCGCCCCCAGCCTTGATCTACCTCTCTTAATCTTGATATCACCTTCATCTATGAACCTATGGGACCATTTGTTGCTGCTGCTTATATTATTGTTATTCTTATACTGTCCAGTAGACAAAGCTCAGTACAGACAAAAGCATGGACAATCTGAAGGAGAAAGTAGGAAGTAAGAAGTCCCTTTTGGGGACAGAACTCAGCTCATGGAATTAGGATTCAAGTCCATAGTTATTCACAAATGCATGGTCTACTGAAGAATAACTGGACTAGAATCAAGTGAAGCCTTTATGGGTCACAGATCCCGATTTGAATCAATCTGAGATCCATTTGAAATGGAGCACCCTTTTTAAGGGGAAAGGATTGTCATGCTTGATACTAAAATGTAGCATCAAATGTTTTGAATATAGCATCCCTGAGAATAATATTGTGCAGTTGGTGTGTTTTTGGTGGAAGACCCCACAGGCCTTATCATGTTTCTGCTGAAATCACAAAAAGGAATGGAATGTAAAATTTGTCAAGATGAACTAATTTCAGTCAGATCAGAATTATCACCAAATTATCTGATTTTAAGTAGGCCCACTCCACAAAAGGGTGAAATACAAAAGGGTGTCCATCACTACATTGTTGTCAAAAGCTATTAAAGTTGTACAAATATTACTGCATCATGAATAATAATAAAAGTGAATTCTGAAGAAATACTGTTAAACTACATCATCAGGAACGTGTTATTTGAAGTCATACTTCTTGGCTGTCTGTTTCAAAGCAAAATATTACAATTATGAACTTCTTTTGAACAAAGTGGACTGATTATTTAATTCTGTTTTTTAACTCAACGTGGATAGGATTGTTCTCATGTTGTTGCCTTTGGGCAGATTATATGAAGATAGAATTTTCATATTCCTATTTATATCTGAATAAAAGAGTGTTATACAGGCAAGTGAAGCAGGCAGACTGCAAATTGAATTCCAGTAATAAAATTCCATAAGAGAATGCGTTACTGGCAATTACATGCAAATTGCCATTCTTTTGGCAGACTCTTCCAACTATTATCTTATGGCAACTCTGTAAATTACATTGATATCCCAGCAATTTTAAATAGTTAAGTATTGATGTTACTATCACTCTGTTTTTTCCTATGGGGGTAAAATGGCCCTGAAGTTCTACTTTACTACCCGCTTTCAGGCATGTTACTTTGGGAGTCAGTCAAAAGCAGAGCAAAGTTACATTATACTGTTTTGACCTTCATATTGCAATTGGGAAGTAAATGTTTTCTTGTATCTTGCAGTTCTTGAAGAAATGAAAATATTTTAAATGATCATAGATTCTGTTTCCTATGATCTGTTGCTTTCCAGATATGTAAACTACAAATCCCATCATCCCTGACACTTGACTGTTGAATGTTGCTCTCCCCGCACATTCACCATCTCTTCTTTGGTAGGAATCATGTTTGTGGAAGGTGCTCCAGTGCTTCTGAGGAGGCCGGGGAGGGGTGAGACAGTTCAACAGGAGTCAGTGGGAGCCTTGCTGCACTGGGCCTGCTCCTGGGTGAGGTCTCAAAGACTGGCGTTTTTCTGCTGTGTTGTAGAGGAAATATTGATGCAGTGTTGACTGCATTTTCTTAACCAATTTGCACTGGTGTATATGAGATTTTGAGCTGGTGGTTAATTGCATTTCATTATTTAATATTATGGATATTATTGTATTAAGTAACTGATTTTGTATTGCTCTGCTGTTAATGTTGTATTTGAATTTGTATTTGCTATGGGTATTGCATTTAAATTGATTTTGTATTTTCTTTTGTAAATTTTTGAATATATTACTGTATTTTATATTGTGTCTTGCTGTAAGCCTCCCAAAGAGCCCTATGGGCTATGGCGCAGCATACGAATGTAATCAATCAATCAATCAATCAATGTGCGTTGTAGACTGGGTTTACACATCACAAAGAGCAAGCTGATGTGGTTTCCATGGTTTGCAGTGTTTTTGTCAGGATTTGCAAATGGACAGACAATTAAGTGGATTCTACACTATCATAATGTCATGTGCACTGACTCAGAGGAGTTTTTGGTGCTCATAGAGGAGGAGACTTCCCGTGGGAACCAGGCTTCATTGCAGGAAGATCTGTATCTGGTGCCAGTGGTACAAACGCCCCCTCCTTCCACTCCCTGATGAATCTCTTCAAAGAGAAGACGGCACAAATGGGAGTAGAATTTAAGGAGCAACTGATAGTGTACTGCAGTTGGAGGGCAGCCGGGTGGTTGCCGAGGGAACTGTTGAAGAGCCTGACGATAACAGCCTTGGGAATGCAGGAATTGGCATTGGCCCAGCAGGGGGGTTGGAAAATGCGCGCTCTCACAGACGCACACACAGACTAGGGCAATTGGAGACAAGAGAATTAGAAAGACGGAGGGAAAGAAGTTTGTCGGACCTGACCATCAAGGAGTGGCCCAGGTGAGTCAAAAGCATTCCGTAATCTGATCCTTCTTAGAAAAAGAGGACAACTTCACCATTATCACCTTCATTATTATCATCATTGTTGTTTTCTGTAAATGTATCAGCAACGTTTTGTAGAATAAAGGATTTTAGCTTCAACTGTCTGGTTCGTTGGCTTCGTTGGGAAGGAGCGCCTCAGCTCCATGACACATGGTTTCCATCCACCCACTGTAGGCATGCATCCCATCAGCCACTGCACCAGACATTCAGTCCAGGGGTACATAATCCTTTGCCTATTGTACAAAGTGGGCCCATCTCTCATTCTCTGCTTACTGTTTAGGTAGATTTGTCTGACTCTCTGCAGGAGGAAAAGGAGGAGGACTGGGCTTGGGAGAGGACTTTGATGTTTCAAGGCTACCTAAAGAAGTTTTTCAGGCAAAATGTGAGAACAGGCCTGTTTTGGAAGGAGAAAAAAGGTTACAAAAATGCGGGAGCAGCATATGTAGGACCCAATCCTACATGGCTGGAGTCATGTGTTTTGCTGGTCACTAATAACAATCATACAGATGTTGAATGGTCAGTAGGGCAGCCAGTGCTCTAGATCTTGGGAATGATTAAATTTGGGATTAGCTGCTTGCACTTGTGCAGGAGGGTAGGGTCACATCAGAGAAGTGGAGTTTGTGGCTTGTGCCACCCACATTTGTGGGCTTTGGCTTTTAATTCATTTCATCAAGACTTTATAGGAAATATCTTCTAAAACTCAAGCAGCTGAAACAAAATAAGGAATCTGTGGCATTCTGGACAGGTCACAGGCAAATTCCAATTTATTGGAATTTATTGAGCCTCTTCTGCTAGGCCAGGCATTAAAGCATAACCCTAGGCAGAATGGGATAAATCTAAGCTTTGGTAGAAAAGAGAAGTTTCTTTCCTCCCACTCCTAGACTGTAAAGTACAGCTATTTAAAAGTTTATTGAAATCAGTAGCATTTGCTTCTAATAGAATTTGGAGTAGAATGTTAGTATGGAATTAAATAATCACATTTTAGTAAGTTCACTCACCACTCAAAGCCACCATGGAAGCTGTCACATGTCATAATGCTTACAGTATAATTTAACAGCTTGTTGTTAGAAACATAGAAACATAGTGAGTCAGAAGGGGTCTCCTGGACCATCTAGTCTGACCACTGGCTCCAGCTCCACTCATGACAAGCCTACCATGTGCATGTCCAGCCTATCCTTAAACACCCTCACTGTTGGGGCTTCAACCACCTCCCATGGAAGCCCAATTCCATACCCTAGGGTCCTAACCATCAGGATGTACTTCCTGGCATTTACCTTGAAACTTGGTTCCCTGAGCTTTGCTCCACTGCAGGGGAAAAAAGTAATGACCCACTTCTGCATGGTTTTCCCTTATGTACCTATATATCGCTAGCAGGTCCTCCCTGAGTCTCCTCCTCTCAAGGCTGAAAAGACCCAGCTCCCTCATTCTCTCTTATACTGTAAGCATTATGACATGTGACACCTTTCAAATCAGCCATTATCCTAGTGGCCCTTCACTGCACTGATTCCAGCCTTGCTATATCCATTTTGTAAGGAGGGGCCCAGAATTGAACACAATACTCCAGCTGCGGGTGCACCAGATTTGTATAAAGAGGCACTAATGTAGCTTCTGCTGCTGCTGCTGCTGTAGTTTAATAAATGTTGATACTTAGAATGAAAATGCTAATCTATATTCATTAAAATATAAGAGGGTTCGCTCAATCAACTTCCATCATTTTGCATGTACACAGGGTGACAGAAACAGAACCATGCCTTTTGTGGGCACCACTGAACTTGCCTGCCAAAAGAGCACATGTGCTCATGCAAGTAGTGGCTACATGCTCAGCCCACATACGAAAGGCTCTCTTATACTGAAAGAGAATGTGCAACTGCTGGCTGTGTGTGGCAGCTAGATAAGTGCAGGTCCATTTTTTTCCATCACATATCCAGTAAACATGTGAATATATTGTGTAACAGACCCATGAAACTAATGAATGCAAGTTGTAGGTGTGACATTCATCTGCAGTGCTCTTGAGGCATGTCTCATGCACCTTGACATCAGAATGTCCAGTTTATCCTGGAAGACTGGCTAAGGAACTGGGCTTAGGATCAGCTACAGCAAAAATATCCCTATCATTTATATAAGGTGACCCCTTGCGCAATTAATTGCCAAAACAATCCTAGCTGGCATATGAAGTACGGGAAACATGGGATCTCAAGAAAAGATTGCAAAAGTCAATCCAGAGTCAAGGTGGGAAAGCTCTGTGTCTGTGAAGCACCATCACCACCAATATATTGACAGTTATTTACAGTCTATACATTATAAGCCTCTATCCACTGTTTACATAGACCACCTAGTGTGAATCAGAAGCCCTGTACAAGTTTGCACAGAGAACCATAACCCCATGGTAACAATAGCACAGACCTTCCAGTCACTTCTATCTTTATCTCAATTCAGAGGATTCAGTGCAACTGCCAGGGTTGCTGCTTCTGTTGTTTTTCTCTTCATCTGTGCCTTCTTTCAGTCCATCATCACAGCCTTTCTTGCATGGGAACAAGGACAACTTGGCAATTGTTGTTGTAGTGATGGGATGATTTGTTCCTACCGTCACCTGATGGACTCCACTTCTGGTAGCTTTAGTAGCCACTGCCATTTCATGAACTCCTGAAGCACCATAAACTTAGGAAAAATCTTCTGCGGACTCCTTTTTTTCCTGATGCAGGTAAAAAGCTACACTTCATTTTCCCCCTTTCTTATATTTATTATGTCTTTCTAATAAATCACTGTTCTGCCCCTCAGATTACCTCCTTCTGTGTCATTTACATTCTGAGTTTGTCTTTTTGTGTTTAAGTTCCAAAACAACTTGCCAAATTCCAAGCACCAATATTACTGCTCTTTTACGTACCAGTAATAATTGCATAACCTCTGTCACCCTTTTAACGTCTGCTTCCCAGTTCTATATGTTCAGTGTGATATTGTTAGTCCAAGCTTAACTGTTTTAGTCTAACCAACTTTTCATTTTAAAAAATCCAAAGACTTCTGTTTGAAAAATGTGCATATCCTATAATAAAATGTATAATCTTTGCATTAAGCCTTAGTCTACATTCAATAGCTAATATTTACCTGATAGAACTGTAAAGTGCCTCTATTATAGGCTTAATATGTACAAGTGTCAATCCATCACAGGTCCTGACATGTCAGGTATAATGTATGAATGAGGATATATGTTAACAGCAGATTATTCAGGTAAGGAATTTCAAGTTTTGGTCTTATACATATGTGGTGTAAGAAGCAGAATCTGTTGTAGCAGATGGAAAAACAAGGCACATATTTCTTCCATTATATGCTTGACTGTTATCAAAATAATGTAATGTTTGTTAAAGATTTGTCATATTCAGAAATGTAACCTTGCCTTGTGAATGACCAGTTTACTTATAAATAAATTCTACTTTTCATTTAACTATCAAGCACAACACCATGTATCATTATTGAGCATGTTCCATCTCCATTAAAACTTATATTTAATGAACGAGAAACAGGCACACTATTTATGTTATTCATAACTAGTTAGATGTTACATATGAAGATAAAGAAACATTTTTGATTATATATCAGCTATGCATTTTAGCACTGATAGGAAACTTTAGCAATCAAGAGGAGATAAAAAGGCTTCAGAGGATTTAATCACGTACTTCAAAGTAGACCTAAGAACATATATTTTAGAAACCAAGATAAAATATGAATGTTTAATTTACTATCTTTCTTATCACAAGTGCTTCTGATTCCAATGCTAATAACCTAGTTGATTCTGACAGCTAACAGTTTTCATCTCGAATGGAAAATAATAATAACAATAACCCTGAACTAACTTTTGTTGCAAGGAGAAATTGCTAATTAGCTTTTCATTTTCAGAATGACTGAACGGAGGTTTAACATTATTCCTGAAAAGGTCAACATATCTTAAGTATTCACAGAATAAAGGAAAAAGGATGAATGAAGACTGTCTAGCCACACAATCCATGTCCAACATAGTCTGTCCTATAGTCCTATGAAATAAGCAGATCCTTTGTTGAAGCGACTGCTTTCACCAGTTCTGCTATTTCTCCTACCACAACTTCTCTAATTACTGAACACTGGAAAGTGATAACATGAGAAAGAAAATATTAAAATAGTTTGGAAAGTATTATTAACTTTTTCTTTACTGCTGGTTGCTGAAACTATCTGGGCAGTTTTCAACAAAAGGCATAGAATCATGCACTCATATCACCCATCTGAATTCTAAGCAGGCCTAACCCTGATTCACTTGCAAGCATAGTCAGAGTCAAGCACTTCAGGCTATGGTGTTAACTGCCCAGTTAACCTTTGCAGGCTGTCTTGAAGAGTATTACAACACAAACTCAGTGGGAGAATGTCTGTCTTAAAAATGCAATACTATGTGTGCCTGCTTAGAAATAAGTCCTATTAACTGAAATGGAACTTACTTCCAGTAAAGGTTTATAGGTTTGGAGCCTCAGTTGCATCCATTTGTGTGTGTGATTTCCACCAACTCCTCCTCTGTAGGAGAGCTCAGTTCAGCAAACCTTGTTCTGCACATGCAAGAGAGTTAGGATCCAAGCTTCTGTGTTGCTGCAGCAGTAACCCTGCACAGTACAATAGGAACTGCAGGTTCAGACCTTTGTTGTACATGTTCTACAGAGGATACCTATAGGAACAGTTTCTTTTTCATTTCATTCTTCAGGAAATCCTCACTATATTCTTTGTACAAATAACTCAGATGGGTTACTTGTGGCAAAGAAGTCAGTTGGAGCTCCCTCTCTCTCTTTTTCTCTTTGATGACTTCAAAAAGAAAACTCTGTTTTTGAACTTTAAAAGGGGCATGATATATAAATTGTACCTTAAGTGAGTTCTAAATCTCCCAACCTCCCATTCAATTTAAAGAAATCAATCCTAGATAAATGACCCAATCCACAAGCCAATAAAAACACCCTCTAGAATTAAAATTTGATTTGGGAATATATCTGAATTCCTTTTTTTTTTTTTTCAGTGTTCAGATGTAATCGTGAAAGATACCAGATCTCTGCAGTATGCAGTCACTAGGGGTTTCAGTCTTTACTAGCTATTCCTATTCTTCAATAATAAACAAGAATAGAATACATAACTAAGTCAATTGTGGGTTAGAAAATGCAGTGTGTGTCCATGATTTGTAGTTGCATTATGACCATCATATATCTAGCCAGTTTGATGGGAAGCAAATTGTATGTGGTAACAATCATGTGGCTATTGCAAATCTTTGGTTTTGATGGTTTGTTTTTGTGGCTCCAGATTTTGAGCAAAAAGAAAACAAAACACTCTCCATGGTTCCTATCCCACAATGTGTCTGCTTTCTCACTGTCACTGCAACCAGCTACTATCACTTCTTGTCCATTTTCTTATTGTTACTACTGTTTCCTAGCTTGCTTGAGAGGCTGGAGCCACAAATAAGCAGTGGCATCAACTGCCCTGCCTTCAATTATCTTGGCTAGAGCAAGAGACAAATGCACAGATAGGTTGTGATGACAGAAGGGGGAGGCTCGGAAACTCCCGCCAATGGTTCCCTGCTGGTATAAGGGCACTTTGCAGGCACTGACCATGCTTATCCGTGATGTTAGCCCTGATATTAGAGAACGGCTGTTAATAAAGGGAAAATGTCCCCTTAAGATTAAATGTCTACATGAACTTTGTATTTTATCCATAGTCCCTGAGATTGTCAATTGCCTCATGAAAAGCAAACAGCACGAAGTAGGGGATGGGACAAACACTGCTGATGGGGTGGGGTGGAGGATCAAATCAAAGGAAAAGAATCATTTCCAATGGGAAATGAAAATAGAAATGCAAATCAGACCTAAATACTTAACATATCTGATAAACAACTTTATAAAAATAGAAATAAAAAATGGCTAAGACCTTGGGAGTGTTCTTATACTGGCTCGTCTAAGCTTACTCATGTCTGCTTACTGCAATTTAACTATGAACACTGATCAAGGAAAGCACTTTCCATCTGGTCTGTTCAGATTGCTGCTCATGCTGAGGCTGTTCTTCATCACCCGTGTTCAGCTGGAACCAGATCAAGAATGTATCTGAGAATTAACCCCAGACACAAGGGAACATTTCTGGGTGACATAGGCAGTATACATTCCACATATTTATGAATATGTTTTTCTCCGTACTTGATAATGTCTGCCCACCTTTGCAATGCATACATGCATCACTCAGCATGGCTTGCGACAATTGAAGTCACACAGTGACAAAACCACAGTATCAAACAGCATATAATGGAAGCAAGCTGAACAGATTTAGAAAAAGAAAGGGAAAACAAAATTAAAAAGCCCTTCAGATAAAAGTATAGGGTCAGAACTAGATGTAGCTGTGTGTGACTGAGTGAGTGAGCTGGACAAATGGCAGATTTTCCATTTTCGGTTCACAAAAGGCTAGACAGAGGGTTGGGGAAACCCTGCTGGTGGTGTAGTGGGGTATGACGGGATCCCTGAAAACTGCCTTAAAAAGAGAGGGTCACATGAATGTGTGAGTCACTGAAGTCTGCTAATACACTAACAACTTCTTTCATGGTGTCTTTCGCAGGATATGCTTTTCTAGGGGATATGCACAAGATTTCTAAACCTTCCTCTGCCCATCCTCATTCTACCACATTTTTTCCATGGTCTGGTACCCCTATCCTTGCACTGGAAACTAGAGATGGGCACATTTACCTTGAATGTGCTGCTGTTTGCTCAAAAATAATGAACACATCCTTGTGGGCTTGCCTGAGAGTTCTGCCTCTCACAAACAAGCTTTTGTACATGTTGGATATAAAAATGCATCTTGGGGCCTGTAGTTTAAAATTATGCCATATCTCCTTACAGCCAGAATTGTGATGGTGGTGGCAATGAGGAAAAGCACTAAGGCAAGTATAAGATGACTAATAATGTAAGGTGGGAGGATGCTGCAGAATGGTTCTTCTCGTGGGAAGAAGCCGCAACAAGAAAAGAAGCATAGCAAATTAAGCAAGAAATACATTAATCTTCTACGTGCATATAAACAGCATTCTTACAATATGGGCTGTGCATGCTCAGAAACGCATCAGTTCAGAATGCAATAGCAAATTTGCAAATCAGTGGTATAGGATGCCCATTGCATATCCACACAGACTGTGGCATCCTAGGATCTAGCTCAATGCAAATGTGTCAGGTAGGAACTGTTCTTATTATGCTGACACAGCACACACTGGATTTCCATCTGTTCCAGAGTGTTTGCAAATCTATTCAATCCAAGTTTTGCCCTTACATTTAATTAACATGCTTTGTAACATTTATTCCAGATGATTAAGTGCCATAAACAAAACAGGATCAAGCATAGATCCCTTCAGCAATAACTGTCAAACCACAGAATTATCACTGTTCACAGTTGTTGCATTGTTTTGTTTCCCATTTTGACCGCACTGAAATGGGAAAGAGTGGTCAGTTTAAATTTTAGCAACACAGCAAGATCACTTTACAGTGTGAAAGGACAATGGGGGAAAGTGCCTTGGTTTAAAGACAAGATGGAGCAAAAATCAAATGGTATTTTTTCTGTTCAATCCCTGCCAGGCATTAACAAATCTACAACAGGGGTGTTGAACTGAATCACCAAATTTGGCCCTCTGGGTTTTGGACAGAGTCACATCCCCTTCCTTGCCATGATTCCCCTTTCCTCTGACTGCTGACAATTTGGTGATCTCCCAACTTTGTGCTCCTCCTTCAGGCTATAATGTAAAACTCTCCTAAGATTTATTTACTGGCAGTGAGAGCTTTAAGCTAGAATATGATGGAACATGGGGTATTCCATTGGCTGCACCCCTTTTTCCTTCTTCCTCACTCATATTGCAATGCAACCACTTGAGTATCTCCAAAATTGAATTTGGTCTCAAGATGAAAGAAGTTCAACACCTCTGATTTAGAGGCTTATTAAGGTCTTGGTGGACCAATGTAGATACCTGGTGTACTTTCAGCTTTATTGCACAAAGGTTGTACAAGCTTGCTGTAAACTGAGCAGTGAAAACTGCAATATTAGTGATCTTCCTTCAAGTTTTACAAGATTTCTACTGACATCTAGGAAAATTTTAGACCAAGGCAAGATTATTCACAGTATTACATTCCTAATCACTATGTGTGGTGTGAAAGGTGAACCTTGAAGAAGGCCGACAGGAAGATGTATGTGTTCAAAAATGTTAATATTAATTATTATTATTATTATTATTATTATTTGTCATCTTCATCTTCTTCATCACAGTTATCATCTTCATTCCTGTACTGCTCATATCCAAACAGGGTACTGGAGGGGAACTCTGCAAATACCCTGGACTGGCAGAAAGACAAACAAGTTGGTTCTAAATCAAATCAAACCAGAAGTTTCCCTGGAAGGGAAAATTACAAAATGGAGCTGTCATACTTCTGGAACATCATGAGAAGGCAAGACAGACTGGAGAAGACAATCATTCTAGGGAAAATCAAAGGCAGAAGAAGATGAAGGCCCACTACGGGACGGATCGATTCCACAGAGGAAGCTACAGCCTTGCCTTTATAAATGCTCAGCAGGGGTGCCCAGGAGAGAGCCTACTGGAGGCATTCATTCAGAGGGTCACCTTAAGTCAGAAATTACTTGACAGCACATAACCAAAATGCACCACTAATTTTGAAGCTTTTAGAATTAATATGATAGACAAAAGGGTCTGGGTCAGCTTAAAATATTGTTGGGGAATGATTCTTAGCAGAGTAGGGGAATTACACTATTTATACTCAGCTGTTATGTGCCAGGCGTCACTCAGAAGTTTCACAGGAGAAGTACATAAAACTTGAAGGTCATGTTCAAACCAGTGTCACCATAACATAACAAAGAGGCTTGTGGGACCACAAACAATAACAAATCTATCATAGCCTAAGCCTTTGTGGACTCTAGTCCACTTCATCAGCCGCATGTGCTTGCAAGGGGCTTGTAATGATGGTGGAGGATGCCTATGGTAAGCTATGAATTCAGACGGTAAGCAATTACATATCCTTAGACATATGTTAAATTGTTGCAGTATTTATGAATCTTCCAATTTAGGATAAAACTTCATATGGATGAGACCCTTATCAATGAAGTTATGTCATTATTGATGTAGTAATCTTCAAGGTCCTGGATAAAACTTCATGAGTCTTTAATTACAAGGTTTGGCCAGAGGAGCAAGAATAGCCAGTATATGGCAGGCATTAGCCTTCTGCCTTTCAATATGGTGCTGATCTAGAATGAGCTGTCCACACCTTTGATTTTAATTGGAGCAAGTGGGAGCTTTCTCCACTCCCCCACCATGCACATTGCAGGTATTGGGACTTTGAACTGGACAGGAAACACAGCAGGAACTGAATGGTTAAAACAAAGGGCGAGACTACTACTGCCTCATCCCAGGCTCCCAATACATATTAGCCCCCCACTCCCCATGCAAGATCTTTCCTAGGAAGGGGGAATCCTGATCTAGGCAAAGATACAATTAATAGTACATGTAATTTTGACCTAACACAGTTATCTCTTTGGAAATTGTTAAATGATAATACAAATTTCATGGAATGGATACATATTGAACTCTTCCACTGAAGGAAGTTGACACTGGACATTCCATTGCTAACTGCAGATACTGAACATTGACTGGTTATATTATACAGAAAATTTCTGTCCCCTACTACCTAGAGAGCAACTCTTTTTAAAGCTGCACAAGATACTTTGCTCTAGGGTCTAAGACCTAGCCATTTTTAGCGGTGCTGGAGCTCTTAGAGCTATAAATGGTCTCAATGATCATAAAGCCATTCAACCTTTTTAAAATACAACCACTGCTTTTGACTCACTGACCTCACAGGGCAATGAAATCTGCAGGTTTTCACCAGCTGTATAATAAGAATCTTGAATTAGCCTTCTAAATCTTATTTTATTAACTAGAAAGTCAACATTTCTCTTTATTTTTTGTTTGTTTTTGTGGGATTATTTTGCTATTTTTCATTTGCAGAAAAAGAAAAAGCTGCTTGTTCAGTCTATACAAATTTAGTCAGGTGCAAATTCTGTTGACTTCAGTAAGGCTTACTTCCAAGTAAATGTGCATATAATTAAAAGCTTCAGGAGGGAAATGCACAAGAAATATGTATCCTGAAAATGGCATTTCACAGAGCATTTCACTTATATTAATATATTTTTTAATTCTAAGTCCATGTGCTTTGGGAAAAAATTATCTCATTAAAATAGCTATATATACAGATATTGTGGGTCCACAAGAAATGTAAGCCACTGTCCACAACAGAGTAAGATACCTATAAGCCCCATTGCTTTCCATGGGACTTTATTCTTAATTCTACAGGACTGAGGTAACCTGTAATTTAGCAGATAAAACACAGCATAAATATCCTTGTATTACTAGATGCTAGTATGACCATTGGTAACATTCTGTTAATGACAACTTAGTGTTCAACATGACATTAATCCAACTGCATGCTCAGAGGGATTAAAGTCCAAATATGTAAGAAAGAAGGATGATGAAAGACAAAAATGATTTGATAATTAGTACTGAGCATGGGCTTCAAAGGTTAAACTAGCAGCATACAGTAATTTCAAGGTTCACAAAAGAATTTAAATAAAAGGGAGAATTAAATTCCTCCGATATGAAAAGGCTGGTAAGATGTATATATGTAGATGTATAGATAAAGTTGTCCCCCACCCCATGCACATACATATGAAAGTTTGCCTGATAGGTAAGTTAAGGCAACTTTACCCAACCTGGTCCCTCCGGATGGTTTTGATTGTACCTCTCCCTTAACATTCACTAGTATGAGGACTGGAGTTTTTTGGTCCAAAACATCTGGAAGGAACTGGATTGGAAATAATCTCAGACATTTCTGTATTCTTATGATAGACAATCACATATGTTCTTTAGTAACAGGAAACTAATTGCCTGGGGAGAATGGTATCTGATGGCTGTCAGAAACTTTGAAGTATACATGTCACTGACAGCCTGACATCTAAATAGATCCTCATAAAGTTGTATCTACTAAATCATCCCATCTGTCAACAAAATTCATATACCCTTTTTGGTGGATTAAAGTATATTGGACTGTTACATCTATTTTTATTTACAATATATATCTAATGTGTGGGGGAGAAGGATTCACTTAGAACTTTTCAAATGTCTTTAGTTGTAGATTTTCCCCTCTCAAAGGGGTAACATATTAGCCAATATTTCTGTACTGCCCAGATCTAGAACCTGGGGTCAATTTGGAGGAAGAGAAGGAGAAGAAACATCTGGTAATATCTTGCAATATCAATGTCTGAGAGAAGACCTCCACACCCCAAAAGCACATTTCTTTTTATCAATTGCCTCAACATCTGGTTGCCTCATGGAGCCCTAACTGGCCTCTCTAGATCCAGCATTGCCATCCAGGAGCTTCAAGGCTGCTAGTGAAGGGCCTGGCCAGCTGCCTAGGAGTCTACTTGGGAAGAGTGGAAAGCATATGGAACCTCCAAGATGCAGGATCAGTGGTCTAGTTCTGATGCTGTATCATGGCTGAAGTAACAGGTTCCTTAGAATTCTAAGCTCTAGTTCAAAACCTAGAACACAATGTCAAATATGCTTTTAATAGATTGGTCCCTTCCATCTGTCCGCCCTTCCTTCCTTCCTGATCTGACTTCTGTCTGAATCCCAATGAGGATTCAGGACACCCATGGAACAACTGTGTGGTGCTTCCCCAGCAGGGACAATGAAAAATATCACTTCCAGATATCTGCTAACAAACTTTTAATAGGCTCATAAGGTCAATTTATTTTCAGATTCTATGGACTAAAGTGCAGACCTAGTATAAATATTTAATTCAAGACTAAGAACAATAGCTTTCATTCTACCGTTAAAAATGCTTTTTTTCTATTTCTGTAGTCCACTAAACTTTCCAATATACATACCATGTGTGTTACTATCTATACTGTTGTTGTATTTTTAATGTAGCTGAAAGAACAAGAGGTTAGGGAGGAAAAAAAACCTTTTCTCCCCTTTACTTTCTGCAACCACATAATAACTGCTAAGGTCCAAGGTGCAAGTCATCATGTCACTTGGCCAAATTCTGCACAACCCCTGAAACTTTATAAAAACATTTATTTTCGCAAACGTTGTGCCACCAAAGGGTATTTCTCACATTGTACATTATTATGGAGGTTCCCCTTATCCTTCCACATGCATCCTGTACATTGTTAGACTGAAAACATTCTAGGGCATAAGCAGAATTCTAATGCGACCTTGAACAGATCCTTCCCCCTTATTATTACACCATGGTGAGCATGGGCTCCAGGACCCAATGTTTTCTGCATGTACACACTGAAGAGCAAGAAGTAGTTATAACTTTCAAATAATTCACTTCAAAATAATATGCTGAACTACTTAAACTAAACTGTTGATTACAGGTTCATTTACCACTTTGTGGCTAACCTCAGGACCCAGGCAGGCTACAGCCACGGTTAGGTAATGTGACTTAGCTCTTGGGGGCTGGGTGGTTGCCTAGACCTGCCTCAGAAGTAGGACCCCCCCCCCCATTTTGTGGGACAGACTAGCAGCGATTTTTCTTGAGAGCCCAGGTTCTCTCAGATCTCCTAACATGGGTGGTTCCTCAGCACTGTCTGTTTTTGGGAGGTGTAGCAGGGACATGGCAAGCAGCCATCTAGCTCAGCTTTCCTCACCTGTGGCCAGCATAAGAAGTTCTATTCATTTATGGATATGCATATGCAGTGTTCCTACAGGGTGGCACAGGGCCCAGTCAGGTGCCTTGCTCATGTGGAAGAGCTCTACATTTAGTGTTCTACTGAGAAACACATCTATGGTTCCTTCAAATGCCAGCCTAACACTTGGATGGAAAAATGGGTGTGCTGACTGGATGTTGGGTGGTAGTGGGTGGAATCCCCTTGCCTAGCTGAGAGGAATTGAAGGTTGTACAACCAACACTCTTCTGTGTCATGTGCAGCAGGACAAACAAAGGCAGATGAATATGGCATGGAGGAAGACCCTGCATGCGTAGAATCTAGACGGGGTTCTTCTCCTGGGAGATGCCATGCTTGGCAGTAACTCAAACTCATGGCCACTTCAAAGTAGACTGGAATCTGGGAGCTAAGCCTGAGATTCTGATCCCTAGAATGGATTCCTCATTCATCCCTAGATTGGAGTAAATCTATCCAGTGATCCTTAAGCATGTTGTGTGGGTAGGAATCATCTGAACTCCCTCCTTGAGAAACCCTTAAAAAGTGTCCATGGAATCCCAGGACAATGTGTGATTATGTCTGTGTAAGTTTGTGTTCTATTAGAACATAGTGTGCTATTAGAACATATGCATTTATTTTCTTTTAACTGCATCACTAAAAAAGAACAAATTTGGGATGAAAATGGGAAGGAGAACCATTAAATCTGGAGCACTATGATCTAAATCCAGATTGGAACCACATACAATTATAGTGAGGTATGAATGTACCAAAACTGCATTTCATTTTGCAAATCATTTTAAACTGCACTGTTCACAGTTCCAAACATAAACAGGACCACATTTAATACATAAATGTCTCCAAATTTCCCTTAGCATTTATAAAATGTGAACTTCCCAATTTCCTCAAAAAGTACACCTTTAACTCATACCATGCTTTGGTCTATGGAGGAGAGTTGTGCAGTTTTGGAAAATTGTGCAGATATAGGAACTGTTTGCTAAATGTGCCTGTCTGATAGCCGTTCATATCACCCAAACTTTCCTTTTGCATAATGTATGCATTTGTTGCAAGCAATTTTCCTAATGCAGTGTTTTTTAATGCTATTTTCCCTGATATATGCATTAATCTGGGCATATTTTAATTTAGCGGACTTAATTCCAAAATTTAAAGAACTCTCTGTGTGTGAGTTTTGTTTTTTGTTTTTTTTTAGGACAACTATAGTTCAGTCCAAACATATGGAATTAGGTAAGTCTTCATTAAAACCCAAACTGAACAAATTTATCTCCCAACCTTATTTAAACATATATTAATGTTCTCAACATATTAACATATTAATATTCTCAACAACCCAAGGCCTAAGACCCCCTCCATCTGGATGTAGTGTTTTTATATTGAGTAAAGAGTGAAGTGAATGTCTGAATGACAGATTCTTGGCAAAATGAGGAAAACATTTGACATGCATTTTTTAAAAATGTAATTTAGTATTATAATTACCCCGGTCTCCCACCCCAATATTTAGATTTCTTCTCATCTTGGCTGGTTCCCAATTTCAAAGTAGACAGCTGCTTTCTAAAACTTCAGCTTCTCAGAAATTCCTTTCATGCCATAGTCTTACTCTCCATATATTTATAATTATTTCCTGAGAGCTAAAAGGGAAACTTACAGAACCACTTTTTGGTAGCCTGGGGTTAAAAAAGAGAGAGAGAGAAATGGCTATCGGAGTAGTTCATGAATTACTCTATTTGAACAGTACTAATTCAAGCATTGAGTATAAATCACACTATGCATTTAATAGAAGTGGAGAGCCAAGAAATTTGGGGGCTTTTGTGGCAAACATACAGATTCTGTCTCTTTATGTAAGAAGCTTATCTACAACATTAGCTGCACATTATGTCACCCTTGAGCCACAGAGCTATACAAATAACCTGGAATGTGCCATCCAGTAAAGATGGCCTTATCTAACAATCACAGATCTCACTTCCCAACTACTCAGAGGTCACTAAATCATCACTAAATAAGTTCAAAATGTGTATTACCTACATTTAATGCTGAAGACTTTTCCAGAACTTCTCAGTGAACACTGGACTTCCTTACAAATGCAATGTAAATCAGGAAGAGTGTCCAATACAAGCTGAAAGCAACTGTCCAGGTTTATGCTTTTTAAAATACTTTCCATAAGATTTTCCCACCCTTTCTTTTTTTAAATTCTGATTAAAAAAAAATAGAGGAAGCTATAAATGCTGCTAACCCTTTGGTAGAGCAAGATCTTTCTAATGATTTGATTATTTAAACAAATTGGGATGATATTGCAATTGTCACTATTGTACTCCTAATATTTGTGTGAAAATTATTGATAAAAATATATGTAGCCCTATAGTGAACCTTTATTCATAGTAATTTTTAATCAACGTAAATATATGCTAAAAGGGAATATAATTCATTCCAGCATCACAAATTAAAGTAGCAACAATGCACATCTGATTTCAAAAATGGAAAATATTGTTAAGTGTTCTTCACTTTCCTAAGTAGAGAAAACTCCAATTATTATTGGAGTTATTTCCTTCTTTTAGATGAAAAAACAAAACAAAAATGGCAACCTGATAGCCACCTGATCGGGTTATCTGTAGCAACCTGATAACTTCTTGCATTATTTACAAAGTTAAAATAGTGCATAAGTTGATGCATAGATACAGTCCCGGTAGAAGCAGAAGCTTTCTTGAATAGCAACTCCATCGACCCCTGGAGCTTAACCCCCTCAGATAATTCCAGATAGAAATCATTTTCTTTATTTTCCCATTTTGGCCCAGTTCCCTAAGTTTCTCATGTACATTTCTGCTGGGCTTAGAATTCCACATGGACAGGCTAATTGGCTATTCTGGCAACCATCCACCATAAGAGCAAATTAATGTCCTTTAGTCAAATCTTGGTCAATAAAAAGGCATGATAATATAGTAGTAAATTAATAAACTCATTCACAGTGAACTCAAAATACCTTTAACTGCAGCCATTCAGGATAGGATCACCAATCCATATATATGTGTTACAGAACTGGATCAGTTCCCTTACAAATGACACAAAGGCATGTGCTTTGTTAGAGTATTAAACATTTGAGCTGATTTTTAAAAACAAATTCTTAATGAATTGAAATGTTTCTAATGAGCAGGGATTTTTGACCTTTTAATGATTTCTTGATTTCAGTGCAACATTATTCCATATAAGGGTTTTATTTTTCGGTGGAGTTAGGTTAAAATATGAGTCTGACCCTATCAACCTAATAAGATATGAATATAGCAACAGATTTTTTTTTCTTAAGTCTTTAGCTTAAACTAACTAAAACATAAACTAACATTTCTCTTCCCACATTATATTTATAGAAGATTGATGCATTTTACAACCTCAGTATTGCTTCCTCCATACTGGTACAGTGGCCATGCTTTGTCATTCAAAAAGCTATTTTCTTCCCAAGTGATTATTGCCCCTTTTATTATTACTACTACATGTAATAGTATTTAGTGCCACTGCTATCTCCCATCAGCTGCGACTGCACACAGCCAAAGAATGTGCATCAGAAGAAGAGTGCTTTTACAGCAGCAAAATCTAGTTCACACACACTTTATGCATGTGGGTACTTATATTCATCGAGGCATTTGATCGACATGCTGGAATCTCTCTTCTCAATCAGGGAAGGTTATGCAGGATTTCAGTAATGGGATGAGGGGACAATATGTGCAAGCTTGTTCTTGGATGGATGCACAGTATATGTGTATCAGAACAAAAGTAGTGTGGAGAGGGTAAAACTGGCTGTATTTACTAAATGGGTGGAGTTTCAGTACCATTTTAAAGGCTATTATATCTTCAGCATCAGAAAGCAGAACCTCAGGCTTATGGGCCAAATATAGCCTGTCTTAGGGACCCTATCTGGATTTTCAGGGTTCTCCAGGTGACCATGTCATATCCACATGCCAAAAACAATCATTCAATGGTTCCCTAGCTTTTGTGCATTTTCCCCTGAAAAAGATAGGATGAGTTTCCCCCAAATCGGGAAGCAATCAAATCAAGATGACCATAAGTCTCCAAATTCATAGAATTATGGGCTTGGGGTGGAAGATATGAGACATGTCTCCCTCCATCTACCACTCTGCATGATTGCTAGACAGCAATTTAACCTGGCAGATCCAGCCTCCTTTCCTTGCTACCACTTTTAAAATATCTCCAAGCTCCCTTCCATGACTTCAGAGAATTGCTGGCATGGATGTTTCTATGCTGGCTGTTAGGGGATCAGATGCTGACTCACAACTGATGCTGCCTAAAGCACACATAATTTTTAAAAAGAAATAAATACTTTCAGCTAAAGTGTATGGATGCATTTTGTTATTTTTTCTGTTTTAGCCTGAACTGTCTTGCTTTTGATCCCATCCCCTTCTGCTTTGGTTCCCACTGACAACTGACCTTCTTGAAAAAGAAACTGTCTCATGGGCTGAAACAGTTTCTGCACTACTGGCCTGTTTCCTCTTGTGTTGTTGAAAATGTCTGAGTCCAGTAGAAGTAAAGACAAAAGGACCAATATAGTATGTTTCAGATAGAATAGGCCAGCGAAGTCTCCTGGTTGCCCAGACCAGAGAAACAGGCTGATGGAGAAAAACTGATAAGGGTTTGGGAATATTTTTCTTGTTGTTCCCAGTGAGCCTTCTTGGAATGCTCTCCTTTGACTTGTGGCACATAGGCTAAATATTTGCCCATCATGTCCCACTTGCTAGAATTACTGTGGCTTGAGTCTTGACCCAAACCTACTCCCTAAAAACAATTCCATTTGGGAAGGAAATTTTTCCAAGATCCAGTATTTCATCTCTGCCCTGCTAGAGTTCATTTTACATTAAGATGCTCTCAAATCACTCTACTCTTTGATGTTGAAAATTCCTCCCCACTATATTTCATTAATGTCTGTTTTTAAAGTTTTCAATAACATTTGCTACATATTCATCAAAAATATTTAATGAGTGACTGTTATGCACAATAGGCAAGAAATAAAATTCAATGTGTAGAAATATGTGTGAAGCCATATAAATTAAGGCTTTAAAAGGCTGTGCAGTGCTTTTAATATTTAATACTTAACTATCTATTACATAAATCACTTTATTTGTAATTAAGCTGTCATCCATCTGAGGGAGGCCCACAGCAGTGCAGAGGCATCTTAATGAGTGCTCTCAGAGTCTTTGCCCACTAAGCTAAACTGACTGTGCCTTGTTTACATGAGAGCCATCGTTCTTGCAAAGAGACTTTGGGCTGCAGAAATTACATGGATTTTGTCACTGACCCAGGCAGTTTGTTATGCCTAAGAATCTGATTTTGATTGACTGTGGCCAAACAATTTCAAAGAAGATTTTTGGAAGAAAAAATAATATGTGGTGGGCACAAAGCAATGGGAAATTATATTGGCCCACTGAAACGAATGGACTTATGAGTCAGCAGTAGTACAAGCACAGATGTTATTTCAGAGTTCGTGTTAATTGCAATGGAACATGTACAGGATATGTATAAAGTTTAGTTGCAAAGATGTAGATGAATAAGGAAATAAGATGCCCCCTCTGCTAGTCACAATTCACATGAAAAAACAAGGCTAAATTACAAAACTGTTGGAATCTTGAAGATTCTCAGCTAATGACTAGGCTCACATGGCATGACTAGCAATGCAGTAAAAATAAAGTTTTCTCCGTTGTGTCATCCAAACTTGGTCATAATATTTCAGCACAGTATGTTTGATCTTTAGAAACTAAGAAACAACAGTCTGTTCTATGAATTCTGCCAACAAAGTGGTTTCTTCTGATATGACATCATGCTCTTCATGCTCCAGATTTTCAATTGCAATGGAGTGCCCTGGAGAGAGTAGCCATTCTGGGAGTCTTTCCAGCCATCCAACCTCTATTATTACACTTGTCTGCTTAGCAAGAGACTCATCTCTGTTTGCCTTGCTCCTACAGACTGCTTTTTTTTCCCATCCTCCTTTGCATTTTCTGTGTAGTCTAGATGTCCACCTGTCATTGTCTAGCTGCAGAGCAACACACATCACAGTCCAAAAGAATGGCGTTGGAAATAGCCAGTTTCTACTGCTGTCTGCAGTTTCCACAGATGCCAGGCTGAGCTGTTGTGCTTTTTATTTTCATTTCAAAGTATTTAGATACTTGGAAGCTTGCTAGCATGGGGGGAAATGCTATACAGAGTGGGGAGGTGACAACTAGATTATGGACACTGCTTTTGGGCAGCACAGCTTGCACATCAGCAGCTGATTTTAGTAGGTATGAATTAATAACCTGTAGTTTCTATAATAATAAACCTTTTTAAGAAAACAAGAACTTTGCTAATGTTGCTGAAATAAGATATTCCTGACTACAGAAGAATCTTTTCATGGGGAAGGTTTGGTTTGGGGTTTGATAGAGTGTCCATGTTTGAATAAAGATTGCAGTGCATTTTAATGAAGATTGTGAGGAATAGTTCTGTAACAAAAGGATGTCCATACACATGCTGACTGTGGGAATAAATACATGGAGGAATGGGACCTAATTCATAGAATCATAGAATAGTAGAGTTGCAAGGGGTCATGAAGGCTATCGGGTGCAAGTCCCTGCTGTTACAGGACACCAATTTATACCACCCCACTCAGTTGGTGTAAATGGATGTGTCTGAAGTTCCTACACAAAGACATACCCCAGAGTGCAGGCTTAGGAGTGACAGCTCTTCCACATGTGCAATTCATCATATTCATAGTATAATAATCAAAGGATGAATGTGCATACCAACTCAAGTACAGGCTATGCTTCTTTTCTGGGTCTTCTAACAGACTTGGCACTCTGTGGCTTTTAACACTTCCAGGCAATAAGAGTACAGCCAGATTTCTAGTCTGTTCTGGAAGCTTCCCTTTATCTTATAATTTGATGACAAGAATACCTAAGTATCAAGAAATTGCTAATGTCAAAAGCCCACTTGCGTGTGTTGTTCTTGAACTCAGTCTCCTAATCCACTCTGCCTTATAACGAAAGTAAGTCAATTCTTGGAAATTGGGCAAACAGCTGAGCTAGTCATCTGTTGAGAACTGTTAAATAAAGTTCTATGCAGGTAAAAAAAAAAATCAAGTGTAGCAGAAGAAAAAAAATGCAATTGCTTTTTAACTAATTCCAGTTTTAACTTAGAATAAATATGTGTTAAGGATCTTTATATTCTGAAGTATCTCAAAAGTTTTATCTAGAGTGTTTGCAATTTCCATAGCCTGCCATGAAACTGGACTAACCACAAAGCTTTACTCTCTGTTTTCTCTAAATAATCATCCAGAACTGTTGGGGTTTTCATAATGTTACAGCCAGCTGGAACAAGCCAACCCTTTAGAGATACAACTTCAGGATCATTAAGCAGGTGGGAGCAGCCTCCAAATAATTTTCTGTTTGGCTGGCTAGACCACTGACATCAGAAACAGAACTTCTCACATAACTGGATGAGACAACAATCTGCCTTAAAGGGACTGGATTTCAATGGGTTACGTTATGTGTCTTCTGAGCTTTGGGAAAGAATCCAAATCACTTTTCTTTACTCACTTTACCTAAAGATGAACTGAAGGGGTCTTTGGCTTAGAAATTTCCAAGCTGGGCAGAAAAGTTTGTCTCATGACATTCAGTCCAATTATTCAAATTTGGGGGAGCTGAGAAACAGCAGGAGTCCAACAGTTGGAAAGTCATCCTCCATCCTCCAATTATAGCAAGGATTATTACCGATTTCCTATTAAAGATAACAAAGTTATGAGCTTGTTAGCTCATATTGTACAGGAAAAAAAAAGGAAAATATGACTTTGCAAGCTGCAGGATGTTAATAAGATGGGGTGTGGAAAGGGATAAGGACATGCTTTCTTTGTTTGAAGGAAGGGTGTGATTCAAAAGGGCAGTGCTTGGATTATTTATGCAGCAGTACACATGAAATAAATTATCAACCAGAGAAGGTAATTTGCCTTGGAGTTTTGTTGCAGAGACCGCAGGACAACATTCCTTATTTATGATTTGACAACAATATTGCTCAGGGCTTATGATGAGCAGACATTTTGCTATAATTATATTTCAGTGATTCTCTCCTTAGGAATAAATTAGTTTAATATTATAATCCTTTGTGTGAATGTGTAGGTGTGTGTGTGTGAATGCACATTACCATGTTTTAATCATAAGAAATGAGAATTTTATAGTGAATCTACCAAGTAAAACTCAGTGGCTAGAGTGCAGCAAGCCTACCACAGCTGCAGAGCATTTCATTAAATATGGATACTCCATTGAACAGTTTAGGAAGTCTTTGGATGTGTGAACACATCCTTCAGTAGTTTGTTGGAAACATTTTAGTTTCAAAACAACACAATCAGAAGCCTTTATTATAATTATATATTATGATGATTACAGATCGATAGAATTTCATGTATTTATTTCATTTTAGTTGAACTATATGATAGAAGAGATATCTTATGTATAAGAATTTTGCAGAAATTGCCAACAAATTCAGATGAGTTCAGACTTCTATGAATCTGACGTGTGGATTCTACAGCAGACCTTTTATTTCCAAGTTGCATGGATTTTGTAAGCTTGCAGACTCAGTTTTCACTTTTGGAGGGATTTTCTGCTAATTCATATTGGGAATAATTCCCATGCACCCTGATGCAGAATGATTAATTTGCATTAATGAATTTGCACAAATGCACATTAGTACTAATGTGGATCAGTTTCAGTTTAATGTAATTTTGCAAAAAGAAAACACGGATACTAGAACAAAAGGCTTCTGAAAATCTGCAAAGCACAGATCAAGTGGATTTTAAAAAATTTCTACATCTCTGTCTACACAAATATCAGGTTAAGCAAAAAGGATAAAATTAGTTCAATTTTATTTTACTCAACAGTGGGGAAACTTATAGGGGAGAAAGTTAGGAAGAATGAGGGATGCATACCTTCACTTCCTCTCAAGGGGCCAAACAGACTTGTAGTTTCCTGGACTATAGTAAGGGCTGTAGTAACTAAATTTGGGAGTTCTAACCTTCTGGGATGATCTGGGAGGCAATGGAATGGAAAAGATGCACTTCTGCTTCCAGTATTCATACAAAAGAACAGTATGTACACAGATATATTTGCTAACTGGCAAATTCGTTTAGATTACTTGGGCAGCCAGCAAACCAGAGTATTGTATGTGGAAGCAAATCTGTTCTTAAATTATTTTTAATATTACTGAGTCAACTGTGTAAAGAATGCATAGGGCTTTTATAGTCTGATACTTGGTTAAAGTTTTATACATAGATGTAGTGAGTATAATTTTAAAATTTTGTATTTCTATTTGTTCCGATTGCTGCAATGGACTTGCAGTTATGGCCAACGCAAACCATTAAACATACTAGAGTAATAATATATTCAGATTCATAATGCTCTATTGTGCCTGCAATGGTTTGGTTGCAGGTCATATTTAGTTTTAGTTGCATAAAAGATAAACAATTAATGTAATATACTGCATTCCTATATATTTTCTTAAATTAAACCTTTTGCATTAATAACTAATTTAGAATATTTTCAAGTGAGAATCCTAAGCTACATAAGGGGTGCTTAAAACATAAATCTAATGTACTAAAATCATTCCAATAGTATTTAGCATGGTGTGTATGCCAATAACAATTTGTTTTTGCATAATGATTTCTTATGCGTTCTAAAAACTAACTCTAAAATAAAAATAATAATATATAAAAAGCAAATGCTCCTTGAATTAGAAAAAGTTTTATCTGGCAGTTCCACAGTGCAACTGATGGCACACATGCCATATATTTTACAAAGTTGGCCATGAATTAGGACAAGAGCTTATATACACAGGAAACCCAGAAGGCAGCAACTTGCTTTTTCAATTAGCCTTGCTTATAATTTTAAAGGGCATAGAGTATTGGCAGCCAGGAAATGGGAAAAATCTTTTTCAAAACTTTCTGTCTCCTGTTCATTTCAAAGCAGTCCAAATGCATTAGGCCTGCTAATACATTTCCCTTCAGTTATCAGAGGCTTTAATTTGCCAAGGGAAGCATTAGAGGACAAACCACTGGTGGAACAGCTGTCTTATACCAGGAACACATCACCTTCCATCTTTTGCAAACAATTCCCACAGAAGGAGAATCTGTTTTTACAGCCCTATGGCATTTACAGTCTGTTGCTTTGTGCCCAAGACAAAAAGGAACATTTTGAGGCTTTAGAAAAGACAAGGACACCGTGAAGGGCATTCACCTATGCATCTGAGAGTGCTCAGTTTCTAGATAAAGTGTATTGTGTTTACAGAAACCTATAGAAATTATCTGGTTCTATGTTAGTAGAGTAATATAATTGTGGACAAATTCCCTTACAACCAAACGTAAGCTGCTTAGTTGCATAAGCTGAGGAAGCTGGGGTCACCTGGTGCATGGAAAAAAAGGAGGCTTAAAAGAAAACAACAAAGAGTCTCATGGCACCTTAAATACTAACAAGTTTATTTCCAAATAAGCTTTTATATACTATAGGCATTTTATCAGATATATTGAGTGTCATAGAAAGTTACAGGTTTTTCTAGAGTAAATATGATGGAGACAGGGTCAGGGCTGGAAGCACTGAGATCCAAAAGAAATTAATGCAGAAGTGGAAAGCTAGTGTGGAAAGAGTAGAAGGGATGCTGGACATGGACTAGGGAGATGTGGGTTCTAGTCCCCACTCGGCCAAGAATTCATTGGGTGACTTTGGGCTCAGTCACTGACTCTTATCTTAAATCTATTTCACAAGGTTATAATGAACATAAAATGGAGAGGAGGAAGATTATGTAACCTGTTCCTTCCTTTCTGGTTTTTATAAACTAGGAGGGTCAAGGATCTGGCAAGAGGTGGTTGCTCAAACTTGTATAAGCACCTGTACCTACTGAAATTCATCCAATAAAATCAGACCAGTCTGTGCTCCAGTTATCTCTAGATTCAACTGCTTTAACTCTGGAGTCTAAATCCCAGCAGATACAGGATATTTTTTTCCTGGAAGTGCCCAGCTAATAAATTCCAGCAGATGATTCTAAGATGCCTCTGGGACCAGAATGTAATAAGCCCCAGACAACCCTGAAAAGCTCCACTGGGTGGTAAAGTGAAGATTGAATAAAGGCAGTGAGATATTGTTTCTTTGCTGCCTTCGCTGCCTCCAAATATACCCAATTGTAGGCACAAATGAGGTTTCAATTACATCCACTGGGAGTTTTCCTCCATCTGCATTCAAGAATAGAAATGAGGACAGAGTTGGCATCTATGTTTGTTGGAAATGTTGCTTTCCTGATGTAAAATGTTCTTGATTTAAGAAAGGTTAATGCATGTTTATTCCAGGATTTAAAAAAATCCTTTGCCACACATTACACATTTAAAGAGACATATAGTTTTATTCTAATTGTGTCAAGCACAGGGGGAATCACACCTCTTGACACCATCTCTGACAATTACATACTCTGCTGGCCCTACCACTTCTGTTGAGTGTGGACATCTCCAAAGGGAAAGCCTGTCCATATACAGCTCTGCATTACATGCTACCCCATGCATGAGTTTTGATGTGCGTACAATACTTTAAGCCACACTCTGGCATTCAGACACAAGGATATGCTACAGTGTGCATTTCTTCACACATAAATGTTCCAGCTACAGATAACTGCATCAATGCATGTTGGAGGCAGGTCCAGTGATATGTGAGTTTGGGCCAGGAGGGGCAGACCTGGTCCTCCTCCTCCTGCTCCGCCTCCATTGTACAGAGATTAACCTACACAAATGGCTCTAGTGATCCATATAATTTCTGAAGCTGCTACACATAACTCTATTTTTCAAACTCTGAATTTCCCTTGATTAAGACCCTTTACTGCTTCATGGTTAGAACACAGCCCTTTCCTTCCTTTACTTGTGGCCTATATCACAAATTACTTTGAGAGGAAGGTTAGTAATGTGTTTTTATATACATTCATTTGCAAGGTTGTATAAAATCAACTTAAGTGAGCATAAACTACATGCAGGGTTGACTTAAAAAAAACCTTCATGCTATAGGGAAAGAGACCCTGGATCAGTGTACAAAATTCACCATTTAAAAGCAAACAAGTATTTATTATTGATTTTCATGTTCATTTATGTACTGCTATTTGAGTTTTCCTCTGTCTTATGTTCCTTAAAGTAATTTCAGTCCATAAGATGCAGAATAAACCATGCTGATTATAGACATAGGTTTAACTGATTTTGTTCACATTTGTTGTGACGATGATTCTTCCAACATCTATGGCAGAAGAGTTTTTTTTTTTTTTCAAAGAACTAATGTTCACAATTACCTTTTATGGCTAGTGTAACTGGAAAACATTAATGGGAAGCATTAATTTTCTCCCACCACTTCCCATTGATAAGCATTTTGAAAGGGTCTTGTAGCTTTGCATTAAACTCATCAAAGTTAAGATAGTACATTATCCCCATCACAGTAATATACTGACTTAAATACAAATATGAATGAAAGTAAATGAGGCGAACATGCCAAATTTGATGGAGATATATATTTAAGAAGTTCATCTGTTTTATCCATTGTTTTATCAATTGTATGCTGTTTTCAGAATTTGTAAGCTGTCCAGAAGCTGCCCTTAAGGATACGGGGCAGCTTGGAAGTGGAAATAAATAAATAAAAAATGTATAAAATAATTTTCTTGACACTACGCTATGTTGTCTATATGGGACTTTCCTTGAAAACATTTCACTAGCAGTGCAGAGAATAGTTATATGGTTAGTTTCTATGGCTGATTATTGGCTTTAAAATGTGAACTAAATCAATTTATCTGCATCCCTGTGTAAGATAGCGGCAGAAAATAAATGATTTTTGTATGTTAATATTTCCACTACTGAAATGGGGATGAGAAAGGTCACATTTCAGCTAGAGAAGTGTGAGATTCCAAACATACCGTGAAGCTGTTTTAACATTACCGTTCACACCTTAAGAAAAGCTT